>NC_067475.1:87929307-88271694 GCF_947179515.1 Apodemus sylvaticus | reverse complement strand
GGAAGGAAAGCGACGTGGTAGAGCACTAGCTATCCTCCTCTGTCTGCGTGTAAGCATGAACACATACTGCCGTACACACACACACAAGACAGGTCAGCAAAGCACCATACTGCAGTGTCTCTGTGTGCAACGAAATAAGAATAGTTGTCTTGTATTTGCATGGAATATCTCTAAAAGAAATAGAATAATACTAGCCTCTGAGAAAAGAAATTATATGATATGAAGTAAGACTTACATGTCAAGCCGGGCATGGTGGCACACGCCTTTAATCCCAGCCCTTGGAGGCAGAGACAGGCGGACTTCTGAGTTCGAGGCCAGCCTGGTCTACAGAGTGAGTTCCAGGACAGCCAGGGCTGTACAGAGAAACCCTGTCTCAAAAAAGCCAAAAAAAAAAACCAAAAAAACAAACAAAAAAAAAAACAAAAAAACCCTTGCATGTCTAGCTTATAGAAGTTGTTTGATTTTTATGAGGTGCATCTAAAAATTAATAATCTTGAGCTTGATGCCTTAAATTCAATTCCTGGAATGCATATACAGGTGGAAAGAGAGAACCAACTCCACAAAGTTGTCCTCCAACTTCCACACACATATAAACAAAAGTGTTTTGAAGATATTAACAATCTGTGGCTCAGTATGAAAGCAAGTTGTACAACACTTGACTAGCATTTGACCCAACTCTGCAAAAATAAAGCAATAATAACCTTAAACAAAAATAAATCTTAAAAAAACAACAAAACAGGCGGGCGGTGGTGGCGCACGCCTGTAATCCCAGCACTTGGGAGGCAGAAGCAGGCAGATCTCTAAGTTCGAGGCCAGCCTGGTCTACAGAGTGAGTCCAGGACAGCCAGGGCTACACAGAGAAACCCTGTCTAAAAAAACAAAACAAAACTGGAAAACAAACAAACAAAACAAAAAAAACAACAACAAAGAAATACGCAATTTGGGAACATATGCAGGGAGCAAAACACACACACATACATACACACACACACACACACACACACACAGAAAGCATTCTGTAGTAAGAGCCAGACACCAGCATTTGCAGGTCCTCCACAGAATCCTCAACACTTAGAACAAATTGGTACCAAGAGTCCATCTTTGCACACCGGTGCCCGTTGTTTCTGCCATCTCCTTTGTCCTAGCAACTGGCTTATTCAATGTACTGTTCTAAAGTAAACAGTCACTACCTGATATGCTCAGGAAAAACATTTACTCCTAGTTTATGCCATGCTCACTCTGGGCCACCACTAATGTTACTACCTGCTAAGCCATTTTCAAACTAACTTTTCAACTGGAAAATCCTACCTGGAAAGTATTGATGGTTCCATCCTTTTTCTAAAGCCCCTTATTTCATTCAATATGCAAATGAAATGCCTATTTGCATGTTCTGGCATACCAATATCAATTTCATAACTAGGTAAGCTATATATTAAGTGAGAGAGCTGATTTATCCTACCACATATTAATTCAAATGACATATGTGTATATACTACATTTTTGTTGTTGTTACTGACACACAGGAATGCCAGCGTTTCATACATACTATTTAAGTTAAATATATTTTCAGTATGTCATGTGTGACATAGGTGGGGATCTCTGACTGTGTCTGATATATTATTCAGACAAGGTTTCTGGTTCTGGTTTTGGGGTACAGGTTTTAATCAATCCATTCTTTTGAATACTTTATCATTTCTGTAGCCAGGAAAATACTAGTATTAATAAAAAAAAAAGAGAGAGAAACATTTCTTTGAGTTGCCTATAACAAGAGTGCTCTTTCTTTCTGTTTATTAAAGACTTGTTTATTTATTTTATGTATATGAGTACACTGTAGCTGTACAAATGGTTGTGAGCCATCATGCGGTTGCTGGGAATTGAACTCAGGAGGGACCTATGCTTGCTTCAACCCTGCTCTCTCCAGCCCAAAGATTTATTTATTATATGTAAGTACACTGTAGCTGTCTTTAGACACACCAGAAGAGGGCGTCAGATCTAATTACAGATGGTTGTGAGCCACCATGTGGTTGCTGGGATTTGAACTCAGGACCTTCAGAAGAACAGACAGTGCTCTTAACCACTGAGCCATCTCACCAGCCCTTCCTTCCTTCCTTCCTTCCTTCCTTCCTTCCTTCCTTCCTTCCTTCCTTCCTTCCTTTTTTTTCTTTTTCCTAAGGTTCCTTATGTAGACCAGGTTGCACTGGAACTTGCTAAGTAACGGACTCTGCCATCACCCCACCTCAGTGCAGGTGAGTACTAACACAGATTTCAGGGTTTTAGTAATTTAAAATTCAGCCGGGCGGTGGTGGTGCACGCCTATAATCCCAGCACTCTGGGAGGCAGAGGCAGGCGGATTTCTGAGATCGAGGTCAGCATGGTCTACAGAGTGAGCTCCAGGACAGCCAGGGCTATACAGAGAAACCCTGTCTCAAAAAAAAAAAAAAAAAAAAAAAAAAAATTTCATTTGTGCATACCTGTGTTTGAGTGCATGAGCAAGTCCATGTATGCTTGCATGTATGATTGTGAGGGTCAGGGAAAAACTTTCGAGGGTTGGCATCTAAGGTGTAAAAAAAAAAAAAAAAAAAAAAAACTGAAGTGTCTAGACTAGTGATTTGTTCACACATCCTAAATCAACACTGTTCCATCTCTTGAGGAATGTGCTGGTTAACATCTAACCTGTCTCTAACTTGTGAAAAAGTAACAGTTGCCATAACAACAGGCAAGTAAGTTTAGGGGAAATCAGAAGGAGCACAGCAGGGGTTTAGGCTTGGACTCTAGGCCAATGAGCTTCCACACCCGCAGACACTATTTCCTATTAGGTATTAGTAGGTTAAAGCAGCAGCAGTGACCATTAATTTAAAGATCTATCTATGAAATACAGATAAGCTCTTATTTATGACTAAAAAATCCAGTGCTGGAGAGAGAGCGCAGTACTTAAGAGCACTCGTGGCTCTTGCAGAGGACCTGGGTTTGGTTCAACCAACCCACATGATGATTCACAATATTCTGAAACTCTAATTTCTGAGGATTGGACACCCTCTTCTGGCCTCTGTGGGCACCAGGCATGTGCATAGTATACATACATACATACATACATACATACATACATACGTACGTATGTATGTACAGGCAAAACACCTCTTAAGTAAAAAACAGAATAAAAATAGTACTTGAATTTTTTTTTAATTTCTAGGTAAGATGATGAAAAATCATTTTTTCAAGCAATATATATACCTCTCTACACCTGTATGCTAGGTGCAAATTCAGAGATTAATCTATACATTAAGCAAATCACGGGTGCAGTGTGAAGGCCTGCATTTATAATCCCAGCCAGCAAGGGAAGCAGAAACAGGAGGATCAAGAGTTGAAAGCATGGGTTGGGACCAGTGAGTAAAGGTGCATGCTACCAAACCTGACATGTTCCATTCCCAGGACCCGCACGATGGAAGGACAGAACCAGTGTGTGTGCGCGCGCGTGTGAGTGTGTGTGTGTGTGTGTGTGTGTGTGTAAAAGCATTCCCACACTTCCTGCATACTCAGGCAATATTTATTTCTTCTCAGGTTTCTGATGGGGTTGAAGACTACATGGTCAGCCTTACTATACACTTAAGTTATTTAGGATTTAAGAAGTTGTTCTAGGTCTAAAAAGATGTTTTTAGGGTGGCAATATAGGATAGAAAGTGATTTAGATACAGAACTCTGAACTACTCACCAAGATAGGATAGACAATAAAATACTTTCTCCTGAGTTGCCAAATATGAGCAAACTGGATTTTTTAAATGTAACTCTTACCTAATAATATTGGTGTTTCTATTGCATGTTGCTTATTATTATAAAAGAAAGAACCTTTTTACATACACAAAAAAAAAAAGGGTAACTGTTGAAGTTTGGCCTTTTGTTATATATTGTAATGGTAAATACTGGTCCCCAAGGCCTGGTTGCTCCTCCCCACCAATGAGAGAATCTGTACATATACAAGTGATACTATGTAACCTTGTCCCCCAAGTTATCCCTCATTGGTGAATAAAGATGCCTATAGCCTATAGGTGGGCAGAAGAGAGATAGGCGGAATTTGGAATTCCTGGGCTCAGGGTCTAGAGAGGGACCACGAGGAGAAGGAGAGAGAAGGAGGAGAGAGGAAGATGCCACAGGATAAAGGATAGGAAGAACTGGCTGTGTAGACTGGCCAGTTGGAGTAAGAGCAGGCCATGTGTAATATGTCAAGTCATAACTCGGGGTTATTTATAGGAAGGTAAAAACTAATAGCTTAGAGGGTAGATATCTGCCCAGCTCTAGTGCTGATTAAGGCTTATTATAAATATAGAAGTTGTGTGTTTTTAACTAGGAACTGAATGATCAAAGGTGGAGTAGAAAGCCCCAATTGAGATTAAATATCTAGGGGGCTGGAGAGATGGCTCAACGGTTAAGAGTACTTACTTCTCTTCCAGAGGACCTAAAATCAATTCCCAACAACCACATGGTGGCTCACAACCATCTGCAATGGGATCCAATGTCCTCTTCTGGTATGTCTGAAGACAGAGTCTATACCCACATTCATAAATATTTTTTTTTAAAAAAAGAGAGATTAAATATTTAGACACCAGCATGTATGTAGACACACCAGCCACAGAACACATGTGGAGTTCAATGGACAACCTGCATGAGTCAGTTCTCTCCTTGTGCCATGTAGGTCTCAGAGATTGGACTCAGATCCCAGGCCTGATGACAAGCACCATTCTGCACTGAACCATCTCCCTGGCTCTTACTTCTAAAATCGTATGTACCAGAAGAGCACTCTACTACAGAACATGAATGCGCAACATTCCAATGTTCTTGCTGCCCGGAGTTTTAGTACGTTGGTATATTGCGTTCTTTTGGTACAAACAGAAAGCACTGTTTCAAACCTCTGCAGTCTGGTGTATGAGAAGGCACACTGTCCTTCTCCGAAGTCCATACAACGGCAGCGGGGCAGATTCTGCTGGACAAAGTGGGATGCCAGTCCGAGTCCTTCCATCCTCATCCCACCCTCCCATTCGAGCAGGGTTACAAAAGTGCCTTGTGTGGCCATGGTGAGTCATGCATGTTCCATTTACTGATGGGGTGGGGCGGAGGGAAATCACTATTACATGCCCAGCGAGCTGGAAAAGTCCATCCTGTTTTTCCTCTTTTATATAATAATCATTTTTACAAACCTGAGACAATGTTTGGGAGAGAGGAACTCACCAACTTACCTTTATAGCTAAGAACATGACCTCACAGCCCAAGCCCAAAGGTCACATTATCCCTGTAAATCATCTGTCTCTTTTTGCACACACAAGAAAAACAGTAGTTGGAGAAGTAACACATATTTCCCTTCCTACCTCCTAGTCACCCACCAGTGGCTCGGGCTCACAGCCAAAGCAGTTAGAGAAAGCAAGGAGGCAAGAAAGATCCTTTTTCTTTTTTTAAACAACTTCCTTTGTCAAGAAACAAAGTGGCTTCCTTAAGTTGATCTCTGGACGCAAACCACGGAAACACAACCTAAACTAATGACAATAAACAACAACAACAAACCCCAGTGTCTCCTTGGAGCTCTAAGTTTTGCACATGCCCAGATTCAAATTTCAATCTGACAAACTTCATCCAACAGTAGTAACGTGTAACATGGCAAACTCCCATTTTAGAACTGATTTACAGCCTCTGTGCGTGGTACAGCTCACGGCAGGAAGTTACAGTGTGGAGCCTGCCTGCTTTACACATCAAATTCCAGTCCAGCCCAGGTTACACAGAGGCACCCTGACTCTAAGAAAAACAATAACAAAAACATAATTATACAGTTTTGCTTTATAAGCATCTAGCCTAGCCCAGTGTCATAGCCGCCCTATAATCCCTGCCTGCACTCAGGAGCCTTGGGCAGGAAGACTCTGGGTACAAGGCTGGGCTGCAGAGATCCTGTCTCAAAAAACAGAACAAAAAGGGGAAAAAAAAGCCTACTCCCACAAGTTCTGGAAAAACATAAAAAATTCTGTTACCCTTCTCTAAAGACATCTCTAGTAAAGCTGGAAACCCACATTCTGCAAAAAACAAACAAACAAACAAAAAAACAAAACAACAACAACAAAAAAAAACCTATGCTCCAATTCTAGAGAAAAGCCATTCCCAGGCTCACAGACAGGTGACGCAGCAAAACTGGCCCTCCTAAGACTTGTATTAGGTTTAGGTTTCTTTAATATATTAAAATTTGCAATGAGCATGTCATTTTAGTAACAGGAACTTTCAGTTATCTTAACAAGGAGGCAGAAAGTTAAATTCTTGGGTAGGGTATAGTGTACCCCAGGCTGGCCTCTAATTTACTTTGTAGCCAAGAATTACCTTAACTTTCAGATCCTCCAGCCTCCACCTCCCAAGCTCTGGGATTCTGGCATTTATATGCATCACCACACCCAGTTGCATGGTGCTGGACTTTGAACCCAGAGTTTCCAGTATGCTAGGTAAGTACTACCAACCAGGCTGTATCTATCTCCAGCTCAACTAAAATTTCATTCTTGATAACAAAAACTCTGAGGTAAGAGAAGGTGACCATGAAGAAAGAACAGAGATAAGAAAGGGGCAATAGGGTACTTCTGTAAGAGCACATTACATACATGTATGGAAACGTCATACAGAAACCCATGGTTTTAAGTGAAGCACGTTATATACATGTGTGAAAATGCCAGAATGAAACCCACTGTTTCATATAACTAACATTCACCAGTGAAAAATTTTAAACATGATTAAAAGTCACTGAAATATGTAACATGTCAGACCCCTGTACTACGGAAGAGTACAGTGTCATCTATCTCATTGACACATTGTAGCTTCAGAATGCATTGTCTCTGACATATTAAATTCAGGACCGCAAAATGGAGCTAAACCCTACAAAAGAACTGGCCCTCCTAAGACTTGTATTAGGTTTAGGTTTCTTTAATATATTAAAATTTGCAATGAGCATGTCATTTTAGTAACAGGAACTTTCAGTTATCTTAACAAGGAGGCAGAAAGTTAAATTCTTGGGTAGGGTATAGTGTACCCCAGGCTGGCCTCTAATTTACTTTGTAGCCAAGAATTACCTTAACTTTCAGATCCTCCAGCCTCCACCTCCCAAGCTCTGGGATTCTGGCATTTATATGCATCACCACACCCAGTTGCATGGTGCTGGACTTTGAACCCAGAATGAAACCCACTGTTTCATATAACTAACATTCCATTATTTCATCTATTCCATTAAATAAGTGTTTTGGATGGGAAAAAAACTTGCAAATAAATCAGAAAAAAAATACTGTGCCTCTGTAAGTATTTCTGAGTGTGCAGGCACACACACGTGTGCGAGTCTGATATGCTGCCTGCTGCTTGTCTTTAATGATTCTCAGAACTCACAGGGTCTATGTTCCACCACTGACTGCACCAAGGCTAAAAATCAGCAATGTGGAAACAGACCATGAGAGAGAGAGAGAGAGAGAGAGAGAGAGAGAGAGAGAGAGAGAGAACATTTACTTCAATTGTCTCAAGCCTGTACTCTGAACAAAAGTTCATTTTGAATTGTATTTTATTCTTTCTGGAAGTTTTTTTTTTTTAACACACTTCATTACCTCTTTACCTAAATGCATTCTTTTACATAGGACTGCATCGTTTTACACATGATTTAACACTGGACAAGCAGAGCAGTCTAGAGCCTTATTGTTGGGCTTCACGTCAACATGTTACATGAGGCAACACTAATTCGCTTCCCCATTGTGTGTTTCAAGATACATTTTTGTTCGTTTTGTTGTGACAAGGTCTCACTTAGCCCAGGTTGGCCTGACTCCCTACACAAAGTTGAGGCTAGCCCTCAATTCCTGATCCTCCTCATCAGCCTCCCAAAAGCTAGGACACAGGCATGCACCACTGCGTGTGGATCTTCTAGGGGCATCAGATAGCCCGATTTCCCTGCGCACCTCTGCTAACATCACTAATGCAAGCTCTCGGTATGTGATATGTCAGAACAGGGAGCTACATCAAGAAAGCCAGTAGATGCAAGTCTGGCAGGAAAGGACATCTCGACGGTCTTGTCTTATGGGAATTAAAATTGTGAACGTACGGGACTGGGGAATGCTGCGGTGGGGAAAAGTGCTTGCGACAGAAACACAAGAACAAGATTCTGAATCCCTACAACCCATATAAAAGCCAGCCATGTAGCACGAAAGTCTGTAATCCAGCAGCAGAACCAAGAGAATCTCTAGAAGCTTGCACACAGGGGACACTCGAAGAGAAACCATGCCCTGCCTCCTAGAATATTCTCTTATTCTCTACCCTACCTTAGAACAATTCCCTTAGAAATAACCACACGCTGGGAGCTGGCGTTATGAAAGAAGGTAATCTTGTCCAAATCATGCCTACCATAAGAACAGTGAATGAGCTCCTGATTCTGGCCTGAGTATAAAACTGTATCTACTCTCAGTCTTCGGCTTATGTATATACTTGTCATCATCTCTAGAGTGTGTCTATTTACTCAGTCTATAACCTGTTGTCCTCTGCCACCTCCTCGACTCCAGGGCACACGGCGTGGGTGTCCGAGCAGGCTCTGTACAGGTAGAAAGAAGGCCAAGCTGTAAACTGGCAGTAGCCGCTCTTTGGCAATAAGTGGATTGAATTATATTTATCCCAGCCCTGTAACAGATTATTTGAATTGTTCTAATAGAACAAATGGGGATTACCACTAACTAGGCCATTTGGCCTTAGGTATTCAGGACTGGAGGAAAGAAGGGAGCTCCCTTCTTGGTGGCATTTACATAGCTAATTACCACAAAGCTCCCTCTTGGTGGCATTTACTCAGCTAACTAGCAGGCAGCTGCAAGGCTTCAGTCTAGTTCCATATCCCACATGACGGTCACATCATCTAACCAGGCCGGAGGGAAGAAAATATCTAGCAATCCATCTTTTTCTCCTCCTTTTAAGTGGAAACTGGTCTAATAATTTACTAGAGATATTTTTAAAAAACAAAACAAGAAGCTAGGTGGTGGTGGCGCACACCTTTAATCCCAAGCACTCAGAAGGCAGAGGCAGGTGGATCTTGTTTGAGGCCAGCCTGGACTACAAGAGTTTAAGGTCAACCAAGGCTACACAGAGAAACCTTGTCTCAATACCTAAAAACAAGAACCAAGCACGATAGGGCATGCCTGCAATTGAAACACCTGTGGCATGAGAATCAGCAGTTCCAGACCAGACTGGACTACTTGAGACCCTGCCTCAAAAATCCAAAAGAATAAAAACCTGGAAACTCCTAGTATGTGCAGGGCTCAAGTCTAAAGCCGGACAAAACATAATAATAATAATAATAATAATAATAGTAATAATACAAGAGTTATGCAGAATTGCACACAATGGTAATGTCATTTGGGAGGTAGAGACACAAGGAGTCTTGGCTACATGGGACTTTGTCTCAAAACAAACAGTAACAATCTTAAAATAGAGTTTTAGGGGGCTGGAGAGATGACTCAGCAGTTAAGAGCACTGGTTGCTCTTCCAGAGGTCCTGGGTTCAATTCTCAGCAACCAAGTGATGGCTCACAACCACCTGTAATGGGATCCAATGCCCTCCTCTGGTGTGTCTGATTGTCTGAAGCCAGCGATAGCCACAGTGTACTCATATATACATTAAATAAATAAATCTTAAAAAAAATGTCTAAACTAGCATGCATGAGATCCTGGATTTGATCCTCTATAAAAGGGAGAAAAAAAAAATATAGATAATGTTTCAAATATAAGGGAGACACTGGCTATACCCTGAGCATTAGAAAGTTCTATGTAGGGGCTGGAGAGGTGGCTGAGTGCTCTTAACTACACGTCCTTACAGAGGACCCAAGTTTGGTTCCTAGCATCCACATGATGGTTCATGGGAACCCCAGCTTCAGGAGACCTCCCATGCATCAGACGCACATTCACACACTCAGGCACACATACATGTAGAAAATATGTTTAAGTCCTATGTAGGCATGTTGACCTTAAGTCCAGACATTCTGTTTCTGAATTTACTCATTTTTAGCCTGAGGGTTATTCAAATTGATACTTATCAACTGATTAAAAGTGAAAAGCATCTGGAAGATCAGCATACAGAACTTTCTCAAGTGTCAGATACTATGATTTTAAACAGGGTCTAAGTTTCAGAAATATTACAATGATATACTGCTAACTGCTTGGGGTAAGACTGTAAATTCAACCTCTTTTGATTCCTTTCTGTTTTTACCAAGGCATACTAAAAAAAAAAAAAAAAAACAAGGATGGGGAGGTTTCCAGATGATAAATGAAATGTATAAGATGTACTCTTGACTGTGATAATGCCTTATAGGAGATGGCTGGCAGGTAAGATCTGGAAACAGTGTGGAACTGGAGTCACTCGCTCCAGACAACGAACTGCCGCTGACACACAACAGGGAAACACTACAGATGACGAGGAGAGGAGTGGAAAGCCCAGACAAGAAGAGAGCTCATACAAGTGCCCAGCCGGTTGGTGAATCTGTAACCCCAGCGTCTGATCACGTGAGGACTGAGGGAAGGCTGCGCTTCCAGGTCAGCCCAGGTTACATAAGACTCTGTCTCAAAAAGGGGCGAGAGGCAGCCCCAACATTCAGAAACAGCTACCTCAAAAGGCTTATTGGAAAAAAAAAATGAGGTGAACAATGGACAAGAGATAGCACATGAGGGCTGGGAAGACGGCTCCGCGGGTAGGATCACCTGTTGCCTGATCCCCTGAGTTAGCGCCGCAGGCCCCACATGGTAGGAGCGAAATGACTTCTGAAAGTTATCCCCAACCTCCACCTGCATGCTGTGGAACTTGTTTGAGTATGTGTAGCCACTTGCACACAAGTAAATATATAATACAACAAAAAAAAAAATTTAAAGATCACATTTTCCTCTCCCTTACACACCAATGAGAAGATAGACTATGTTACTAATATTGTGCTCACAAAGTGGGAATCAATTTTCCTAATATGGCCAAGCCCTAAATAGAGCCTCGGGTTTTTTGTTTTGTTTTTTGTTTTTGTTTTTTGTGGTTGCTGTTGCTCAAAAAACACCAAATTTAACCTTATCCAAGGAAAGAGTGCTGGTGGACAAGTAGGCAGGGAACTCAAGAAACAGTGACAAGTACATCATCTCCACAGGCATTCAAATGGCTGTAAAGTCCTTGGTCAGGGCAGCCAGAGTGAAGACACCTTTATCCTACAAGCCTTTTTCTTTCCGAATCTGGAATCTCGATCTAGTCAGGGATTCCAAGAAGAATTTATATGTCCTGACTCCAAAGTAGTTCTACATTCAGACATTAGACAGTGTCACTGGTAGACAGGCAAATAAAAAGCAGAGAATCAGGTTCCATCTGCCTACCGGAAAGGACACATGATACATGCAATCCTCACAGTGTACCTTCCAAACACCACGCACACAGATGCTATTCTGTTTAATGTCTCATTCTCCCGAAGTCGGGGCCGGGTATGGCAGCACGTGCTTATTGTAATCTTAAAATTGAGAGGCAGTAACGGGACGATCAGGAAATCGACTGAGGCCAGCCTGGGCTACATTAGACTGTTTGGAAATACAAGATAAAAGAAAATCTAGTATAGCTATAGGAAGGGTTTGTATGTGTTTTGAATGAATTTTTATGCAATACAGAAGATGAGATTTAATCAGAATTCATTTCAAATGTGATGCTTTGTGTTTGTGTCCCCAGAACTTGGGAAGCAAAGGCAGGAAGGTTGCTAAGAGTTTGAAGCCATCCTGGACTAGTAAGATCCTTGTACTTAAAAAAAAAAAAATTCAAAGTTTTAATTTTAAAAGGTTTATTGTACTAACTCCATACTTCTTTAACAATAAACTGCTTTTGCAGACATTCTGAACATAAAATACCCCTAGAAGGTCAGAATCGGTGAGGTGTTTTTTAATGATGAAAACTTAAATGACAAATGAAATGTTTTCTCAGCCAGTAGTGCTGAGACAGTACAGGACCCAGGAAAGCATCTTTGGAAACTTAACCACTCAAAGGCAGAATTAATACTGGACTGCGAGTCAATTGCTTAGATCACAATGCAGGACCAGCCACTCAGAGCTGCGGATCTTGAGCAAGCTTAACACATGCTAATTCAAAGGTATGTGTTCCGAAGATGAACTATTAAATATCTGCCTCTGCTTTGTTAAGTTAGAACCTGAGACGTTTCATAAAAGCATTTCCCTCCCTTTCCACTCATCATGCGGCATCAACCTTCTAACTGATGAGGAAATTACACACTTTTATTCATCCACTGGTGAGCTTGTCATACACTGCAAGAAAGAAGCTGCTTTTTTCGTGGCTTCACCCTTGCCAACTTCAAAATACTGTCACATACTCAGTAGGTTGGAGCTGCCTGCAAAATGACAAGCTTACAGGCTCTCGAGCAGGGGAGATGCAGGTGACTCGCCCTCCAGAGACCCTGGAAGGTACACACCGGTCCCAGATGTGCTCAGACACGGGAGCATATGGAGAAATTTTGTGGGGCACCTGAGGGGATGAGGGATGAGGACGGCGCAGGGCTCCCACCCAGAAGGAGCAGTAGAGAAGGGACAGGGCGGCTCGCGGCTCTTAGACCCTAAAGAAGTGAAAAGAGGAGTGCCACCGGGAAGAAACCGGAGAGGGAGGTTAGAGGATGCTGCTGGGTCCCACCCGGAAACAGGGGACAGAGAGGCGTGGGGTCCCACCCGGGAGGACCTGGACAGAAGGGACTGAGAGACAGGGGTCTTTCCCAGGAGGATCTGGATGGAAGAGACCGGGTGGCGCGGGGTCCCGCCCAGGAGGAGGGGACAGGGCGGCGCGGGGGTCTCCATGCAGCCCGCCTGCGGCCTCCCTCCGGCTCGCACGCGCTCACCTGAAGGCCGGCTCCTCCTTGGGCGCCCGGGCCTGGGCGGACGCTGCTCCGCCGCCCCTTTTGTTGAAGAGCTTCTGCAGCAGGGTCGGGGCCATGGCTTGCACGCGGCGGCCGGGGCGTCCACGCTCCGGGACCCGACGGCTCAGCGCGCAGCCCACGGCGGCCGCGGCGGGGCCATGGCGACGGGGGCGCGGCCGCCCGGAGAGGCGCGAGCGCGGGACCGCTGCTGCGGACGGAAGGTGCGGCGCCGCGGCCGCCGGCCGGTCATATGACGGAGCCCGCCCGCCCGGCTGACAGCTCGCTGCCGCGGGAGGAGGAGCGCGGAGAGGGCAGCACGAGGGAGAGGGAGGAGCACGGGAAGAAGAGGAGGGAGAGCATGAGGGAGGGAGGAGCACGAGGATAGCAGGGAGGGATGCACGAGGGGGGGGGAGGAGCGTCAGCACGAGGGAGTGGGAGGAGCAAGAGGGACTGGGAGGAGCGCAGGGGATGGAGAGGGAAACGTGGGGAGGAAAAAGAAGGAGTGGGAGAGAGGAGTGTAGGAAGGGGCGATGTAGGAGGAGCGCCAGGAAAGGGGAGGGTGGAGCGGGGAGAAGCTTGTTGGGAAGAGTGAGTTAAGATCGTAGGGGGCGGGTGGAGGAAGGGAGAGCGGGAGGAGCATAGCGACTTAAGGTTTCTATTGGCCAGCTTTACCCTCCCTGCGCGCCATCACTAGGGGCACGCCCGGAGTTATCACTCGCTTACTGGGCGCTTACTGGGGCTGGAGAGTTGGGTGGGGTGCACGAGGCTTCCTACACTTGACCTACTGAGCTCGAGAGCACAGCTATGGAGGTTTGTATTCTTTGGGGAAGAAAAGCCCTTGAACTCGGTCCTCCTTTTATCGGGTCCGGGGCTCCCTAAGCAGAAAGCTTGTGCTAGCGGAGCAACCTAGTGCCTGAGGATGTTGCTGGGGATTCTGGTCCCCGCTGCGTTTGAGGTCTCGGCAAGCTGCTGCCAAAACCAGAGTAAATCTGCAGACTCAATTTTGAATTTACGGTTTATTCAGGTCACCGGGTTGTTGTTATTTTGTTTTATTTTGTTTTGTTTTTGATGTCTTGGGTCCCACTGGTAGTAGGTCACACAAAAAAGATGTACGTGCCGGGCAGTGGTGGCGCATGTCTTTAATCCCAGCACTTGAGAGGCAGAGGCAGGTGGATTTCTGAGTTTGAGGCCAGCCTGGTCTACAGAGTGAATTCCAGGACATCCAGAGCTACAGAGAGAAACCCTGTCTCAAACCTCCCCCCCCCCCCAAAAAAAAAAAAACTGTACGTGTGCTAAGCCCATTTTGTGTGTGTGTGTTAAGCCCGCATACATATACACTCAAATGATTGCTTTCCTAGTTCGTGTTCTCATAGAGTACATAAGAAAAAAATCTCAACAGATCTTTAATTTAGGGAAGAAGAGAGTGTGCTTAGACTCCTTTGCCAGCGCTTTCATGCCTCAGACCCCCTGAGAATTTAATGTGCTGTGGTGCAAGACGCTAAAGAACCTGCGGTTATGAAGAGTCTGACCACATTCAAAACAGTATATTAATCTGTTCTTCAGCCTAGAGCTCTAACAGGATTCGGATGGTAGGTAGTAGAACTAGAGTTACTTTTGAGTTCAGCTCTGTCTCTAGCAAATTTGAGGAGAGTGAACCAATGACCCTCCAAAATTTCTTAGACTCTGTCAAAGGAAAGTTAAGGATGGAGAAACATGGCTCAGCGGTTACAAACATAAGCTGCTCTTTCACAGGACTGGAGATCTCTTGCCAGCAAGTGGATCAGAAAGCTCACAACCTAGTAGAACTCTGATTCAGAGGATCATCCTCCCTCTTTTGGTGCCCTAGAGCACTGCACTCACATGCACAAAGTTACACAACACAAACAGTTTTTAAAAAAGCAAGCAAACAAACAAACAAAAAAGAGGACATTTAGACGTTTAAAAACAAACATATTTCACAAATATAAGTAACCAAAAGAGGGGGTGGGGCATAGCTCTGAGGTGCTTCCTTGTTTCTTAGTCCCAGTCTCTAGCACTGCCACATGAATGCTTGGAGAGACAGAATAGCAATGAAATGGAAAAGGAATTGTGAGGGCTGCCTTCCTCAAGCCGATCTGTAGTCTGTTGTAGTTTGATTTCTGTTATATCATCATGGATACTGTTTGTGACCTGCTGAAACCTGGTACTCCTTCTTCCTGAAGAGGCTAGAGGAAAAGCAGTTAGGAGAGGTTTCTTCCCTTCTAAATAAGATAGAATTATTAATATTTAATATCTAGATATAATGTTACAACTATCTTGATAGAATCTTGCAGGTAAAACCAGGACAAGATATTGTGAAGACAGAGAGTATTGGTCATCATTGTTGGTCCACAATCCTGCCATTCTAAACAGACGATTTCTATTAGAAGAGAAATTTTATCTGAATCTGAAGTCTATAAGAGAATTATTTTAAAAAAAATTCTCTATTGCTAATTATATCATGAAGAAGTTTGTATTTTTAACTCCTAGTCAGGCATTTGCTACGCAGGTTTCCCAGTGCTGGGCTTGTGTATTAGACAAGCTGAGCTGCATGGCCAGCCCCCTTTATTGTTTCCTAGTATTTCAGAATGTTTCTTTCATCAGGTTTCCCTCCTCTTTGCCATTGTGAAAAGACAATGAAAAGTTCTCAGTTCCCATCAGTGATTAATTGAAGCTCTAAACTAATGACAGATAATCTCTCCAGATTACTTTTATATTCTTTAAAGGAACATTGCAGTCTTGGGGCCATTCGATAAAGGAAAGGAGGCTGTTTGTTTCACTATTAAATCAACCTTGTAGGAGATTCCAAACTCTGTATCCTTAGTGGGATATGATGATTCATACATCACAGCATCCGAGGGGCCACAAATTCAAGGCTGGTCTGGGCTATAGTGTGAATTACCAAGTAACACACTGTCTGCAAAACAAAAACCACCATTCAGCATAAAACTTTTTTCATTTTACCTTTTTGTAGTAGTAGTAGTAGTAGTAATAGTAGTAGTAGTAGTAGTATAGTTAGAAATAATTGTTGAGGGATGTTATGATAATCCCTGAGGCCAGGCGTGGTGGAACTTGCCTATAATCCTTGCACTCAGAATGGGGATAGAGACAGGAAGATCTGGATGAGACAGTCATCATCAGCTACACAAGACCTATCTCAAAGAAATTAATGCCCTCCAAAGGATGCAACAAGCAGCTGAAAGAGTCAGATGCAAATATTTACTCCCAGTCAATGGACAGAAGCTGCTGACCCCTGTGGTTGAATTAGAGAAAAGCTGGAAGAAGCAGAAGAGGAGGACAACCCTGTAGGAGGACCAGCAGTCTCAACCTGGACTCCCCAGATCTCTCAAACACTGAGCCACCAACCAGGCAGCACATACCAGCTGATATGAGGCCCCCAATACATATACAGCAGAGGACTGCCTAGTCTGGACTCAAAGATGCCCGTAACCCTCAGGAAACTGGAGGCCCCAGGGAGTGGGGGGTAGGGTGGGTAGAGACATCCTCATGGAGATGGGGGTGGGGATGTGGAACAGTCAGAGGGTGGACTGGTAGGGGGATAAAACCTGGATTGTAAAAAATATTAAAATTAAAAAAAAAGAAATTAATGAAATTGTTGCCCCTGTAAACAGAGTTGCAGCAAAGAAATAAGATCTCAAGTGATAGAAGAGTTAATCTATGCAAATTGATCCTGTGTATTTGAAATAGAACTCCATTTACCTGACACTCTCATAGTGGAGACCACTTTTGTGGTCCTAAAATCAGGAAATTTTCATAATCAACATGATAATTGAACATTTCCTCCTTTTAGAAACCTATCTGCATTTTGGCATGGTGCTGGATTGAAAGAGAGAGATTCATGTGGTCTAGACTGGATTCTACATAGTTATGCAGCTGAAGACAACCTTGATTCCCCCCCACCCCCCACCCCCATGCCCCTGCCTCTACTACTGGTATTACAGTGTATACCACCATACCTGGCCCAGAACCTAATAGCCTTGCCACCTGGGCTCAATCCTGAACTCACATTAAAGGCAGGAAGAGAGAAGAAACTCCACAAAGTTCCCCTTCAATCAACCACCCTCCCCTCACACACACACACACACACACACACACACACACACACACACACACACAGAGCACATACATTTTCTGTTTCATTAGCTTTTCTCTAAAGGTTTTCCCCAGCTCTCTCAATTCTTTTTCTTTTTTGGGGGTGTGGGCATGAAGCAGTGCTTTTGCTTACTAAGTTACCTCATGGCTCTGTTTTTTATTTCTGTTTTGAAACAGGATCTTCTGTGTACCTCAGACTGGTCTCAAATTCAAGATCCTCCTGACTTCCCCTCCCAACTGCCAGGGATTACAGATGTACACCATCATGTCTCACCACAGTTTCAGTCTTATCTTGTGTATACATGATTGTTGTGTGTACAGGTATATAGTGGGAGGGGGGTATTGTGTGTGAATATAAATCCAGAAAACATCAGAAACCTTCCTCAATTGTTCTCTCTCTCTCTCTCTGTCTGTCTCTCTGTGTGTATGTTATATGCACATGTATGTAGATGGCATGTACACAGACCAGAGGAAGCTGTCATCTCTCACCCTCACTCCATTGAGACAGGGTGTCTCACGGAGCCTGGAGCCTGGAGCTTGGCCAGGAAGATCAGTCATCCTCCTGCCTGTGCCCCTCGACAGTGCTATCCATATCCAGATTTTGGCGCTGGTGTTGGGGATTTGAACTCTGGTCTTTAGGCTTAAGTAGTACTGTTATCCAGTGAGCCTCTCCATCTTAGTTTTTGAGACAAGATCTCTCACTGTACCTGTAGTTCAGCAACTCTGCCATACTGGGTGGCCAGTAAGCCTCAGTGATGCCCCTGTTTCTACCTCTGGAGCACGTGGATTATAAACCTGTATACCGATGCCCAGCTTTTGATTAGGTGCTTGGAAGCCAAACTCAGGTCTTCATGCTCAAATGGCAAGCCCCTTACAAACTGGGCCATCACCCATCTTTCCTATTTTTGTTTTTAACCAACAGTAATTTAAAATGTTTCTGGGGTACAGTGTAATATGTTGATACATGTACTGAATTTTTAATGATTATATCCAGCTTGTTCCTTAGCTAACATTCTTTTTGGGAAGAGAATGTTTAAAAATCTATTCTTTTCACAAAGGACATACACTATATTTATACTGTATACACTATTGTTAGCTATGTCACCATGGTAACAATATATGATATTCAGAAAACTTACTCCTCATAACTGAGACTTGACCTTTGGCCAATCTCACCATCCTCTGATTTCCCCAACCCCCGGTCTCCAATAGCCACATTTACTCTCTGCCTCTGTGAGTTCCACCTGTTTAGTTCCAGTGGGGTCATACAGTTCTTATCTTTCTATGCCAGACTTGTTGGCTTGGCATAGAATTCTCCAGATTATTGCAGTTATCAAAAGTGAAAACATTTTCTTAATTCATAAATTACGAATAGTGTTGTATCCTATATACCACCCCATTTTTTTTCTTCCTTTACTTACATGCGTCCTTTCTTCCCCAAAGCTGTGACTTAAACCCAGGGCTCACACATATGGGACAAGGGATCGACCACTTAGCTTCCTTCCTAGCCCTTGGTGGAATTTTTGTTAGTTTGGCTTGGTTTGGGGGTATTGCTGTTTTTGTTCATTTGTTTGTTTGTTTGTTGTAAGGCAGGGTTGTGTTTTGTGGATCAGGATGGTCTCCAAATCAACATTCACCCAATTAACCTCCCTAGTGCTGGGATCCCAGGCCGTAGCCACCATTCTTGGCTTCACAGACAGCCTTTTTTTTTTTTTTTTTTTTTAATTTGGGGGTATTCGTTGCTGGTGTTGCTGGTGCTGCTGGAGCTGTTACTGTTTGATAAACATGGTGGCATATACCTGTAGCCCCAGCCCTTTGGGAGGCTGAGGCAGGAGGGTGACTGAGATTTGGTGACCAACCTAGATAAAGCTAGTGATACACTATCTCAAACAAGCTACCCATTAAAATGGTAAACTTTTATATGTGTGTTAGATACTAGGGATGGATCCAGAGCCTGGCATATATTAGGTATGCTACCTACCACTGAGGTTACCACAAGCTAAAAACTACATTTTGGTTTATTTATTTTCTTACATATTATTTTTAAGATATGGTCTCACTAAGTGACTCGGAGAGTCTGTAGCTTAAGTTGCCCGGGTCACTCTCAAACTCCGGCTCCTCTAGGGTTGGGCTCCAACTTTAAACACGCCTTTTCTTTTCCTTCTCATCTTTTTCTCTCATCTTCTCAAATGGAGTGGAAACTCTGACCAGATTGCTAATAAGTTCCTAGGTGCCTGGCATAAAGCTAGACTGGTTGCTAAGGAAAACACACTTGTTGGATACGTGAATGAATGAAAGACTTGACTCAGGAAGGATCTGGGGATGTGCCAGAAAAAAGCCTCAGAGAATCCTAATCCCTAGAAAATGGATGACACTGTGGTGTGGTAGAGTCATGCTATCTATTGGAATTTCCTCTGACCCCTGTGAAGATCGAGCCATGGCCCACTAAGCCTGTAGAGTTCTATGAAAGAACTTGTGTTTTATAAAAATAAAGAGGAGAGGGAATATGCTTGGTGGATGTGTAGTCAGGTGTGGGGGAAGGGGGCGCCTCTGCTGGCCGTGCTGAGGCATCCCTTCCCCCTGAGGGACCAGCCATATGATGGTATAGTATAGAATAGAGTTTATTCAGGACGTGGGGAAGGGAGTTGAGAGGGTGGAGACAGAGGGAGGGAGGGAGGGAGGGAGAGGGAGAGAGAGAGAGAGAGAGAGTGAGAGAGAGAGAGGAGGAGAAAGGAGGAGGAGGAGGAAAAGCCGGCCTGAGCACATGGAAAGAGGGGGAGGGGGATGGAGAGAGGGGGGAGGAGTGGGAGCAAGAGGACAGAGCAAGAACAAGAAAGCAAGAGGGAGAGGAGGGGGCAAGCAGCCCCTTCCTGGTGAGTCAGGCACACCTGGCTGTTGCCAGGTAACTGTGGGGCGGAGCCTAGGCAAAATGCCAACAGAGCTGATCTGAGCTGCTTGTTCTGTGGGCTGCTCTGCTTCTTGGCCTCAAAATGAGGCTGCAAAGAAATCACTGGGAGTCCTAAGATGCCCAGACCCAAAAACCTAAGAGGAATCTGGCCTTTCTTCAAAGTGTTTAAAGACTGTAAAGCCCCCCCCCCCTCCCCAAGTTAGGACTATGGCGTCCTACTCCTGCATGTAGCAGCGAGAGTTCAGGGCAGCTTCTGAACTCCCAGACAGCTCTTCCCTGTCACCTTTGTCTGTTCCCTCCTTCCCTCCCACCTTCCCTTTCCCCCTCTGTCTCTGTCTCTGCCTCGATGTCTGTGTGTCTCTGTCTCTTCTGTCTCTCCTTCCTCTCTTCCTCTGTCTCTGTGTCTCTGTGTGTCTGCCTGTCTCTGTCTCTCTCTCTCTCTCCCCCACCCCTCTGTCCTTGACCCTGTCTTATAGTTCCATGATTCAGTTCTATCACCCCTCTCTCCTTGCTTGTTTTCATCAGCACTGTAAGAAGCTCCGGACTCCCAGGGTGTCGGGCATCTCCCTTCGTTCCCCCTCTAGACGTCTGGCCCTGTAACCCATATTCTTTCTTTGTCATTCCTCCCCAGTCTCACATCAGCATCCTTTGCTCCTGTAACGCCTAGTCTGAGAGTCAAGTTATCCCTGTTCCTTCAGCCTGTACCATGAGACCGTTTCCCAGCAAACTCCCTGCCAACTGAAACCTCAGTTCTTTCTGTCTACACCGACTCTGCTGCCTCTCTCACACTCTCAGGCTATAACTGGTATTTTTACACACAGTTCTGATTGACAGCCTCAGCCTAGACAACTCCCAGGAAACACAAGTCCCTGAGTATCTAACAAGCATCTCTCCTCTTTTTATTTTTTTATTTTTTTGGAGACTGGGTAGCCGTAGCTGAGCTGGAAATCACCTTATAGAAAAAGCTGGCCTTGAACTCAGAGACCTGCCTGCCTCTACCTCCTATGTGCTGGAATCAAAAATGTGCACTACCTACCCAGCACCACCTCTCCTCTTTTTGAGACAGTCCCCCCATATAGCCCAGTCTGCCCTTGACTTCAGATGTTTCTACACCTAAAGTTAATTAGACCCATCATGTATTTGTTTGTTTGCTTGTTGTCTTCATTTGAGACTGGGTCTCCTGTAGCTTAAGTTGGCCTCAGACTCACTAAGACCTTGAACTCCTGGTTCTTCTGCTGCAATTGCTAAGTGTTAGGATTGTAAGTATGAGCTACTATGCCAAGCCACGTGTCTAACACCCAACTTCTTCTCAGATCTGCAACTTACTTTGCCTTCTTCACTGCATCAGCAACAACTCTGTCTTTCTGGTTGTTCGTGCCAAGAATCTTAGGAGCATTTTTAGATCCTTTCTGTATATCTCATATTCAGCTGCCAGCAGCACATCCTGTGGCTCTGATTTCAAAATATACCCACTGAGCTGGGGTGTAGCTAAGTGGTACAGTGCATGCTTAGCATGAGCAAGGCCTTAGGTTCAGGCAGTCGGCACCACCGCCAGAAACCAAGAAACATATCAAGGAAACAACCAAACAAACCTCTCAGCCATGATGTGCCCATAACCTGGCCATTTCACCCTGCGTCTTCTGCCATGTGATTCAGTCCCAGCATCTCTCGCTTCCTACCAACTGTTCTTCATACCCCACGGCTTTGTTCCTTTCATGACAGTAGACTGCTCTCTTAAAATACGTAGGTCGGGCTGGAGAGATGGCTCAGCAGTTTAAAGCACTGACTGTTCTAATGGAGGCCCTGAGTTTAAATCCCAGCAACCACATGGTGGCTCACAACCATCTGTAATGAGATCGATGCCCTCTTCTGGTGTGTCTGAAGACAGTTACAGTGTATTTACATATAATAAATAAATAAATCTTTAAAAAAATAAAATGAAATAGGTCATGTTTAATAGAGCTTCAGTTCGATACCTCAGTGATTTCCCCTTGCCTTAGAGTAACTAAGCAGTCCCTCCAGGTTGTGCTCCCCAAAACCTGCTCTCACCTGCCTCCTGCCTCCCGGTATTCTCCCTGTTGCTTACCCTGTCCCTGCTCTTGGCTTTCCTGCAGCTCACAGTACACACTACAGTCTCCTGTCAAGTGAGGCAGTAGTGTTCTGCATGGGCTCCTTCCCTGACCTCAGGGCAACTTAGTTCCTCCTCTGTGAGTTCTTCAAACCATTCTATTCAGAACTGCATTCCCCCAGAACTGAGAGGTCAACGGCCTTTGTGGTTTTGTTTATTTATCTGAGATACAGACTTATTAAATATAAATAGCCCAGGCTAGTTTCAAACTCTGGGCCAGCCTCCTGTCATGGGTGCTGAAGTGCTAGTAGAGCAGGTATGCACTACCATGCCTGCTAGCCTTTATGGTTTGGTTTGGTTTGGTTTGGTTTGGTTTGGTTTGGTTTTGGTTTTTGGAGACAGGGTTTCTCTGTGTAGCCCTGGCTGTCCTGGAACTCACTCTGTAGACCAGGCTGGCCTCGAACTCAGAAATCCACCTGCCTCTGCCTCCCAAGTGCTGGGATTAAAAGCATGCACCACCACTGCCCGTCTTGCCTTTATGTTTTGATGAATGTTGCAGATTTCTTCTACTAATAATGTATATGCCAACATGTCCATTTCTTCACAGCCTATCAACAGCAACTATTGACTTTTGGGTTTGGATGGGGGTTTTGTTGGTTTTGGTCTTTACACAGGATCTCTCTATGTAGCCCAAGCTGCCCAGGAACTTGCTATGTAGACCATAGCAATTTATGGTCATCTTCCTAGCTCTGCCTCTTGAGTGCTGGGATTAAAGGCATGTACTACCACTGCCTGGCATAGTATGTATTTTTAATCCAACTTTTTAAAATCCTGTGTGCATTTCATCCATATGGCATGTATTTTGGCTCAGATGTGGCATACAGCTTCACCTTGCATTTGATATGTCCACTCATTTCCTAGATGTCCTCTTTTCTCCACAAATGTGAAATACTACCAAGGAGATTCTTAAGGAGACTCCGATGAGTGAGTTCAAGTTGAGGTAATAATATTTTTCTTTGTGAATTCTGTGGCAGAAATCTCATGTTAACAAGACCTTCAGATAAGTCAAACCTACAGTGTGCTAAAGGCACCCAAATAAACATGTGTATAATGTCACCAAATTCTATCTGTGCATAACATGAGCACATGATTCTTGTGTGATCAGTTCCATCACCCCACACACATTCTCTCCAGTCATGGCAAAGTGCGTCAGGGACTATTAAATGGTTTCTGGTGATTTGTCTTGCCAACTGACTCCAGCTATATTGGAATGAGACCAGACCTTTTGTTTCTCAGATCACTGAGTTATGGGTAGAAAGAGTACAGACCTCAAGCATGTTATTCTTGTGACTTCAGCATGCTAGGATTAATGACATTTTTTTAAGATAGTATAAATTTATCTATCTTTGTGCAGCTAGCTGCGAAACAGCCCCTGGGTGGGAATGATAAGGACTCAGCTTTAGACTATGAATGACATTTCAAAGTTGGTGATGCCATGAGCCCACTAAATGCAGTTTACCTAACGTCTGCTCACTAAGATGTATTTAAACTGGGGCATATATCTATAACTCAGTGACAGTTCTCTGGCTAACGAGGGCATAAAAATCCTGAACTCTATTGTTTTTTAAGAAAGTGTCTCATGTTGTAGCTGGACTGAAACTCACTATGGAGCCCAGGCTGGCCTTGAACTTGTGACAGTCCTCTTGCTCTAGCCTCTTGGTGTGCTCCTCTACATATGACACAACTTTTTGAAATAAGCCTTGAATCATCAAAAATAATTATTATGAGATATATAAGTTAGCTGTTTTTTATATAAATGATTGGAGCAAGTCACTCGACTTCTATAACCTTTAATTTCTCGTATGCAAAACAATGATAGTTCTAGGATTACAGGTGTGTAGTACCACCCCTGGCTTTTCATCATTTCTTTCTTTTCTTTTCTTTTTTGAGGTTTTGGTCCTTGCAAATCAGATTTGGAAAGTTCCTTAACATATATAAACTTATAAAGTACAAACTTTAAATGTATTCCTAATTCCCATAACAGTAATACTAACACTGTCAAAAAACCATGAAGATGGAAGAGATCTATTTGTTCTCCTTGCCCATTAAGGAGTCTGATATTATTGGCTTTTTCCTGGGCGCATCTCTAAAGGATGAGGTTCTAAAGATCATGCCAGTACAGACACAGACTCTGACTGTCCCAAGGACCAGGTTCAAGCTTTGCCACTATCTGTGATTACATTGGTCATGTTGGTCTTGGTGTCGTGTGTTCCAAGGAGGTGGCTGCTGTCATCCGCGGGGCTATCGTCATGTCCAAGCTGTCCATCGGTCCTGTGTGGAGAGGCTGCTGGGGAATAAGTCCCACACTGTCCTATACAAGGTGACAGCTGCCATGGCTGTGTGTTGGTGCATCTCATCTCTGCACCCAGAGGCACTGGCATTCGTCTCTGCCCCTGAGGCCAAGAAGCTGTTGCTGCTGGCCAGTATTGGTGACTGCTCATTAGCCAGAGGCTGCACCGACATTCAGGGCAACTTCGCCAAGGCCACCTTTGATGCCATCTCCAAGACCCACAGCTACTTATCCCCTGACCCTCTAGAAAGAGACTGTGCTTACCATGTTTCCTTATCAGGAATTCACTGACCATCTGTGAAAACCCACACCAGAGTGCTGTATTCCCAGGACCCAGGCTCCAGCTGTTAATACTATGAAAGGAGTTTTTATACAAGAAAAACAAAGTAACTTGGTCTCTCGATCTTTAAACAAATTTAGACAAGATCTCTCACTGAGCTGGACATCATCATAAAATAGCCTGGATCCACCCACCCATTTTTGTCTTTCCACTGCTAAGATTGCAATTATCTCCATGCCTTGCTTCCTTTAAGTAGGATCTAAGGACTGAACTCAGGTCCTAGTGCTTGCCAGGCAAGTAGTTGACCAACCAAACTTTCCTCTGAACATGCAACTTGGGAAACCCAAACTCGAGTTTGGATCCTTGGCACCCACGTTCAGCAAGTTCAGTGTGTGACTGTAGTCCCACCTCTGAGAATGTGGAGACAGGCAATCTCTGGGACTTGTTGACCTGCCAGATGGGGACAAGCTCCAGGTTCAGTGAGGCACCCTGTCTGAGAAAACAAGAGGGGGAAATGATTAAGAAAGATATCGTAGATATTTTAGATTCTGATCCAGGTTTTCTACCCTGCCTTTGAACATTTAGTTTCCAGATAAAATACACACACACCCTTTATATTTACAATAAGCCTTACACAGTGCTTGAGCTGGGCACATATCTACCCTCTGCTGCTATTAGAGACTACTTTCCTATAGATAACCCCAAATTATTAGATATGAAAAAGGATATAAACATATTTATTCACAGAGACATTAATCTCCAAAGAAGGGAGAAACAAATGGAAATCGATATAAATGTTTTTAAGAAAAACCCCAAGGGGGAGAAGGTTTGGTTGAGGGGGAAGCCACCATTGATTAGACGAGTTATGAAAATGTGTTCCACACGAAATATAATAATAATTTGGGTTATCTATTTACAACATAAATATAAACATAAATATTGGGCATGCCTTTTTTCCAGAAACTAAATTGTCAAAGGAGGGGTAGAAACCGAGATAGGGATTAAAAGTTTCTACTACAGACATCCCCACAACAACCCTTGAGAAGCACTACATGGTTGAATGTACCCATACCCACATGTGTACATACTTGCTTACACTACACATATATGTACAGCTGAGTAAATTAAAATCCATCTGGGCAGTGGTAGTACTCACCTTCAATCCTAGCATTTGGAAGGCAGAAGCAGGCAGATTTCTGAGTTCAAGGCCAGCCTGGTCTACAAAGTGAGTTCCAGGACAGACAGGGCTACACAGAGGAAAAAAAAGAAAAAGAAAATATATTTGAAACTATACAGAACACTCATGCCATAAAGTAATCATGTAATAAATATCAGTAATTGTTTAAAAATTTAATCTCATTATACTTTATTACTTTCCATTGAAATAAGTGTATCCTGAAAAAAGTTTTAAATTATGAACTTTCTTTCTTTCTTTCTTTCTTTCTTTCTTTCTTTCTTTCTTTCTTTCTTTCTTTCTTTCTTTCTTTCTTTCTGTCTGTCTGTCTGTCTTTCTGTATTAGTCAGGGTTTCTATTCCTGCACAAACATCATGACCAAGAAGCAAGTTGGGGAGGAAAGGGTTTATTGAGCTTACACTTCCACGTTGCAGTTCATCACTAAAGGAAGTCAGGACTGGAACTCAAGCAGGTCAGGAAGCAGGAGCTGATGCAGAGGCCATGGAGGGATGTTTCTTACTGGCTTGCTTGCCCTGGCTTGCTTAGCCTGCTCTCTTATAGAACCCAAGAATACCAGCCCAGGAATGGTACCACCCACAAGAGGCCCTTCTCCCTTGATCACTAAATGAGAAAATGCCTCACAGTTGGATCACATGGAGGCACTTCCCCAACTGAAACTCCTTTCTCTATGATAACTCCAGCCTGTGTCAAGTTGACACACAAAACCAGCCAGTACACTTTCTTTCCTTCTTTTCTTCCTTCCTTATTTATTTTATATTTTTGTGATTTTTTTTTTGAGACAGTGTTTCTCTGTATAATAGCCCAGGCTGTCCTGGAACTCTCTCTGTAGACCAGGCTGGCCTTAAACTCACAAAGATCCAGCTGCCTCTACCTCCAAGCACTGGTATTAACAGCATGTGCCAGAAATAACTTTTCTTAAATATGTTTTTGTCACATTTGTTATTGGTCACTACAGTATGGTGAAGGTTTTTACATGATATATTTAGTCCTCAAATAACTGTGTAATATGACCGTATTATTCCACTTTATTTATTCAACTGCTAAGCTTTAAAGAACTGTCTAGTGTGATTCTAATGCTAATGCATGCACTGTGCACTAGAAAGACAGAATTTTCCATTGGTGTGCATGGTGATAGGAATGGAATCCAGGGTTTTACACATACTAGGCAAAGTACTCTACCACTGGACTACACAGCCAGGCCAGATCTAACATTCTTTAAAGGCTTAAGTATTTGCAAAAAACCCCACCACAGTACTGTGGTGGTACATACCTGGAATCCCAGCACTCAATAGTCAGAGCCAGGAAGCCAGGAAGATAAAGGATAGAAAGTCATCTGTGTGTGTGTGTGTGTGTGTGTGTGTGTGTGTGTGTGTAGATGTCCTTCTGACACTAATACTATGTCTTACCTTTATGTATTTGGCTTTGGCCTGATACAACAAATTGATTCAGTTTTTATACATTTACATTTTTTAACGATAGGAGGTTAATGGAGGCAAACAAAACATTTTCCCATAGAAAGTAAAAAACAAAGTTTCCACCCACTCATTTTGCAGAGTGAGGGATGGTGTCAATCTTTTTTTCCAGAAGCTTCTTTAACTGTGTCCAAGATACTGAAGTCAAGAGAATCAAGGATATTGGGCTGCAGAGGTGACGCAGTGCTTGCGGAGGACCTAGTTCATTCCTCAGAACCCACGATAGCTGCTCCCAACTGCTTTACCTGTAGATCCGGGAGAATCTGACACCTCTGGCTTCCTCAGACATCTGCACTCATGTGCCTGCACCTACACACAGACACACACGCACACACACATGCACAATTAAAAATAATATAAATGTTAAAACAAAGGGACATGAAACAGAACTATGCGAGTCACTGGTCCTGTGCCTGACGGGCTATGCGGAAGCAGAGGAGCTTAAGCAGACCGGCAGTCCGTTAGGTCTTACTGAATGACAAGACTTCTGTGGACACGCTGAGGATTGAGTGCTTCTTTCCCAGGAGCAACGGTAAGCCATTAAAAGATGTGTTCATTTACTTATTCAGCTATAGGGGTGAATGGGGATTTAGAATCTTTTATATGCTAGGCAAGTGTTTTTCCAGATTACAGAGCTTCATGGGCCAACATAAAAAGCCCTTATGATTGACAGCACTACCAGCTCTACTGTTTACATTTTAGAGGCCTATGGGGAGTTGGCAGAGTATGTGCCTTTCATGTACAAATCCCTAGCTAGGTTCAATTCCCAGTGCCAGAAAAACAGAAAGATAGAAAAAGGAAGACAAGATTACTTCAGGCTAATGCAATTCTTCCCTGGAAATTTTGATGTGAACAAGTTTGTCATTGGATTGGTTTTATCGACTAAGGGTAAGCCATTTTACAATGAGAAACAGTGAAAATTAATTTTAACTATCATTTCTGAGAAAAGAAAATAATCTCATTGCTCCTCAGAAAAAATTGCTAATACACATGCATAAGCCTCCAGATGAGTGAAGACAGATTCTTTCTTTCTGTCTTAGATTCGGGCCCTGGGCTAAGGCTCTTACACTTGGAGAGTTCACAGGCACAAACTCCAGGATGTTGTTTTTAGCTAGGCAGTTGATGGCGACATAGGCTCTGCTGCCCCCTGGTGGTATCCGCTGCGTTTCATGGATTCCCTGTTGCAGCTCAGAAAACCTGCTCTGAGACTGCACTTAGATCCGGCCTCCTCTCGTGGAACTCTGCAGCACTGAGAGCCTGGCTCTGGGGGTGGAGTCCTGCCAGTGTGTAACCACCTGCAATGATGCTGACCTTCAGTCCACAACTATGTGTGCCCTTACCCACGTAACAATTAATCCCTTTTGTCCGTCCAGTTATACAATCAAAGCCCGACAGTACACATAGGACAGTGGAACTGCGTTGCACATCTGTGAGGTCCTTTCTGATTTGTTACCTTTGAGATTGTGGTTGGGTAGGTACTATTATAAATTTGTCTCAGGTTCTGGTAGGAACTTTAGTGATCCACAGCCTATGCCAATTAATTCAGCCATGATTGAAATACACTTATTTGTCTGCAACTCACTTTAGATTTCAGTTTGGGGTTGTTGTTTTCTTTTTCTTATTTCCTGTCCCTTCCCTCCCTCCCTCCATCCATCCCTCCCTCCCTCCCTCCCTTCCCTCTTTCCATCCCTCCCCCCTTTCCTTCCCTCCCTCCCTTCCCTCCATCCCTCCCTTCCTCCCTCTCTCCATCCCTCCCTCCCTTCCTGCCTCCTCTCCCCCCTGCCCCTCCCCCTTCTTAGTTATTTGAGACTGTGTAGCCCAGCCTGCCTTTGTGCTCACAATCTTACTTTCTCAGTCTCCCAAGAGTTGGGATCACACTCCTAATTTCAAATCGTCTCTTCCAAAGGGCTGGTCATTTGATCAGTGTCAACTTATGGAATCCCTCTTTTTCCTGAGGTTAGATCTAAGTATTAGAAGGTCCAACACAGTGGCAAGTGGGCTTGGGGCCTCTAGCTCTCCATGTCATCCGGGCACACATGCGTCCAGCTCAGCAGCTGAACTCAGCCATCAGTTCTCATACTTCTTCTGAGTTCTGAGTTCCCTCCTGCACACGCCTTTGAGTTAGGGGGTTGCTTTCCCTTTCCTTTCCCCTGATGACAGGGTCTTAGGGGGGCCTCGGGTTTATAATTTTCTTTCCTTAGCCTCCCAATTGCTGGACACTCCCAACTCTCGCCCTGATTTTTCTTTGTCCTAAACAGTTGAGTACCTAGGAATGTTGGGAATCTGTCTATTTCTTAGCTTATTGATTTCATGATAAACCAAAGCTTGCTCTCTGTGGTCTGCAGCCCAGCTTGAGCTATTCAAGCACTAGTATATCTGATCTCTCTGCTCTTAAATTTCTTTAGCTTAACTGTGAATGCTTGTGCATTCCCAGAGATATGATGGCCAATATGCCAATCAGTCAGTCAGTCAATAAGTCAATTGATCAAGCTCACCCACTGTCATGAAGTGGTAAGCTGCCATTTCCTTACTTTCCCTCTTATTCTCTTCTGTCATCCCTAATCCCTTCTTTTCTAGATCAGGAATGGGCATTTCTTGTTGATTTAGTTGGGCTTATTCTATATTTCTAGATGGCCTGGACCTCATTATTTAGAGCAAAGCAGGCTCACTCACAGAGATCCACCAGCTTTTGCCTCCTGAGTGCTGGGATTATGGGTATGGGTATGCGCTGTTTTATTTTCATTTGAAAGAATAAAACCGTGGTCTTATAAAAGATGGGGAGGGGTGAAGCAGTGGTGGCAGGCACAGGCAGATCTCTGAGTCTGAGGCCAGCCTGATCTACAGAGCAAGTTCTGGGGAAGCCAGGGCTACACAGAGAAACCTTGTAGTGAAAATAAACAAACAAACATTGAAGATTTCCACCCCAACTTTTACTATGCCAAAAATGTTTTCCACTTCTGAAAAATCAAGTTGTCTGCAACACTGAGGCCTGAAAGGCAGCTCTTTCTCTATAAACACGGAGTGCTTAGCGACTTGTTTGGGGTGGACTGATATGCAATGAGAACTAAACAGAGACTAGAGCAGGATATGTTAATATCACTGTCATGTGCTTATGAAAAGCAGAAAGAACAACATAATAATGGTAATGCTCTCAGACAAGTCTCTGTCTAGGTGAAACCAGGCCCTCAGCCTTAGGAGGCAGCTCCTCTGCTCTGTTCCTTGCTGCCAGAGGCCAGGTGACCTGTCCTGAGGGATCAGACAGTCGGTGGAGTAAGCAGTTTTTGAGAGGTTGGTCTTTGCACTAGAGACCTGATTTTCAGTGATTTCTGAGGCTGGATTCTTAGGGCCGAAGGGTTGGCCTCAGGGGTCAAAAGAGCTTGCTGCATTTCCAGAGGCCTGGAGTTTGGCTCCTAGTACCTACATAAGCAGGATCACAACCACCTGTGAGGGCAGCTCCAGGGGATTCAACACCCTCTTCTGGTCCCTGTGAGCATCCGAATTCGCATATGCAAACTCAGACACAAACACAGAATTTGTAAAAAGTTTGATTCTTTCATTTGGTTTGGTTCTAGTAATATGAATTTCATAAAGAGCCACTGATTTACTGTGGAAAACACTAGATAGCAGGAGAGTAACTTTTAGATTAGTTTTTACACCCAGACACTTTGTACAACAAAAGAATCATCCCGTCCAGCTTTCTTCTTACAAGAATGAAGCAGCATTCTCAACACACCTTTGTCCCTTGCTTTTCTTTCTCTCTCTCTCCTCCTTCTTTTTCTGTTTCCTTTTAAGACAGTTTTTCTATGCATTCCAGGCTGCCCTCACAGTGATTTCAAGCTAGTAGATCAGAACGACGTGTGTGTGTGTGTGTGTGTGTGTGTGTGTGTGTGTGTTTGGGTATTGTCTGCACATTTGTCTGGATGTGTGTATGAATATAGAGGCCAGAGTTTGATTCAGCATATCATCATTATTTTTTGAGATAAGGTCTCTCATTTAACCTGGAGGACAATGACTGTGGCTGACAAGCTCTAGGAATCCCCTTCCTTAGCACTGGGATCACAGGTGTGCCAAAAATGTTTTCCACTTCTGAAAAATCAAGTTTCCACTTCTGAAAAACCCAGCTTTTGGGTAGGTGCCCGTGACCCTCCTGCATACTGAGTGAGATATCTTCCCAGACCCCAGATTTTAATTAGTTTATCATTGTAACATGTAAGACAAAATATAAATGACCAGTTTGCTGCCCAGACATGAGTATACATGCCAGTGCCACCTGGCCAGTTTTAAAATGTTTATATCCCTTTTTTCTTTTTGGAGTGAGCACCTCTTTCCTTAGCCCAGGCTAACTTCAACTCTGGATCCTTCTGGCTTGGGATCCAACTGGCATAAAAGGCCTATGCCACAGGTGCTCATTCTAAATGTACTTTTTTATTTTTTGAAACAGGGTCTTATTTGCACAGCTCGGGCTGGCCTGGAGCTCATGTGGCTCTTCTTGCACGTCCTCTTCAGGACTGAATAGCTGCATTCAGATTTAAGATGTACATTTTACACAGAGCCCACATGAGGGAAAAAGGCAGACTATAAACGTGGATCCACTTTTAACAGAAGTCAAAACCATTCTCTTCTGAATTCTCAGTATCAGCGCATTCGCAGCCTTTGCTCTAGACTGGGTCACTTACAACAGGATAGCCAAATGACAATAATATGGTAATAGTAACAGGACAGCTGTTATTTATTAGGAGTCACAAGTTTATGTCAGGCATCCTGATTAGTAATCTATGTCTTTAATATCCAAAACGCCTTACCGACATAGGTGGGCAATAAGAAAAAGAAAAAACGGGCTGAAGAGATGGCTCGATGGTTAAGAGCACTGACTGCACTTCCAGAGGTCCTGAGTTCAAGTTCCAGCAACCACATGGTGGCTCATGACCATCTGAAATGGGATCTGACGCCCACTTCTGGTGTGTCCGAAGACAGCTACAGTGTACTCATGCACATAAAATTAATAATTCTTAAAAAAAGAAAAAAACTAATTAACGTATGCGCGCTCCTATGCGCATGCTACGAAGTACTTGAGATCAGATGGCAACTGGGTGCCTTCCACTCAGTGGATTCGGGGGATCAACTCCGGTCGTCAAGCACTGTTAGGTGCTGCTGAGCCATCTTTTCTGCTCGGAGTAGGCATTTTTATCCCCGCTTTACAGACGAATAAACTAAGTTTCGGGGCAGTTCATGGAAGAGCCGAGGCTAGGATGGTTTCTAAATTCTCCAACCAGAGATGTAGCAAAGACCGTGAAACAGCCCAGACTAAAAGAAATCCGCCGCCATGACAGCCCTAAGGAGAAACAGACCATAGCGGGGGTAGGGTGGGGGGGGTGGGGGGAGGTTGTCAGACGCAGAAACCGGAAGGTGAAGACGTCACCGGAAACCAGGGCGTGGCTTCCGGCGGTGTGCAGGAAGTGGCTCTTCAGCGTGTCGCCCGCTTATAACGTAGAGGTGCAGTAGGGTTCGGTCCCTTCTCGCGCACGCGGTACTCGTGTCCGGCTTTCCAGCGCCTGCAGCGAAGATGTCCCACCCATCCCCGGCAGCCAAGCCCTCCAATTCCAAGAACCCACGAGTCTTCTTTGACGTGGACATCGGCGGGGAGCGAGGTGAGCGGCACGGACGGCTCAGCCATTCCCGTGCCTGGGGCCTCCCTGCTGCCGTTCTTCTTGGCCTGCTGGCTGCTCGGCAGCTGGGGCCTGGGATCCGGAGGGATCAGATAGCAGCCTAGCTCCCGCCCGGAGCAAGACTTGGCGTCCACGAGTCCAAATTGAGCCCTCTCCTTTTTAGGCCATCCGTAGTTCCGGTGGAAGTTTCTGGAAATTTCTACATAAGGAATCGTGGCGTCCCTTACGTTTGTCTCTTTATTTGATCTCACTTCGCTGCAACCTGTGCATAACTATGTACTATAGAGTAAAGTGACTTGAGTGTGGTGGATAGTGCGGTATGCTTCCCGGATATGTGCCAGCGGGGCTCTAGTCACGCCATGTGCCTCTTGGTACACGAAATACGTCGGAAGCTACCAAATCATTTACAAATTAAAGTGACTTACCGGCTTAGTGCTTTTTCCTCATTACTGATTATAGTAGCAGTTTAGGTAGGCGATCGTTTTTGCTGTTGGAATCATCGAATTAAACACCATATATGGTTACCTAGGAATCAGAGCTAAGAAGCCCTAAGCCAGTGGCTTAACGGGTGGATCGAGATTACTTGGAGGGGGTGTGTGTTAGACGACACTTTTACAGGCTAGTAAATCAGAAATTTACATTACAAATCGTAAGAGTAGCAAAATTACAGTTACGATGAGGAACTAATTATATTAAAGGGTGGAAGCATTTAGAAGGTTGAGAAACACTGTCTTCAAGTCCTTGAGTTGCTTTGTAACTGAATTGGGCTTGTTCTGAAACATGTTAGAGTTGTAGGCCAGACCTGCTGGGATGGGCACACACACATTTACATGTGCATTCATTTTGTAACAGACTTTATTGGTAATTGTCTTTTCGGTTGTTGCGGGAATTGTTTCAGAGATTTCGGCAGTTTCTATAGACCATAGAGTGGCTTATGACCTTTCCTGGACTATGTCTTCTGTTATGTTACTTAGCGATTAGAAATCGCTACAGGGCCCCTGAGGTAGCGGCAGGTACCCTGTGTGCTGGAGATTGTCCCTGAGCTCCACACTGCATGCCTCAGCTCACATAGAATAAAAGTTTTAAAGTCCGAATATTATTTAAATGATTCAGGATTTTAAACCATTTGTAAGTTAAACCCTGGTGTTCCTCCTATATAGCTAATGACCTGGATGTTGTAATTAGTTAGAATCTTAAATGTGATGTTTCAAATCAGATCTATGAAGCTTTCCTTAGACTAAATAGGAATCTTAGAAAAATGACAGTGAGATCTGACAGTTCCGTGGTTGGACTTATTTTCAAGGGAGATGAAGTTTGTATGCATACCTGAGGCATTGCAGCGTTATTCACAGTAGCCAACACACAGCACCATGCACAGTGTCTATCAAAACATATACCATGCTGTATATACAGAACATTACAGTGCTGCCCTTTAAAAGAAGGAAATGTTATTTATAACGTTGTAGTTGAACCTAGAGGATATCATGGTGAGTGAAATAAGCCTACTACAGGCTCTCACTGCTGTGGACACATTAAAAAGCTGAACTTAGAGAAGTAGCATGATAGGTACCATTGCCTGGGGAGATGCCAGTCAAGGATGCACAATTTCATTTAAAGAGAGGTAAGCTCAGAAGATCTGTTACACAGCATTGTGACTATAGTTAATAACATGTGGTTAAAAGAGAACTAAATGACTTGCTGGGTGAGATGTTTAACCACTGGTTATGTATATCAGTTATCTCCTTTTTGTTTATCTATTTAGTTTGCACACTGACAAGATGTCCTTTTCTTTCAGTTGGACGAATTGTTTTAGAATTGTTTGCAGATATTGTTCCCAAAACTGCAGAAAATTTCCGTGCATTGTGTACAGGAGAAAAAGGAACTGGACCCACAACTGGGAAACCTCTCCATTTTAAAGGATGCCCTTTCCACCGAAGTATGTATATAAACTTCCTCTGTCCAAATATGTTGATACATATAGTTCTGCTCTGAGGAACAGAAGAAGAATGTTAATTTCTTGAAGGATACTTGGACCAAGTGTCTCTGTGTCATAAAGGCTTGGTGGTGTGCAGTAGGATTGATTGTGGGAGCGAACTAAAGTTTATCAGGACAGCTCTGGTGTCACCAGTCTTCTAACTCTCCTTCAAACCATTTCACTGGGAAAGAAAAAGCATGGCAGATAAATAAGCTGACCATAGGTCATTTGACAGCCTGGGCAGAATTGTTTGAGAAGTATTTGACATTCGGTGTTCGGAACACCTTGGTGACGTGATTAAGCTGTTAATTCATACAGATTACTTGCCTGTTGTCCCAGTGGTCTGTAGGTTCTGGAGAGTTCAGGAGATACATATATTCACCTTATGTTCACATATATTCATTTGTTTTGTTTTCTCAGCTAATGAAAGTCTAAATAAACACAGTAAATATTCATGAATAAACAAGGAAATGGCAGTGTCAGTAATTTTCCAGTATTGCAGGGGAGGGGATAGGTGTTAACTATACCCTGATTTACACACCTAGTCCAGCAGTTTAATTTTCTTAAAAATACTAATTATTAAGAAAAATGAGCCAGGTAGTGGTTATGCATGCCTTTAATCCTGGTATTCAGAAGGCAGAGGCAGGTGGATCTCTTGAGTTCTAGGACAACTGTTACACAGAGAAACTTATTTTGAAAAAAACCAAAAGAAAATGAGAAACATGAACACTGATTTTTTTTTTAAATGTTTTAAAAAGTATGCTAACAAAAATGTATCTAGAAAACAGTTACTGTGGGAAGGAGGGATGGTTGAACAGTTAAAAACACTTAACTGCTCTTCGAAGTGGATCCAAGTTGGGTGTCCAGTAGCCATAGTTTTTTGGCTCACAACCTCTTGTAACTGTAGCTTTAGAGAATCCAACACCTGGCCCCTCCAGGAGCTGCACATACATGGCATACACATACACAGACTCTCTGGGCACTCATGGCACACGCGCACTTGCACACACACACACACACAATATGCTTAAAAGAAAATAGCTTACACAGTAGACTTAGCATTGCTTATAAAAGTTGGCTTAGCTATTCTTACACAAAGCAGTTGACTAGAGTTTGAAACTAGACACATGAACCATTCCTTAAATTGAAGGTTAATGATTGGGTCTACACTGTTTTTACAAATGTAATTGATATGAAACATTTGCTTTTTAGTCTTGAATTTTGGAACATGTTAGAGACTACTGTTATGATTTATATAAATTTATATATAATAGTTTTTGGTGATGGGATTCTCCTTGGACTTCATAGGTGTTTCTGCATTTTTGTTACTATGAGAAATGTAAGTTCTGTAACTCTTTGAGAGGGAGAGAGCCTAGGGACATGTCTACCTCCCTACTCTGTTCGTCGTCTCTTGACTAGCTATGTGCTTATTATTGCAGTATAGTCAGATGTTGAGTCCTGGGACTCTATGGTTCTCTGGCAATCTAGTCCTTGTGAGTGGTCAACACTATTAGGGATATTTAGTGTTTATTTAGCAGTCATACTTAGTAAGTATCTACAGGTTTTCTTTCTAGGAATAAGATGATATTTAAGGAATTCATTGTTGGAGAAGACAACATTGTTACATGTTAACAAAATGGAAGTAGAGTTAGTATAATTATGGAAGCTAAGTCTACCTTCTGTGTTTCAGTAACACTTATACAGAGATACAGGGACCTTTGACATAGTTCAGAGAACTAATTTCTTGAGAGTTGGTGGGGAATCACTAATAAGTATGTTGGAGTTAGGTTGTGAGAAGTGTTCAAGTAGAGTTGATGGCTTGAGGCCGGGGAGGAGAGCCTGGAGCATCACCACAGGGAGGAGAGCTGGGGCACTACCAAAGTTGAACTTAGAAAGTTGTCTTTATTACTCATTCATTAACACTGCTGAGATCACCTGCTTTGGTTACTAACATTTTTTTCTTTTTGCAGTTATTAAGAAATTTATGATTCAGGGTGGAGACTTCTCAAATCAAAATGGGACAGGTGGAGAAAGTATTTATGGTGAAAAATTTGAAGATGAAAATTTTCATTATAAGGTAAAGAAAAATTCTTGTTTTTGCTAATAGGAAGCCTGTGTATTTGAAATATACTTGGATTATGACACTAAAAAATAACTGGATGTGGCCAGATTGCTGTCTCCCCTTCCTCCTCCTGGTACTAGGACCTCCTATGCCAGGCAGGTGGGCAGACTCAGCTGCCCGGTCCTATTTTCTGTCTTAAGACTGGGCCTTTCCTAGGTGCTGAGGTGAGCCTTAAGCTCACTCTGCTGTAGCCAAGCCTTGAGCTCCCAGTCCTTTTACATAAGTCCATCCTTAGGCACTGAGATTACAAACCTATGTCTGCAGGCTGGCCTTACAAGTAAGCATTTCTAAGGGTGTGTCGTGTCTTACTGAGGAGAGCTCAGGGTCTTGTGCATGCCAGGCAAGCTGTGTACCAGCTGAGTCACCTGCAATTCAGGTGCATCTTTGATGTGGAAAGGAGTTATCCAGTAGCAGTTTGCTTTTTGAGACAAGGTTTGATTGTGTAATCCAGGGTGGTCTTGAATTTACCATCCTCCTGTATTTTGCCTCCTGAGTGCTGGAATGGCAGATAAACAGAAGTTTATCCAGTTTATGCCAATACGATACTTTGGCAAAAATAGTGTACTTATTTCACTACAATCAGTTTTTGTATGCTTCATTTAAGCCAATGAGTTTTTAAGCTTCCATATGGCAAAATTGATCCCAGGAAAAATGTTCTCATTATTGTAAGGATGGTAACTTGTGCATCTTTATCCTTGAATTTGAAGAACAACAAAACCATCGCTAATATCCACGATGTCAGGGGATTTTCCACCTAGCGGATATGGTTAATGTTCGGGGTGTATTGCACCATTCCCGTTATAAGAACAGACATGTAAGTACAAAAGTAAAGTGATGTCTTTGGCAATGAGGAATATAAGCAAGGTAACTAGGGTGACTTGGAAAGAGAATTTCTATTGCTCAGTTCTGTCACTACACCAGAGAGCTTAGGAAAAAAAGAGAGGTATTTATAATTTTACTTCAGAGTTGAGAGATAAATACAAGGGCTGTGGAGAATGATAATATATAGGTTAATACATATAAATGTTAAGTATGACTGATACAAGCTGAGGATCCCTTATGAAAAGTTCCGTGCTAGAAATATTCCAGTGTCATTTGTATTTTGAAATATTTGCATAAAGTTTATAGGTTGAACATTCCGTATCTGAAATGAGAAAGTTGTGGCTCAGAAGTTTCAGATTTTGAAACATGTCTGGATTTGGTTTTTAGATGATGGATGTTTTAGGTTGGCACTAGCTGTGCAGACCAAGCTGGCCTTGAACTCACAGGGATCACCAGTCTCTGCTTCTTGAGTGCTGGGATTTAAAATCACATGGCACCACACCCAGCCCATGTGATACGAGAACTGTTTAGATCAAGTTAGTAGGTAGGAGAGACAATGAGGTGGTTTGAACACTTAAGCTAGGCAAACTGGGCCTTCAGGTGTCTGAATTTTTGCTAGGCTGGACTAAAAATCCAGATTTCAAAATGAAGTGATGGCAGCAATGGGGGAAAGAAGTAGAAGGCCAAGGAAAGAAAGTTACTTGTCTGACTAGTTAAGGGAAAGCTCCAAGAAGGCTGTCAGGGATGACAGCTGTCCCCACTGCACTGACTCAAAGAAGGAGGGGAAAGGAAAAGACAGCTGGCTGTGGCCTTGTGCAAAGTCCGTGACCTTGGAGCAGAATGGATTTAGATTGGATAGAGGTTTCTTAGGTGGGAAAAGTATCAAGAGTTATGAGGCATGCACACACTAGGGTGTCTAAGCTACGCCAAACAGGAAAGCATTTGTATTCTCTGAATCATTGATTTACCTGATGAAAGCCATAGATTAGAATTATTTTCCAGGTTAGGGAAATGCTTATCTGAATAACTTGTTTAAATTCAATATGACATTACTATTCTCAGTTTGATGAAAAAGAAGAATTATAATGTAGGACTATTTCTGATGGTGGGAAGATGTTAGGGGTTCTCAGAAAAATAGTAACCATCACAGAAGGAGCAGTTAGTTATTAGATGTCCTTAGTGTGGCATCTTCAACTTTAAGATTGAAGTGTAGGACTGTCTTGTAGATAGCCAGTTTAGAAGTGACCTGCTTCTTGTTAAACTGACAATTTTGACAGTTATATTCCTTTAAGGTGGTAGTTCTTAAAGTAAAACTAGACTAAAAGGTACTTTTATAACATTTATAAGTGAAATTGATGTAAACGAGTAAACTTTAGTACACCCCATCTATTTTAAATGGAGTCAATAAAAGGAAATTCATACTAGGCCTCTAACTTGTTTTTCTTTTAATGGCTTTTATCTCTGCAGCATGACCAGGAGGGTTTGCTGAGCATGGCAAATGCAGGCCCCAACACGAATGGTTCTCAGTTCTTTATCACAACAGTTCCAACTCCTCATTTGGATGGGAAACATGTGGTATTTGGTCAAGTAATAAAAGGACTGGGTGTGGCAAGGATGCTTGAAAATGTAGAAGTGAATGGTGAAAAACCTGCCAAAGTAAGTAAAAAGTTACAGTGAAATAAACATACAAGCTTAGTTACATGTCGGAGAAATGCTGAAATGCAGGTTACAAGGTCAGATCATTGTTACCTTAGAAAAGTATAAAAGACGTTAGAATGCTTTTGCTGTAGGAGCCTGTATTGGCAACTTTTCTTGAAACTTTTTTTTAAATCAAGGCCAAAATTAGTTTAAAGGAGATATATTTATTCTTTTCTTCGAGATCGGGCTTTCCTTGAATTGTGTAGTAGTCTTGTCTGTGCTCGCCCTACTCTAGTGCTAGGATTAACTGCTATGCCCAACAAAGCTATTTCAGTACTTATTTCAGCTTCAGTGTGATCTACAAAGTGATCTATGTTAGATGCCTAAGTCTTCCCATAACCAGGAGACTTTTGTGTCAGTAGTAATAATATAACACACTAGAAAGAAGGTGGTGTGCACACCGTTGTTTAACTAGAAGTTTGACATAGGTCTTGTTACTTTTCTTGATCTGCTTTTTTACCTTGCATACATTCCTTAATTGTTTCAGGTTATATCATATTCTAAATGCCCGTGAAACGGTGACTATGAGAGACCTGTAAAGCAACTGGACAGTGCACAGGAATTAGAAACCCAGCTACTTGTAGGAAGTCTGCCAACCAATAATACATGTCAGGCTGTATCACCCTGAGACAGCTTCATGCATAGTGAAGCTGTTCTTAACTCAGTGTGTTCATAGCACAGTCTCAGTAAAGAACTGCAGAGTGACATTGTCATGTAGTTCCGAGTGTACATAGAAGGAAGCTGCTGTAGTTAACACTGGATGGCTGCATCCCTGACAAGTCTGTTGCATGAATAGTGGTATATGTAACTTGGAGCTATGCAGTTTTAAGGGTAGACTCTAAGATCTCTAAATACTCACTTCAGCCTAATGTTTTTACAGCTATGTGTTATTGCAGAATGTGGAGAATTGAAAGAAGGGGATGATTGGGGAATATTCCCTAAAGATGGCTCTGGTGATAGTCATCCAGATTTTCCTGAGGATGCAGATATAGATTTAAAAGATGTGAGTACTTTCAGATGAATAAATTTAATTACTTAAAATATTTAGTACTAAAAGCTTGGTTAGCCTGTCATAAGATAGAACTTTGCATTAAGTCATATTATTTACTAACACCCAACATATTTATGTCCTTTTATACAGGTAGATAAAATTTTATTAATATCTGAAGACTTAAAAAACATTGGAAATACTTTTTTCAAGTCTCAGAACTGGGAGATGGCTATTAAAAAATATGCGAAGGTTTTAAGGTAATAAAGCATTTTTAACAAACTACTTTTTAATAAGTTATTTTTAGAATGTATAAACTGAATTATTATGAACTAAACCCAGAATTGCTCATATTTATTTAGCAAGTATTTTTGCAATAGCAGCTGTTTTGAAAAAGTAATATTTCTTGCTGGGAGTCGTGAACTGGGGAGGCAGAGGCAGGTAGATCTTTGGATTGGAGGAGGCTAGCCTGATCTACAGAGGTAGCTCTAGGACAGCCCCAGGGCTACACAGAGAAACCCTGTCTCAAAACAACAGTTGGACACTGATTGCATACTTTTGACAAGTTCCTGTTTGTTGAGGCCCCTGGTAGGTTAGATAAGCACTCCAGGCTATACTCCAGCTTCATTTTGGCATGTTGTATCAATACCTTAGCCCTTGCTTTAGGATGCTCTTATCTGGATTATATTATTTTTGCTTTTTTATCTGGAATAAGCAGTTTCTCTAAATTGGTTCCTTTTGGAGAAAGGAAACTAGAAACTAAGTTCTAGGGACCAGATCCTCAGCTCAACCTCTAGGATCTTCTCAGCAAAGAGTTAAGTCAAAGTTACATGGCTGGCAAAAGAGCACAGGGAGTAAAAGCACTTATTAATCAAACCTGTGATCCAAGTAAGTAACTGATGACTACACACACACACACACACACACCCCTTCCTGGAATCCACAGTACAAGTAAGTAACTGATGACTACACACACACACACACACACACACACACACCTTCCTGGAATCCACAGTACAAGTAAGTAACTGATGACTACACACACACACACACACACACACACACACACACACCTTCCTGGAATCCACAGTACAAGTAAGTAACTGATGACTACACACACACACACACACACACACACACACACCCCAAAAGCACTTATTAATCAAACCTGTGATCTAAACTTCCTGGAATCCACAGTACAAGTAAGTAACTGATGACTCTACACACACACACACACACCCACACACACCAACACTACATAGTTCTTGCCTCTTCCCATTGAATTGTCTTAATATAGAAATACTGGTTCTAAACATTGAAAAGCATATAATATGAACCTGAGCTGTACATAATTGGTATGGGAGTTAATATTAGTTGTTAGCTTTGGGGAAAAGTTGATGTAAAAATATCTTCTGGAGAAATAAGGCTAGGAGTGTAGCTCAGTGGTGGAAGGGTAAGCCTAGCAGGCTCTGGGCTTAATTTCTTGCATCAGAAGAAAAAGCAACATCAAAACATTGTGATCATTAATATTAGACACAATGCTGAAAAGGCAGTGTGGAGTTATGTGTTACTTTTATTAATGTTTTCTAGGTATGTGGATAGTTCAAAGGCTGTTATTGAGAAAGCAGATATATCTAGATTGCAGCCTATAGCCTTAAGTTGTGTGCTGAATATTGGTGCTTGTAAATTGAAGATGTCAAATTGGCAGGGGGCAATTGACAGTTGCTTGGAGGTAAGTCTGTGATTTTTATTTATTTAATTTATTTTTGCTTATCAAGTTAGAAAAACACAATAGTCTTTAATGTATTTTAATTGCCTAGCAGCACCTAATGAGACTTGACAAACCCTGTCTAGTTTGGATTGCCAGTTCTTTCTATAAATTCATTAATTTTACTTTTAATATTGTCACCTGATATGTACTAAGTACTTTGCTTTTATTTCTTACAACATGTGTATCTGGTTATTTGTATTTATGAGCTAGGCCTGAACACAAAGCCTGGGATATTAAGAATATGAGTGTGACCCACACCTGTAATCCCAGCATTGTGGGGGTAGAGGTGGGAAAATCAAGTCATAGCCATCCTTTGTGTGGGGCTGTCTGCTGTGCTTTATGACTTGAGATAAAGCAAATCCTAAGCAAAGTTTTGGCTTTTTTAAAATGGGGTCTCATGTCTTTTAGGCTAACTTCAAACTAGATATTCCTGCCTGGCTTTTTTCTCTTCCCCTCCCCCCTCCAAGACGGGGGGTGGGGGTGGGGGGGGAGGGAGGTAGGTGTCTCTCTGTGTAGCCCTGGCTGACCTGGAACTCACTCTGTAGACCAGGCTGGCCTCGAACTCAGGAATTCGCCTGCCTCTGCCTCCCAAGTGCTGGGATTAAAGGCGTTCGCCACCACTGCCCTCCCTGCCTGGGTTTTCAAGTGCTGGGATCACGCATGTTACCACCATGCTGGGCTTGGCTTATTTTCTTTTGTACCTATTGTGTCTATGGCCTTGGTGCATGTACAAGGGTCAGAAGACAACATCTGTGGAGTCAGTTCTCTCGGTATAGCAAAGTACACAGGTACAGTACTGTGTAGGTTACAAGGTTGCCCTTGAATCCCAGCCATCTCATGCCCCTTGCTTAAGTAGATGGAATAAATGATAAGAAATGTATGCACATATAACATGTAATAGAGGAAAGTGCAAAAGAGAAGATCCACTCTATCTCTTTACTTCTCGAAGGCAGGTAATATTCCATCTTAAAAAAATTCTCAGTATTGGCTCTCTTAAGAGCTGTCATGCCAACAGAGAATATATTGCTTTAAAAATGTCTCAGGGGAAGACCTGTTAAAAGTTGTTCATGCTTATCATATAATTCCCCCCCCCATTGTCCTTGGATTCCCAGATAAACATGTAGACTTACTTCCCTCATTACCTATAAACCTATATGGACACATATTTACATGGCATTCACATGACTTGTATACCTCTGGAGTTTGGTTTTCAGGAAGTGGTGGACTGTCCTTGAACCAGTGACAGGATATTAGAAGATGACTATATTTAAACTTTTTTTTTTCTTAATAGTCTGGGTCCACTTGGGCTAGAAACAGTGCTGAGAACAGCCCACTGGAGACCGATAAGAAACTATCCTTTCTGCCTTTACTCACAGCCCTCTTCTGGTGAACCCTCTACCTGTGCTGGCTGGCGCGGGGGTGCACTAGCTCCAGTGAGTTGGAGCCAGTTGATATCAGGTACTTTTGGATACAGTTACTGATTTTATAACTTTTTCATAGGCTCTTGAAATGGACCCTTCAAATACTAAGGCACTATACCGAAAAGCGCAAGGATGGCAAGGATTAAAAGAATATGATCAAGCATTGGTAAATTTTGTTATTATTGTTTTATAATAATCACTTTAAAAATGTTAATGTCTAATGTTTCTTAAATTCTCTCCCCCATTGAAGGCTGATCTTAAGAAGGCACAGGAGATCGCCCCAGGAGATAAAGGTAAATTGCAAGATTTTGTAGTGACGCTTCATTTGGTTTTCAAAAGTGGATACTCAGGAGCTAATGTATACTTAAACTTGACAGATTTTTTTTTTAAAGATTTATTTATTATGTGCATATACCATAGCTATCTTCAGACACACCAGAAGAGGGTATCAGGTCTCATTACAGATGGGTGTGAGCCACCATGTGGTTGTTGGGGTTTGAACTCAGGACCTCCGAAAGAGCAGTCAGTGTTCTTAACCTCTGAGCCATCTCTCCAGCTCCCTTGACAGATATTTTTATTTACATAATGTAGAGCGCCTCTTATTGGGCCAGGCACTGATTATGTAGCAAATGGACAAATATCCAAGTTCTTGCCTTATGCAGAGCTTTTTCTCTAATTCTGCTCAAGAATGTACTAGCTTCTTAATATGACTTCATACTGTTTCTGTGAACCTCGTTTAAATGCAGGTTCTTTACATCAGATGCTGGTCAAAAGATCAATAGAAAATATTCATTGTGATTTTAAAGTTGGGGACTTTCCTTCCTCAAGCTAAATGTGGCTGTGACCAAACATTCACTGTATTCGATATGTGGTAGAGTAGCTAAGGTAGAAATATAATGCAGATAAAAGTGACCCTAGGTCTAAATATTACTGCTAAAAAATGCACCTATGACAAGGGAGAGTTACTGTCACTACTAGATTGTTGGTCTTTTTTCCAATGTTTAGATGCTTTGAAAATTAATTGTTTCCCTTTTCTCCTCCTCCCCCGACCCCCAGCTATCCAGGCAGAATTGCTGAAAGTCAAACAAATGATAAAGGCACAGAAAGATAAAGAGAAGGCCGCGTATGCAAAAATGTTTGCTTAATAAGAATTGAACTCTCTTTAACAATTATATGTTGATTATCTAAAGGACAATGTATATTACTATCTACACGATCCCTGCTGTGTTTCCCTTGATTTCTGTCATTGTTTACATAGCAGTGCTGACTTAGGTTCCTTCTTAATAAAGTGTTACAAAATACAGTGAATCTCATTTTAAAATGTTTCTGTCTGCATTTTCACCAAGAGTGGTATCTGGCCAATGTTTAAACTCACTGTTTTAGGCTTTGTGGATCGTTTAACCCAGCAGTTCTCAACCTGTGGGTCCACTGGAAAACCCATATCTTTACATTATGTACAATTCAGAACAGTAGCAAAATTAGTTATGAAGTAGCAACAACAATAAATTTATGTTTGGGGGTCATCACATGACAAATTGTACTAAAAGGTTGCAGCACTAGGAAGGTCAAGAACCACTGATGTGACCTGTCACACTTGTGTGTAAGTCAGTGGGTGTGGCTATGTTTCAATAAAGCTGTTAACATGTTGAGCTCTAGATGTCCTTTCCTGGTCTAGAATACACATTTGTTTTTATAATTGAAGATTTTAAGTTTTGCAAGACAAATACATTGTAGAAGCCTAGTAGTACACGTTTCTGTTGGTGTTGAAAGGTAAGTAGATGCTCCATTTATTTATAAAGTTTTATTTATGACAAATATTTCATGATCTTATGGGACAACTTTAGATACAAAGTTTTTTACTTCAGTAATGTTTGAAGGGCACTTGTTCAGAAAACATACAGGAAGTTAGTTTGGCATACATTTAGAGTTTTCTAGAATCTGGCTATCAAATGTGCCAGTCAATGAAGGCACTCATGTTTTACATGCCATTGTAAGCAGGTCCTCCTCCACCTTCTGGGACCACCCAGTTAATATTTTGACTTGGGTCTTTGATATCACATGTTTTACAATGCACACAGTTCTGAGCATTTATCTGTAATCGAAATCCATCACCCTGTTCCAAAGGAACAAATTCATAAACTCCTGTAAAAAAGATAATATATATATATTTAGGTATGCAACAAAAGATATATAATGGAAAAGTGAGTGGAAATAAAAATCTTAGAACTTTGTGGCTTTCATATTTACTCCTAGAGTATCTGATCTTGGTGTATGTTGCGCTATTAGTATAAACTAATCACATAAAAGAAGTACAGCAATATTCTCTGGGTTGGTTAAGCTAAACAGATTGGCTTCAGTCCTTCTGACAGTGCACAATAACTTTTAAAAGTCAAGAATATGGTCTTACTCTTGAATAGTTTACTTTCTAACCTATCTTGAGCATAGTAGTCGTAATGTCTATACATGTACACATAAGCCATTATTTCAGAACAGCTTTTAAAAAGACCCAATAACAGGTATTTGTTTTCTATAGGCCATTTGTCTGACGGTAGACATGAAAGCAGTTTGGAGATATAGGTCATAGACATAAGCAAAATCCCTATTATGTTATTGTTACTCAAGGATGTTCAAGAAAAGAGTTGTTAAGGGTGCTGAACATGGAAGTTTGTGTGTGTGTGTGTGTGTTTAGAGGTCTTTTTGCAATGGAAAGGGAGCATCTTGAAGTGGGAAATTGTTAAATGTTTAGGAATAGAAAGAAATTGTTACTCACCTGCAGGGCAGAATCGCTGCTCAGGCCCATCATATATTGACAGATTTCTATTAACAGGTATGCTGTCATCCTTTAAGGTTAAATGTGCTGGCTGGTCATGTTCATGATTAGTGCCACTCAAAGCCACAGAGGATAAGAGGTCAAAACTGATCTGCCCATCAGGTTTTGGATACTCAATGGGTGTACAATCCTTGGCTGGTCTGAGCTGGTCAGAGTCTGAGCCTTAAGCAATTGTGAGGAAGATGTTTAATAAAGGAACGTTTTCCAGGACTCACCTTTTTCTTTTTTTTTCTTTTTTTGGTGAGTCAGGTAGCTCATGCTAATAGTTTTTTACTTTTGAACTTCTCAGTCCCTCAGTCAGTCTTGTTATGTAGTCCAGATTGACCTTGAACTTAACTTTCTAGCCTTTACCTCCTCCCCACCCCCAATACCCAAACAACCATATTTACCATGTCTGACAAGCAGACAATGTTGAAGGTGTTAAAATGTTAAGAGGGTGGAGATGAGCTTAATCAAAGTGTTTGCTATTGAGCAACCATGTAGCCAGAGGTTCCCTAACACTACCAAAAAGAAAAAAGAGACCCTATAACAAGGTTATATTAATGTGTGTATCCCACATACATTTTTCCATATGCGGGCACTTATGATCAATACTAGCATTGAGTATATTTGAATTACCTTTATGTTTTAAAGTCCATGGCTCCATTCCTCTCAATATCCAGTAAAATATCCCAGTGTAAATCATCCCTCCATATACTCCCAGTATTCCATGGCAGGATGGCCTTATATTTCGAACAGCATGTAGCTCTTTCCATACCCAGGATTGCTTCAGATTATCCTCATACTCAGTTACATGGAGTCCTTTTATGAAAATAAGAAATATTAAGTGAAACATAGAGGTTGAGGCTTAGTTTTAAAAACATGGTCATGTGGACCCATGCAGAATTATATGTCATCTTTCAACAAGAAAGAAGTGTGTGTGTGTGTGTGTGTGTGTGTGTCTTGATCTGCCTTTCTTTGGCTGGTACTGGGACTTTGTGCATAGTAGTAGGCAAGTATGCTTTAAGTTTTATACTGGAAGCATAAAAAATTGGTTTGAAAAGGGAAACTTAATACGTGTTCAGGCTTATTTATAAACATGCTTTAAAAATAAACAATGCTATCACTAAACTTATTGTGAGTGGAATTGTTTCTCTGCAAGAATTATCTTTCAAGGTCCCAATAGAATCACCTCTTGTACCTGACTGACCATGATGGGATGCTTGCAGACGTAATTGGGGTCTTGTGGAATGGAGTGGGTCCCTAATCTATTAGACATGTCCACTTCACAAGATACAGAGAATGGAGGAAAGAATGTATAAATCAAGCTGAGTGGTTATGGGGAAAAGGAACTTCAGAGAGCATGGTCCTTGATTTTGAACCCCCTGCTGCAGAACTTGTAAAGAAAAACTTGTTTAAAGTTATCTAATTTGTTAAGAGTACAACTAAGAAATCCATCTTTTGGGGGATTGGGTGCAGATTCTAGGGATTAAATCTAGTGCTTCATGAACACTGGGCAAATGCTATGTTTAGTATGGTGCATTTAATCTTTAATGGAAGCAATTGGTTCTTAACTGACTTGCTCAAAGTGCAAAATGATTATATTCTTTAGTTAATGGCTTTCTGTTAAAAATTTCAAGGGGTTTTATTCCTTTTTATACTACTAAATTCCAGGGTTATCTGGTACTATGTATACATGTTACAGCTACAATATGGCTTATGGTTCCATAAGGAACAGTACTTGATGAAAAATTAAGAGAGCATTCTATCTGCCTTTTGCATTTCATCTTGTCTATCCTGTCGTGTCTTTATTGGTTTTCTTAACTCATTCTTAAGATACTTGAAGGCATAACCAAACTGCCCTTACTGGTTTTTTCAGTGCTTGGGACCAATCAAACCCAGTCTTGTTTGTGCTAGGCAATCTTTCAACCATTGAGCCATAACCCAAGTCCCTGAGATGCTAATTTGTAATAGAAGAGCATGGTTATCTGTAATTCTAAGGACAAGGTTTGTATTCGAAGTGTTTAGAATGAAAATGAACCAAGTCTTTGCTGGAGTTTTTGTCTAGGTGCCAAGAGACAGACAAATTAAGCCAAATATATAGTGTGTCACATGATGGCACGTGATAATAAACAGTTCAAAATAGGCATGTGCATCCCAGTTGGTGTGATTTAGAGAGGCTCCCCGAGAGTGCTGTCTGAACAGAGGAAAAGACCATGAGGAAAGCATGCAGGACATGTTCAGGAACTGGAGACCAGTGGCTGCAATGCAGGACTGGAAATGAAGTCAACAGCTGGGGATACAGCTTAATGGTACAATCCTAGGTTCAATCCCCAGCACTGGCAAGGAAAAACAAAAAACAACAAAAGAAACAAAACAACCCCCCAAAAAGCAACCAGCCAAACCCCAAGCTGAGGATTCATTGGCAATACTTTATGATTACAGTGTTTCTTGCAAGCTTTTGAGAACAGTAAAAGCACTTGCCAAGTAAGCAGAATGCCCTGGGTGCAATTCCTGGAACCCGAATAAATGTATAAATGTATGAGAGAACTGATTTCTAAGTCTGATACTGAACTAGAGAGAGGATGTGTGTAGTTAGGAACATTTAATACTCGTCCAGAAGACCTGAGCATGACTCTCAGCCATGTTAGGGGGTTCCGGGGTCTCTGCAGGAACTTGTACTCATGTGCATAGACCTACATACACAGCTAAACAATGATAGTTACACTTTTTGAATGTTTTATGATCTTTAAATGTGCATTATGGCTTATGCATGCCTAGCTCCTACACATTAAATGTACTATAATAATAGTAAAAAAAGATAGTAAAAACAAATAGCAAATATTAATAGTTAAAACAATAGTAAACAGTAATAATAGTAAAAATATAGTTAATATTTATACATAGTAATATATAGTATATGATATATATATAGTATATAATATATAAATTATATGGTATATACTATTTTATATATAATACATAGGCAAACAATTCAAAAGTGCATAAGTCCTTTTATATAATACTATATATAATAAGTTATGTAACATACTTTAAATAATTAAAAATGAAATCAGAGAAAACTGGGTTTCAGAATAAGAAATTTGCTAAGGGTCATTTTATAATTAATTGATTTAGAGACAGGATCTCATTGCATAGTCTGGACTGGCATGGAACTCAAAGAAATCTGCCCATCTCTCCTTTGATTATTAGTGTGTGCCAGTAGGCTCAGTTAGATGGCCTCTTACGTTATTGTGGTGATTGTAGTTTTGTGCCACAGCAGAGTCATGTGATTATGCTTACATTATTTAGTAAGAGTAGATGGCTGGGGCTGGAGAGATGACTCAGCAATTAAGAGTACGGGCTGCTCTTCCAGAGGTTCTGAGTTCAATTCCCAGTAACCACATGGTGGCTTACAACCATCTATAATGGGACCCAATGCCCTCTTCTGGTGTGTCTGAAGACAGCTATAGTGTACTCATATACATGAAATAAATAAATAAATCTTTAGAAAAAATTTCTGACTGTCTTTGTATTTCTTTCATAATGGTGTTTCTCATGTGTTGCCTTTTTTTTTTTTTTTTCTTCGAGACAGGGTTTCTCTGTGTAGCCCTGGCTGTCCTGGAACTCACTCTGTAAACCAGGCTGGCCTCGAACTCAGAAATCCGCCTGTCTCTGCCTCCCAAGTGCTGGGATTAAAGGAGTGTGCCACCACGGCCGGGCTTACCTGTCGTCTTTGACTGGAGATTTTCAGTAGTCAGTTGCTTAAAAATTGATTCTGCTGCTAAGCTTCCACTTTTCATTGCCGTGTGGGTGCCTTTGATCTTGGGAACATTCATGAACCCAGGACTACAACCAATCAATAAGCCACCAGGAAAGGTGAGTTTTGGTATGGACTGAAAAAAAGATTCAGAATAATATATTTGTCAGCACAGATGAGGCAAAACAGGAATACTCCAAACCTAAAGCTGTAGGGCAGACAATAAAGGAAGGAGTGATACAGGGAAGGGAGCTGCCAGCCATGGGGGCTTAGGGCCGTGGCCAGTTTTCTGTTTTTATTGTCTTCCTATCCCATGCCTGACCTCTATGGGACAGAATTATCAAAGCAATCTATTTAAAATAACATGCTTGTATTTATGTGTATCTGTCACAGTTCAAACATTTCCTAAGTTTGGGTGAAAATTGTAACTTCCTTTACATGTATTTTGGGAAATGATTCCTTATCTTGAAGAATATACTCTAATGGCATTACAATGTCTAGGCGCAACTCTAAGCAAACTGAACTTAGAATTCCTGATAAAACAACCAATGTAATAAAAGTATCGGTATCTTCAGTTAGCCAACAAAAACTATATTGTCAAAGGAGCAGGAACACACACTCCAGTCTAAGGGCTGCATGGGAACACATACTCCAGGGCTGGTCTTAGATCATTTCAGTTTTTCTTCTCTAGGGGCTTTCTAAATTCAGCCATAGACAGGCCTTTATTGAGAGGGTGGGGAGTGGCCATAGTTCCCACCAATGGTAAAACTCTAGAGCAAGAAGCAAGACCTGAGTGCAGAAGGAGCCAGAAAAAGATCATGCCTGGGGTGCTGAGTAGTTCAGTGGGTAAGGCTTGCTGTTGGGCTCGATGACGAGTTCAATCTTAAGAAGCCACGTGGTGGAAGGAGAAAACTGACTCCCCTGAGTTGTCCTCTGATTCATGCATGTACACGTGTACTTGCACACATATCTGAATGACCTTGTTTATAATAATACCACATTGACTTCCCTTAACTGTATCAATTATTGTTAATTACTGTTTTGTCAATTACTGCTAGTAACAGTATCTTCAAAGCTTTATTTTAAAGTGCCCTCCATGTTACTTTTCTAACAGATTGAAGAAAACCAAACACCAATTTCTAAAATAGACTATTAGAGGCAGACTTGATCATGTTTTAAGTATGATCCCGAAAGCAGAGAGGCTGCCTTCTTCCAGGCCATGTGATCTGATGGTCAGAGCTACTTTTCAGATTACCTTACCTGTCTGACTGATAGTTTTCCTAACAGTGCTAACAGCTTTAATCTGGCCATTTAGTTCTTATTTCATCATTTAACATATTCTCAACAAAGTAATCATTTTAAAATATTTTGAGTGTATACTAACACAGAATAACTAGTGGTAGAATCCTACCAGGCTACCTGACTTAGTTGAGATAAGTCATTTTTAAAGATAAATTTCCTTTTCAGTTCCTTGTGTAAGTAAAGGAATAAAATAGCGTGAATCACATCTTTTGTTTTCTAGTAAAAAAAAGGCCCATGAATATATCTCTAGAAATATACATATATATTCTTGTCGGCTTCAAACTCTAAAAATCCACCTGCCTCAGCCAACCAAGTGCTGAAAGCATGCACCACACACCTAATCAAATCAATATATTCTTTTTTGTTCCCCCTTTATGTGTATGAGTGCTTTGCTGTATGGCTGTCTACCATGAGTGGGCCTGCTGTCTGAGGAGGTCAGAAGCAAGTATCAGATGCCCTGGAACTGGAGTTGTCGACATTGTGAGCTGTCTTGTGGATGCTGAGAATTGAACCTGAGTCCTCCGCAAGAACAAGTGTTCTTAGCCACTGGGCCATCTTTCCAGCTTTCAATATAATCTTGACACTAAATTCATGGTATACTGTAATTACTGTGTTAGGCGTAATTCTATAAGTATTTTGTTAAAGTCCTTAAAATTTTGCCCTATGAAGTAAGAATTGCCGGATGTGGTGGTGCACACTTGTAATCCCAGCACTCTGGGAGGCAGAGGCAGGCGGATTTCTGTGTTCGAGGCCAGCCTGGTCTACAGAGTGAGTTCCAGGACAGCCAGGGCTACACAGAGAAACCCTGCCTCAAAAAACAAAAAACAACAAAACAAAACAAACAGAAGTAAGACTTATGTTCTTAGTTGGTTATCTGAGTTGAGAGCGTGTGCTGGAAGCCACCTGCAAGCCACCTTCGTTGAGTGCTCGGGCTCCATAGGCGATCCTTTTCCCACCTTCCAGGGTCGTGCGGACGCTGGGGTGGTGCTTCCACCTCTGGAACTCTCGGAATGGACTCAGGTATGGATTCTGATAGTCTAGGCCAACCTTAAACCAAAACCAAAATTAAAGCAGAGATAAACTCTACGCTGAGGGTAAGAAAGTAAGCAAAAGGATAATATGCATTTACAGCTACGAAAACTTTAAAAATTAGATATCAAGAAATCATTGTGCTCTGGAAATCAAAGTCCAAATTAAGAAAAATGACTCTCAAACCCATTTGTAAATAAGTATCCACAAATGGAGTTGTGATTACATTACTTATTTATCAATACCAACTCTACTAGTAATATAGTAATCCAGGCCAGGCAGTGGTGCACATCTGTAATACTAGGACTTGGGAGGCAGAGGCAGGTTGATCTCAGTTGGAAGTCAGCCTGGTCTACAGAGTTTCAGGATAGCCAAAGCTACACACAGAACCCCTGTCTTAATAATAAAAAACAAAAACAACAAAACGAGTAATCTAAGTTATAGTACTACTAGGGCAGAATTTAAGTGATGTAAATTGTATTCAGAAAAACAGAGGGAGGAGGTAAAGCTTTTATAGCAGTATCAGTACTGAAATTAATAGTTACACCTTTTTTCTTTTCATAAGACTGAATCACTAGGGTAACTATCACAGGGTAACATAGGAAAACCTGACTAATGGTGTTAAATTAGGTAATGAGTGCATAAATATAATGATGTATCGTGTAAAAGGATCATGACACTAAACATTGTGTTGCTGTCAGCTATAACATGTAGAAACTTTGAACAGTTTTTACTGTTCAAAAATGTTTAAGATATTAACTTATTGCTATAGCAATGGAAGAGGAAATTGGGGTTTTCTTCTTTTTTTTCTGAAATAGTAGGTTTAGACTGTGGGCCAATTTTATTTTTAGTAGCAGCATGCCATAGTGGAAGTGGGCTCTAAAGTCAGCATCAGGCATGAATCTCCCCTCCATCATTGTGGTAGTTTGAATGAGAATGGCCCATATATTCATATGGTTCATATATTTGAATGCTTTATTCTCAGTTGAACTGTTTGGGAAGGATTAGGAGGTATGGCCTTGGGGGAGGGTTGCAACTGGAGACTAGACCAGGCCCAGTCTCTCTGGCTTCAGATTAGAGTGCAAAGCTCTCAGCTACTAGTCTAGCACCACTGATGATCATGGACTGCAAGGAAGCCCCCCATTTAAGTGCTTTTATAAGAGTTGCTTTGGTCACAGTGACTTTTCACAGCAACAGAACAATAGGACAAGGAGTTACTGTGGTATTTGAATAGACTTATTTTAATTTGCTCAGATTAAGGACATGCTTCATAAACACAGGATGGCTACAAAATTAATTGACCAATCTTGGCAAATCTTCTAGAATAGTGCCTAGAGTATAGTAGCTACTAGTACTACAGCTAAGTAAGTTGATGAATATCTATAGTAACCACAGAGATTTTTACATGCCGATAAGTGCAAATGTCAGCTTTCTAATGGGAAAGTATTCTCTGGGTAAAAAAAAAAACCCTCTTTTTTCACACTGATCACTCTCTACCTCTAGTAAAATCTTCTGAAATGGGAGATAACTTACCACAAAACCAACAGCTACTAGAGGTTCACCTTCATTTAAATGATAAAGAAAAGAGCCTCCATAAGTGTGTCTGTCCAAGGGCCAACCAACAGTGTGATCTACTCTCCCAGGCTTCCACTTCTTTTCATCAATAATCCATAACTAAAAACAAAAAACAAAGTCCATGAAATCTTACAGTATTAATTACATTAATATTATGTAACATGCACTACTATGTAATATTAATTACATGAAAGCAGCACAAAAAATTATTTTGTATATCAAAAAGTATTATAATCAAATGATTGCATGTTAAGCCAACATAAAGAAATGGGTCATAAAAGTTATGAACCCATTAGCATTTCAACGTAAGAATTTCTTTTGTGAGAGTATAGAAAAGATTATTGAAAATGTTGTGGAGTGCTGGCTGCTTAAGCATGCTCACTGCTGCGGGAGTGGGGAAATCAGTGGAGAAGCAGAAATCACATCTGTCACTTTTTCTCACTTCAGCCATCTTACAGTAAGATCATTGTTCATTGCAAGCTTTATTCACAAAATATAAACTTGAAAATATTTGAACCTTAGTATTTTTCATAACCTGTTCTTCTATGGCTGTCTCATGTGTGCTTTTAGAATGGCTACATCCTACAAAGATTTATTCAAAATTATGTGAATATATTTCAGGAAATATTCAGACATTGTATATTGATCTATAATTTAGTAACAGTTAAATGTATATTTTCTTAATTCTCTACTCTACTAATCCTTTAAACTTGTTTTTTTCTGTTTTGCAGTGGTAGGGATTAAACTCAGGACCTTGAATATGTTAGGCAAACATTCTACCATTGAGCTACATCCCAAGCTAGTTTAAGCATTTTAAGAAATCTTCCTACCTGCTTCCCAAAGGCTCACACCACCATAATCAGCATATGTATATATATTTTAAAGGGCTTGGGATCACATAAAGTGTTTGCCTAAAATGTATGAGGGCCTAATTTCAATCTCCAGCACTGCAAAAATAAGTAAATAAACAACTTCAATATTTTGTGAATAAAAGCTTGCAATGAACATCTAATTTAGGCAATCATTTGACCTGTTTAGATCTGTTATAAGGAACAATTTAAATTAATGAAAAAATTGAAATGTAAAATTAAATCAGCATTATAAATTACATGATAGTACAAATTAAATCCCATCATTTAAGATTAAAATTGTACAAGAAAACCAGGATACCTCCTTCAAACCAATTCCGTAAGTCTGGGCATCACAGCTGGCCCTCAAATCAAACTTCTTATAAAGCTGCTTGGCTAGGTGTCCATGGCATCCTTCTGCAAAGACTGTGACTTTGGCATGCAGTTCCAGGCCTCTCTCAAATGTTGTCTGAAAAGCAAAAACATGTTAAAAAATATTTGATAAACTAAACTAAACAATGACTTAGGTACATAAGACATGGTAAACCTATGTATTGTAAGGAAACTATTAGGACTATCTATTATAAGTAGAATCTAAATTTCCCATCTCCATATATTCCTTAGTTGCTTTTTCCATCAGAAGCAAAGGCAGTAGGTTTCTTATGAGTCATGAAAAGAAAATATGAATTAAACACCATACAGAATCTAGTTACATCCTTTTTTAAAAAAAAAAAATGGGAGTGCTGTCTGCATGTACACTTGCATGCCAGAAGAGGGCTTTCAGGTCACCAGTGCTGGGAATTGAACTCAGGACCTCTGGAAGAGCAAACAGCCATTGTTCGTAACTGCTCAGCCATCTCACCAGCTTACTTATATTCTTTAAGCATAAGTAGACTGCACTCAACACACTCTGCATCTACTTGCTTTGTCTACTTTTCCCTGATGTTCAACATAGAGTGCTGTAAATCAAATTTGTCCTCTCACTAAAAACATAATCATATGTATGTATGTATGTATGTATGTATGTATGTATGTATGATGTATGTCTGTATGTACGTATGTATATAAATGCATGGTGCATACTTCTGTAATCCTAGACCTTAAAAGACCAAGGAAGAAGCCGGGCAGTGGTGGTACATGCCTTTAATCCCAGCACTTGGGAGGCAGAGGCAGAGGCAGGCGGATTTCTGAGTTCGAGGCCAGCCTGTTCTACAGAGAGAGTTCCAGGACAGCCAGGGCTACACAGAGAAACCCTGTCTTGAAAAACAATTAAAAAGAGAGAGAGAGAGAGAGAGAGAGAGAGAGAGAGAGCGCCCAAGGAAGAAGGATTGTAAATTTGGGATCAGCTTGGGCCACACTGAAGGACTACTCTCAAAATAAAACAGAAATGGGTTACAATTAGATACTTTTTTCTAGCTGCATTTACATCTGTCACATATCTGTTAACTTAAGAACAATAATTAAGGAAATCATTATAAAATGTATTTTCTTGATGTTTTTCAACTTATGTATAGACAGATATATTTATATAATTACTAGGTTTATATCAAAGTAATGCTTCATAGTTGTTTACACATCGCAAGTATATGTATATTATATGCACTGTACCAGAAACAAAGCATTCATTTTTAATGGTCAAATAGATTACCTTAAGTTTTTGTGTCTGTCTTGCCATGAAGGCCAAGCTGGCAATGAACCAGAACCAGTGAGTGAATTCTTCAGTCTCAATAGTTAGAACTGTGAGTGTACTAGGCACACTCAGGGAACTGGCCCACCATTCACTTTGATTGGCAACTTGCTTTTTTCTTGAGGGCTGTTTATTTGTGTCATATATATCATATCACAGAGAAGCATATTCCAAGAGGTCAAGTAGAGAAGACAGAATTGACCACCAGACTGAAAAACTGGAGCTGTTTCAAAATGTCACAGGCAAAACCCAAGCTACAGTAGGATAAGAAGTGAGTGGAGCAGCCACAGAATGCCTCTGCTTTCCCCATGGCAAACTGGGGCAGTAGATCCCATCACATTCTTCTACGGTATTTTAGGGTTTTTCTCTCACATGATTTTCCAGTATGTTGATCAGGCTAGTTTGGAGCACTGGGCATCAGCTTATCCTCCTGACTATAGTATATGCTCTCATGCCTGATTTTAGCTATGCCTGTTAAATCTGTAGTCTAATTTCTGATCTAAGTTGTGACTCCTACGAATCTGGGCAACTTTTCAGGGTTTGTTGTATGTACTCTGCATAGTAGCAGCTGCAGCTAACATGCATCTGTGTTCACATTGCCAGGCTGATGTTGTGAATGAGAGAAAGAGAACAGTTTTAAATTTCCCAAAAGACTGCTGCTGTTATAGAGGGAGTGTAGGCACACTGATGCAGGTGCAAAAATGTACTAGGTTTCTTGTGCTTGTCTCATATGTATTTGACTCACATTCTATCTTTTTTTTTTTTTTAGAGATTTATTTATTTATTTTGTTGATGTGAGTACACTGTAGCTGTCTTCAGACACACCAGAAGAGGGCATCAGATCTCTTTACGGATGGTTGTGAGCCACCATGTGGTTGCTAGGAATTGAACTCAGGACCTTTGGAAGAGCAGTCAGTGCTCTTAACCACTGAGCCATCTCTCCAGCCCCTCACATTCTTTTACAAATTATTCTTAAACATGTTATACTTGTGTTGAACTCAAACTTGCATGGTTTTTTTTGTTTTGTTTTTTTGCCTGTTTTTAAACAACTATAAGAAACACTACTGTTCTTAATTATATTCTAAAACCCACATATTGTGCAGTTTATAGGAAGCCCTAAATACTGATCTTGAGTTGGTTCTTTTTGTTGAGAAAGGATCTTGTATGCAGGCTGCTTAGGCTGGCCTTGAACCTCAGCCTCAGCCTGTCAAGTGCGCATGCCCTGCAAGCTCTTGCTCAGCACATAACTGTGACAAGGCATACCTTTGGCGCCCCATCCTTCTGTATGCCTACGTCATTAGTGGCGATTCCTTTTACACTACCATCTTCATGATAAAGGACCTAAAAATGATAAAAGCAAATTTACTATTACCTCAGATTCATATTAACTTTGACATATTTGAAAGGATGATGGTTACACTTTGAGGGAGTGGGGAAGTAAAAAGCATAATCATAAAATTGAGAAACTACTATTCTGATATCCTCATTTGTTTCCTCTAGAGGAAAATGCTCTCTGGATAGCCAAGCACAAAATGCATCCTGGAATCACACGAGACTGTAAGAAGGCTAGAGGGTGGATACCGACCAAGGATAGTAGCAATGGCGAAGCGGGTAGAAAGGAACTGAGGTCTGGCTTGGAGCACTAAACCAAACGATAAAGCCTGATAACTGTTAGGGATTGATTGGTTCTAATGCTTTGAATTAATCTGGCCCCCAAAATTGGGGATCTGCTGTCCAAACGCTGTAGGTTCTTTCCCCAACTGGTTTTTGATCAATCAATAAAGAGCCAATGGCCAATGGCTGGGCAGGTGGACTGAGGTGGGACCTTTGGATTTTCATGGGCTAGGACCGGGAAGAAAGGAAGGAGAGACTCACCAGGATTGGGGTGGTCGGGGTGGAGGGAGAGGGAGGGGACATGAGAGTTGCAAGAGACAAGGTCAACCAGTCATGTAAGATTTGGGTAGGTGCCTTCCCCGACAGAGCCTGGGGTCACAGGGGAAGGTTTAGGAGAATCAGGAGGGGAGTGCTTGCCAGCAGAAGGTTTAGAAGTACCCAGCCTTTGAGCATGTAAAAAATTAACTGGCGCATGTGCACACACATCTGTGTGTGTGCGTGTGCCTTTCATTTGCAAACCCAAAGAGTTCCTGGGTGGGTGGCTAGAGTGTGACCCTCTGGAAGGCAAAGTGGTGTAACTATCGCTACAGTTCACAACAATCAGGAAAGAAGGGAATAAAAGAGAAACTATGTTAGAGTCAATTAGTATGTACACACAAAAGGAGATACCAGGTACTTTATAAATTGCCCACCTGTGACTCTGACATGGCCCCATCAAGAACCTTTAACAAAGAAGCAATGCAAAATTCCACACTGAGGTCTAAAAACCCAAATACATATGTATGGGCTGGGAAAACAGAAATTTTTAGCAACAAGAACCTATGTCTTTTACTTGGCTTTGATTTATAAAAAAAATTGAATTTTCTCTGACACAAAGATAATAGAATTTCTTTTTACCCCTCACTTTTCTTTCATTATTTCTTCCAGTCAAATGTCTTCAAAAATTTTTAATGTGTATGTTTTATTTTATGCCTGTATTTTATGTTTTGCCTGAATGTCCATGCTGTGCCTTCAGAGGCCAGAAGAGGGTGGCAGATCTCCTGGACTGAAGACAGTTGTGTGTGCTGGCGTGTAGGAGCTGGGATTTACCTGGATCCGCTGGAGAAGCAGCCAGTGCTTTTAACTGCTTCATCCTTCCAGTCCTCTCCTTTCTCTTACAGAGACAGGGTCTCATTATGTAGGCCTGGCTAGCCTAATGTCGACCAGGCTGGCCTCAAATTCATATCGATCTGCATGTCTCTGCCTCATGAGTGCTGGAATTAAAGGCATACCATCATGCCCAGGTGCCTGGCTATTTAAAAGGATATTTCTTTCTTAGCCTGTGAAAATAGTGATATTTTTGGTTTATTGCTCATTGAATATTAAATTGATTTAAACAAATTTTTTAGAAGTTATGAAGATTATTTTGGATTTTCAAACTTAATTTCTCAGGGTTAACAGTTTGAAATGGTTGCCAAAAACTTTTGTTTTATGGGAACTAACACAAGAAGTTTTTAGAATGAAGAATAATCTACACAACGGCTGAACTAGCTTATTCTTCATGGTACTACTTTTAAAATGGGAAAGGAATGTGCTCAGTGGAGGGCAGCAATAGTGAGGGCAATCAAGTCACACAGCATGATGGTAGAAAGGAACGGGAATGTCAGCCTGGGAATCAAAGCCCTGTGAGGAGAGGAGGAGAGGAGAAGAGGAGGAGAGGAGGAGAGGAGGAGAGGAGGAAAGGAGGAGAGGAGGAGAGGAGGAGGAGAGGAGGAAAGGAGGAGAGGAGGAGAGGAGGAGAGGAGGAGATGAGAGGAGGAGAGGAGGAGAGGAAGAGAGGAGGAGGAGAGGAGGAGATGAGAGGAGGAGAGGAGGAGAGGAGGAGAAGAGGAGAAGAGGAGAGGAGGAGAGGAGGAGGAGAGGAGGAGAGGAGGAGAGGAGGAGATGAGAGGAGGAGAGGAGGAGAGGAGGAAAAGAGGAGAAGAGGAGAGGAGAGGAGGAGAGGAGGAGAGGAGGAGAGGAGGAGAAGAGGAGAGGAGAGGAGGAGAGGAGGAGAGGAGGAGAGGAGGAGAGGAGGAGAGGAGGAGAGGAGGGGAGGAGAGGAGGAGAGGAGGAGAGGAGGAGAGGAGGAGAGGAGGAGAGGAGGAGAAGAAGAGAGGAGGAGAGGAGGAGAGGAGGAGAGGAAGAGAGGAGAGGAGGAGAGGAGAGGAGGAGAGGAGGAGAGGAGGAGAGGAGGAGAGGAGAGGAGGAGAGGAGGAGAGGAGGAGAGGAGAGGAGGAGAGGAGAAGAGGAGGAGAGGAGGAGATGAGAGGAGAGGAGGAGGAGAGGAGGAGATGAGAGGAGGAGAGGAGGAGAGGAGGAGAAGAGGAGAAGAGGAGAAGAGGAGAGGAGGAGAGGAGGAGAGGAGGAGAGGAGGAGAGGAGGAGAGGAGGAGATGAGAGGAGGAGAGGAGGAGAGGAGGAGAAGAGGAGAAGAGGAGAGGAGGAGAGGAGAGGAGGAGAGGAGGAGAGGAGAGGAGGAGAGGAGGAGAGGAGAGGAAGAGAGGAGGAGAAGAGGAGAGGAGGAGAGAAGGAGAGGAGGAGAGGAGGAGAGGAGGAGAGGAGGAGAAGAGGAGAGGAGGAGAGGAGAGGAGGAGAGGAGGAGAGGAGGAGAGGAGGAGAGGAGGAGAGGAGGAGAGGAGGAGAGGAGGAGAGGAGGAGAGGAGGAGAGGAGGAGAGGAGGAGAGGAGAGGAGGAGAGGAGAGGAGGAGAGGAGGAGAGGAGGAGAGGAGAGGAGTGCCGTGGAAAAGCGCATGGCCGTGTGCTGCAAAGCACACCCAGCAGATGAAGTCCACTGAATACACGGAAAGATGACCAGGAGTCCACACAGGGTCATAGCTCCATGGCCTTCAATCACATGACAGGGGCAAGAGATCACATGACAGGGGCAAGAGAAGAAATTCAGTTCCTCTTTGGATTAGCATTTCAGGTCTTTTCCCAATCCTATGATTGTAAATTCCTAAGATTTTTCTAAATAATTTACCTCTGTAAACTTATTGGTTTACTTTTGTAAGAAAAAGATTGTTTCCTAAAGATGTTAAAAAACAAAAGACAACTATACAGACCTCAGCAGCAGCATACCCAGGGTACACTTCAACTCCAAGAGCCTCTGCCTGCTCTCCCATCCAGCTCACCAGATGTCCTAGGCGTACAATGTAATTGCCATGATTGTTCATCGGAAGACCTGCAATTGTTTACATAATTTAATATCTGACATTATATTGCTAAAGCACTTTGATAATCTAATATATTTAATTAAAAGAAATCTAACTAGTGTGTACTGCTGCATAAATATACACGTTTTCTTTTTGGCTATAATGACATTATTGTTTTTAAAAGTTTGATGAAAGTTATATTTATTAAAATAAAATCAATATTAAAGCCTGAAATTAAAAATTCCTGGCTGGCTTTCAAGGTAGACTAGATGACTAAGAAACTGCTCCCTGGTCTGGGGTTCTCATTAGTGAGCTGTCTCCCTCACATTCCCGGGATTCTGTCTTCTCATCTGCAGAGGAAAGTTTTTCTTCACTGAAACGCAGCTCCTTCCAGCTGTGCAAGCCCATGGTTTTATGAGTCTGCCATACTCTACCTGGAAGAATTGGCACAGGGATTCTGTGTTTCTCTGTTAAAATCGCAAACCTGTCTTCTGTTACAGGTGTATTAAGTGGAGCCTAGGAACAAACGAGAACAGGAAGATGTTTTCAGTTGTGTTTGTAGGGTGAAGATGAAACCCTCTTAAACTTAAAGAGAAAAGAGAAAAGGAACTCCACTTTTCTTTCAGCCTTTCCTTTGAAAACCTTGTAACTAAAATTGTTTTTGTGTCTGTTGGAAACAGAAATCTTTTTCTCTTAAAAACGTGTAAGAGTGTTTTGCCTGCATGTACACCTGTGTACCGGTTCTGTGCCTGGTGCCCACAGAGGCCAGAAGGTGACTTTGGAGTTACAGACAGTTTTGAGCCACCAAATGGGTGCTGGGAATTGAACTTTGGTCCTCTGAAAAAGTAACTAGTGTTCTTAAGCAGTCCTAAGATGGACATCCTAAAAGCTACCCCATAGCTCTTGGTTGTTTTGGCCTAGCCACCTGTTCCAACTGCACATCATGTTCCCCTGCCTCTGTGGGCCTAGGTGACTGCTCCAAGTTAAAATTCCTTGCCTTGTTGGAAGAAAAACCTTAGAAAAGGGCTAAGGACAATCAACATGAATGTAGAGCTGACAGCTGTGTTGTAAGGGTCTCAAGGTAATAATGAGCTTTGACATTAGAGCTGACGTGCTAATCTAACGATACTGGCTTCTGATATACTGAAGACAGAGTTAATTCCATTTTTTAGTGTTCTTGTTTTCTTAAAAAAAAGCATGCTATTTTGGGAAGGAGTACACTAAGGAAACTTTCAGATTATAGTTTGTTCCATAAAAAATGAGTGCAAATAACATATATATATATATATATATATATATATATATATATATATATTCATATATATATTCATATTTATTTATACCTTTAATAGGGGTATTCACAAATATTCTAATTTTGTATGTAGGACAAATATTACTCATCCTACAAAAGAAAAAGTTGAAAGTAAGATTTTAACCAATTTCATATTAATTTTGAAAGCAATGAAACCTAACAGAGTCTTCTGTATGTCATACTTGTAGCCTTTTCTGCTGAGAGTAGAAGAAACCACATCAATCATTTCTTTAGAAAATTGGTTTCAGGTGCCAGAGAGTGAGCTCAGTGGTTAAGAGCACTAGCTTTCACAGAAAACCAGGTTTCAATTCCCAGCACCCACAACTCTCTGTAATTCAAGTTCCAAGGCGATGCACTGCCCTCTCCTAACCTCTGTGGGCAGCAGGCATATTCAGGATGCAGGCAAATACTCATACATGCAAAATAAAAATCTAAAATAAATCTTAAAAAGAAAAAAATTCGACCTTCCTTTTTGGCTTTAGATGTTGCATTATCCCAGAAAAATCTATATAATACTTTACTAGGCACAAATTTAAAACAACAAAGTGTTATATTTTATTAGGTAAATTGTTCAAAGAAATTCTTAAGATCATGGCTTCTTATTACTTTCAGTACATAAATGTGACTTATAGGTAGTGTTATACAAAAATAGGAGATAGGGGCTGGAGAGATGGCTCAGAGGTTAAAAGCACTGGTTGCTCTTCCAGAGGACCTGAATTCAATTCCCAGCAACCACATGGTGGCTCACAACCATCTATAATGGGATCTGATGCACTCTTCTAGTGTGTGTCTGAAGATAGCTACAGTGTACTCATATAAAGAAAAATAAATAAACAAATTTTTAAAAAAAATATGAGTTACTACCTGTGATGGTTGATATATGTTTGGCACCAGGAATGGCACTATTAGGAGGTGTGGCCTTGTTGCAGTGTCACTGTGGGTGTGGGCTTAAGACCTTCACCCTAGTTGCCTAGAAGTCAGTTTTCCACTAGCATCCTTCAGATGAAGATGTAGAACTCTCAGCTCTGCCTGCACCATGCATGCTTACATGCTGCTATGTTTCCACCTTGATGATAATGGACTGAACCTCTGAATCTGTAAGCCAGCCCCAAATATGTTGCCCCTTATAAGACTTGCCTTGGTTATAGTGTCTGTTCATAGCAGTAAAAGTCTGATTAAGACAGAAATTGGTACCAGCATAGTGGGGTACTCCTGTGACAACCTGACCATGCTTTGGGGAGAGGACTGTGGAAGGACCTTGGAACTTTGGGCTAGAAGAGCCATTGGGTGGTAACAGCTCTGTGGGATGTTGTGTAGGAGCTTGGAAGAGAATGTTGAGAACAGTGCAACCGATGGAGGCCTGGCTTGTGAAAGTTCAGAAGGAAGATTAAAGACTCTTATCAGGGCTGTTGCTGTTTTGGTTGTGAACATTCTGTGGTTTTGGTCAGCTGGGGCTGAAGAATCAGCTATGATTAACAAGATACCAGAGCTACTAAAGTGAAACCTCTGCATTACTGGGACTATTGGTTCTGCTTAGCTGGAGCTAAGAACTTAGTGGTGATTAAGAAGAACCAGCATCACTGAGGTAAAATCTTCTGAAAGTGTTTTCTGAGAGCACAAAGAAGCTGTATTCCAGAGATAACCAAGGTTGTACTTCATGCTGTGGCTGGACTTGATAATGTGTAAGAGTCACCGAGGTGGTTCTGGTTTTGAAGGCATGAAGGGGTCATGAAGAGCGGCTGAAGCTTGGCACTGTGAGAGGCCATAGAAGACCATTGGTGAAGGTGCAGCCTCAGTTGCAATTGATGGCCCAGGACTTAAGGGGTCATGCACAGGAGTTGAGGCCTGGCACCATGAAGAGACCCTATGAGAGGATATTGGTGAAGCCTAGTTACAGCTGACAACAGCATTATTTTGGAGATGCCAGTGCCATGAGATGACCACCAAGAACAGCAGCAGCAGTGGAGTAGAGGCATCTGGAGCCTAGGAGACAAGGTGTGTGCTACAAAGGGCAGGGCTGGAGAAGTGACCCAAGCCCTTAGAGGAGCCTGGGAGATGATGAGTGGATCCCAGACATTGGACAGTTGGAGTTTGATTTTGCTTTGACTGTGACTGTGCCCTGATATTTTTCTCTCTTGAAGGAAGTATTTTAGTGGAGCCCACAGCTAAGAGACTTTGAATTGTAAAAAGACAGAGTTTTGAAAGAGATTGGATATTTTAAAGGGATTGAAATTTTAATATGTAAGAATTTGTAAAGACTGTGGGACTTTTAAAGTTATTTAGATCTTGGGGATGAATAAGAAAGTAAGGGTTGAAGCTTAATAGTGATGTGTTTGTGTGTCAAGTTGACAAGGTGGTCAAGTTATAATTCTGTTACTTCTTTCTTGTTTTCGACTGGGTCTTGCTATGTAGCCAGGCCGGCCTTGAGTTTATCAAGCTCCTGCCTCTGCTTCCTCCACTATAGGAGTACAAGAGCATTCAACGATATTTAGCTTTCTGGCTATCGTTCACTTACGTGTGGTGCTAGAAACTGAACCCAGGTCTTGCTGTACGAGTTATACCACGTAAGCCTCAGGCTCCTTTTCTTTGGCTCTTTTTAAATAAAAAAAAAAACCCTTAAGTATATGTATTTAATACTTAACAATTGAGATTTACATGAAAAGGGTTTTCTTGATTTTACTAATTTGAAAGTAGAGACAGCATAGAGTAGCCCTTGTGTAAGAATCAATTTGCCCTACCCCTTTCTCCTTCCAGTCTGGGAAGAGCTCTTTAAAGGCAGCTGGGTCCAGGCAAGCCCCTGAGAGTGTGTGAGCTCCTATCTGAGCAGCTTTCTCCACCAGACACACACGGATGTCCTTGTCCTGTTCAGTAGCCAGCTGCTTTAGCCGAATAGCCGCAGAGAGCCCTGCGGGGCCGGCACCAACTATTACCACATCGGCTTCTTCTGCGAATCTCTCCATATTCACTCCTGGGAGGAAAACATGTTAAAGATCAACTCTGGGATTATTTTGACCTGGTAAGCATATAAGTCATATGCTGGTTTAGGACACTTGAAGATGCATTTCAGAGTGTTCACTGTGCTTTAGAGTATCATGTATAGATATTCTCTCTGGGCTATGGATAATAATTATAGTAAGTATATCATTTGATGAGTTTCAGGTTCTCTGATGTTCTATTTCAGTATGTATCTTATTTTGGTTCCCATGAACAAACTTTTGGCTTTGAGATCCATTATTATAAATTTAGAAGGCACGGTGGCACATGGTGGTACACACTTATAAGCACAGTAACTTGGTGGTGAGAGCAGGAGAATCAGGAGTTCAAGGTCAGGCCACCACAGGAAGGCCTGTTCTAAAGCAACAAATGAACAACAACAAAAAGGTTTTACTTATCTAAGCAGTAATAGGTAACACATTTGATAAAGCTCTGATATATACTGGATGCTTTTAAATTGTCATTGAAAAACAAAATACTAATACCAACAAAATAATATAAAGTATCTAGGAAAGTCTCAAGAATTTTATGAACATTGTCACCTACCTTCCCATCTTTTGTCTTTCTCCCGGGGATAAACAGTGTAGTGAGTGGTAATCTGAGGTACAGCGGAAGTTGAAGAGCATCTTGGAGCACACAGAGGTAGGCACTTCTTAATTTTTAAGGCATGAAAGCACTGATATGCTGCATAAAAATGAACAGCATTTTTTAAAAATTAGTTTCCATCTGTTTTGTACTGAAAACTCTCTAAGCTGAACGAATATTCTTAGTAATTGACACAAATCAAAATGGAACATGCTTTTTCTTATGAGTGACACAGCTAACTTTTGCTCATGAAGCAAAATTTCAAATCTTTTAAATAATGTATTTTATTTTTATTTTATGTGCATTCGTGTCTTGCCTGCACACATGTCTGTGTGAGGGTGTTGGATCCCTAGAATTGGAGTTACAGACAATTGTGAGCTGCCATATGTGTGCTGGGAATTGAACCTGGATCCTCTGGAAGAGCATCAGGTGCTCTTGTCCACTTGAGCTAATTCTCCAGCCCCATAATGTGCTTTTTGTTGTTGTTTTATTTAAGCTTTATTTATTTTATATATGTGAGTACACTGTTGCTGCCTTCAGACCAGGCGAGGACATAGGATCCCATTATGGATGGTTGTGAGCCACCATGTGGTTGCTGGGAATTGAACTGAGAGTCTCTTGAGGAGCAGTCAGTGCTCTTAACCACTAATCCATCTCGAAAATCTCAAATCTTTTTTGTTTGTTTGTTTGTTTGTTTGTTTTTCTCGAGACAGGGTTTCTCTGTGTAGACCTGGCTGTCCTGGACTCACTCTGTAGACCAGGCTGGCCTCGAACTCAGAAATCCACCTCTCTCTGCCTCCCAAGTGCCACAGCCCGGCTAAAATTTCAAATCTTAAAACAAGTAAGAGATAGTGTAATAAAATGAATAGCTGATAGAATAATAAAATGAAGGGTTTAGAAGTTGAATACATGCAGGGGAATATTTACTCATTAAATGGCAAAAAAATATAAAAGCATACTTTTTTCTATTTTTGTTTTGTTATTTTTGTTTTGTTTTTCCAAAAACATTTGGAAAGAAAGTATACACTGTTCTTTATGTCAAATGAATTCCATCCCATCTATTTTTTTTTTCATTGCTTATTTGAGACATAGTCTCCTATAGCCCCGGCTGGCTTGGAACTTGTTAAATAGATGATGCTGGGTTTGAACTATAGAAATCCACCTGCCTCTGTCTCCCAGAGGCTAAGATTAAAGGTGTTCACCACTATACCAAGCTTAATCACAGATTTTTATAGAAAAATTCATAATGCTAAAGGCTGTGATTATATATTCACATTTTTTTTATTCTTCCCCTATTGAGTGTGTACTGGACCTTACTAGTTTCTAATAAGTGAAATATTAAAAGAGAAAAACCCTAATTTTATCATAAAATTATAGTAGTTATAATTTGAATTAAGTGAATCAAATGGTATATGAATCAAATATCATTTAAATATGACCAGCAATACACTGATACTACATACCATTGATATGATGTAATGAGAAAGATTTGTTACCTGTGTGGTACATACCCTCAAAATCCTTACACCTCAGTCTAATTAGGTAATCATGAGAAACCAAGTAAATTTAGATTGAGAGGCATTCAATAAAATGCTTATATCCTGGACCAGAAAATGGGAACCTGAATAATTTTGTAGTATAATAACATCTCATCAATGTTAGTTTCTTAGTCTTGATATTCACCATGATTATATTATGACATTAGGCTGGAGAAAGACACATGGGAATTCTATTTGTTCTGCAACTCATCTGAAAGCCTAAAGCAAGTACAAAATAAAAAGTTAAATAAAGAATTCAGTGATAGGTAGATCAAGGACTGAAATACAAGAGCTACAGCTATTCAGATGGGGGTGGTGATGTCTTTAGAGTCAGAGACAGAGAGGCCAGCTGAGACACTGGGAGTTCCAGCCTAGCCAGGGCTACACGGAGACTCTGGTTCAAAAAACAAAAACAATTAAGTGCTTCTTAACAGGATCGGGACCTTACTGGTAACAACTTCAATAGTTATATACATAGAAGCCTGTGAAATTGTTTAATTTCTGTGACAATAGCAAGGTCTTTTCTAACTCGGACTGTGTCTTATGAAGCATCTACAAGTGAAGAAACTTTTATAAATGGACTGTAAAAAATAAATAGTAAAGACAAAGAATTTCATTTTGACTATATAATTTATACTTTCCTGGATAGGATGGTTGGTTAAGATTTTTCCATTTTAATACTACATCTTGGTAGAGTGCTTGGCTAGTTAGATCCCAGTACCTCATAAACCATGTGGTAATGCACAGTGGGAAGATCAGAAATTCAAGGTTATCTTCAGCTACATAATAGATCATAACTAAGCTGTGCTATATACCTGTTCCAAACAAAATATCCCTCATAGCTTTCTGAGACATGTGGAGTAGCTACAATCCCTATTTAACAGCAGATAAATAGGAATTCAGATAGTTTCTTCTAATACCTGTCAAATTCTGAGAATAGTTATTGATCTGAAATTATCTTTGAAGTTATGGAACCTGGGGCCATGGTAAATTTTTTCTTTTACTTAAGTAGAGAGAAGAAATCTTTTTTAACAAAATTAACCTTATATAAACTAATTTTATTTTTAGCACCAATTACAAGGTTAATATTTTTATATATTGCAACAAAATAGTTTCTCAAGTGATACCTGGCATCAAAACAATAAATATTAGTTTGGATGAAGTGGGAAAAAAATTTTGGAATAGAGGTCTAATGTCTTGTAAGTTCTATACATTTCTTTTGATAATTTTAAAGTGGTAGGGAAACAAATTTTCTCTAGCTTGCTTTGCACACTAAAAATTATAATATTGCTGGCCAGTGGTGGTACATGCCTTTAATCCCAGCACAGGCAGAGGCAAGAGGATGGATCTCTGTGAGATTGAGGCCAGCCTGGTCTAAAGGGCCAATTCCAAGGCAGCCAGGACCACACAGAGAAACCCTGCCTAGAAAATTCAATCAATGATATTGGAATACATTATTAAGACCAAGATTAAATCTTTATTTACCCTAAATTATGGGGGAAAAGTTATCTATAAATACTTATAGGCAAATTCAAATATACTATCATTTAAAAAGAATATTTATTATACACTGTAGTTTACCATATACAAGTTATCAATGCCTTCTGAAAATTAATTCTATTATTTATACAGCTACTAATTTGCTCAAGAATAGTTGGAACCGTGGCCTCTGATTTCTGCCAGAGAATTTTAAAAAGGCATAACGTTTATTCCTTTGCTTAAAGGAGCCTGAGATCTCACATGAGCCATCTGAATATTTAGTCGTAGAGACAGAGTTACATAGAAAGCAAAGTCATCTTCCACTGAACACGGTGCAGCCATACACATTACATACTTAAGCACACTTAGTTGTAACCACTAGAGGCAACACTGAGTAATGAAAATGAAACAAAATAGCATTCAAAGAAAAGTCACTGACTGGATCCAAGACTGCATCTAAATTAGGCTGCAAACTGATGGATCTCAAAGCATAACATATTCTGTGCGTAATAGATGCTTGGTTTGAATATACAACATATTATTTAAACAAGAAGGGCGTTGGATCCCATTACAAATGGTTGTGAGCCACCATGTGGTTGCTGGGAATCGAACTCATGACCTCTGGAAGTGCAGTCAGTGCTCTCAACTACTGAGCCATCTCTCCAGACCTTCAGTAAAGATTTATATTAAACCAGTTACAACAGAATTCAAGATCCTCTAAACTTCTGTTTGAATTAGGGGGTTGTTTTTAAGTAAAAACTTAAAACTATTATGCAACTGCTTTAAGAAGCACCCATAGTCGGGCGGTGGTGGCGCATGCCTTTAATCCCAGCACTTGGGAGGCAGAGGCAGGTGGATTTCTGAGTTCGAGGCCAGCCTGGTCTACAAAGTGAGTTCCAGGACAGCTGGGGCTACACAGAGAAACCCTGTCTCAAAACAACAACAACACCCCCCCCACCCCCCCGCTACCCCCTCCAAAAAAAAAAAAAAAAAAAAAAAAAAAAAGAAGAAGCACCCATAACAGAAATGCCTGAAGTTAACTCAGGATAATGCAGAAAAATGTCCGACTCCGGAAATAATTGCTGATATATGAGTTAACACCTCTCATTGGTATGAGAGTTCAGACAATTAGACTATTTTGGCTGCAAAGATGAAAGTCAGGTCGGAGCCAAGGACAGAATCCACACAAGCTTTTCTTTCTTTCCCATTCCTAATAAGGCTGATGTTAATACCTGAGCCTTGGAGTAAAGCTTAGGACCAGCATTTGGGGGAACTCCACCGAGGGGACAGTGTTGACAATTTTGCTTTTCTCATGACCTTTAACCTAGATGTTAATTCTGCCAACTGGGGCAACTCCAAGGTCGGTAAGCCAGGATCGCCAACAGGCGCTGACACCAGTGACCTTTGCCCTAGTTTAGCCCAGGAGAACAGACAAGGAGAGAGGTGCTTGCAGTACCCCAGGTGTGGCCCCAGTCTGTTTTGTCCCAATTTAAACACTTTGCTCCATCTGTCCCCACCAGGAGTTTCATCTCACCAGGGCAGGACAGCTTGGTTAGTCGCACCAACATGTTCAAAGTGACCCGGAGACTTGATCTGGTACAACGGAGAGAGGTGGGTCTGTGGCTTGCCGAGGGCGCTGGACTTCTAGGCCACGAGGGGCGCCATCACCTGCCAAGAAGCCCCTACAGCTCAGCTTCTGTCAACCTCTGGGCTCTGCCGACCGCCCTTGCTTCGCGGCGTACCCGCCCCTCTTCTGCTTTGCGCCGGCGCCACAGAGGACACAAAAGCCAGTAAGGTTTCCGGGTCACGTATAAGCAAGGAAAAGGCAGAAGACTCCATCTCCCAGTCATCCTCGTCCAGGAACCTAGTGTGCGGAAGCGGCCCACAAGCTCTCGTGTGTACGCATGCGCACTAGAAGCATAGCTAGCCGATTTGCTTGGCATTCTGGGAATTGTAGTGTTTAGCTCCAGTGTCTCCGGATCCAGACCGGAGGTGTGCGCAGGAGCTGGGTGACGTCTGACTTGATATCTGATTGGCTGTCTGGAAAAATGAAAAAGTAATCGTGGTCTAGGGCAGAGACAAACGAGAAGATGGGGCGGGACTCGAGGAGGTGGAGCCTATAGGCTTTGGGCGCGAGCGGTCGAAAGGCAGTTGGTGTGGGTTCGGTTGCTAGGTCCGGTCCAGCGCATCAGCTCAGGCCCATGGCTGACTCTGAAGAGTTTCGGGCTTCTTCGCCGCCGCCGCCGCCTCCTTCGTCTCCATCGTCAGGCGCCTCTTCGTCGTCCCTCAGCATGCCAGTGAGTTTGGGCTGGCGGGGTCCGAGCCAGAGCCACGGTCCATCAGTGGACCCGCTGGAGCAAGTGGAGCTGCAGATCGGAGACGTGAGTGTCACCACCACTGCGGCCGGGAGCTGCATGCAGCTAGGGTGCTCCCGCCTGCGAGTCTTGGAGTTCAGGTCTAGCCTCGGCTCTCTCCGCCCGCATCTTTCTTTCCTTCTCCTTCCGCTTGCGGTCACCCACTGCACCGCCACCAGGATCTGCTCTCCGCCTCCTCCCCATCCCTCGGAGCACTTTGGTTGGTCCTAAGCCTCCCTGCCCATTGGTGCTTTCTAAGGGACTTGAGCCTGCGCTTCTAGTTGGCCACCAGCCCAGGGCCAGCTGGTGATGCTGTTGTGTGTCGCATACTTGCTCTGTGTTGGACTTGAGTGGACAAGGGCTAATCACAGCGGGCAGCAGAGATCTTTGGTTTCACAGATGAAGATTAGACAGGACAGACTAGACAGATTCTTGCAATGCAAAACGTGTGCGAAGTTTTTGTTCAATCTCGAATTCCCAGAAATCACTTCCTGACCCCAACACATGTACCAGAGGGGGTTGGAGGGTCACCGCGTCCCTTTATAAGGACTCTTGAGAGGGAGAGAGGAGTGAAGTATGTAGCAGGTAGCCTTCCTGGAAGAGTGTTGTGGAATAACTACAGTAAAGATTGGAAACTAGAACTGGTTCACAGGTTTTCTTTCCTCAAAAGAGATGGCCGAAGTACTGGTCCAGATTTTTTTTTTCCAAAACAAAACTGGTTACAAATAAATGTGTACAATAAACATGATATAAAAAGGTGTTGTTTTATATTTGTTGGTGAAGAAAACATTTGATTTGAAAGTGAATTTTTTCATAGCTGTGTGTGATTTTAGATGTTGTCAGCTCAGCTTAGAGTATCAGTTCTTTGATATTATTTATTATTTATTTATAATTGGAAAAATAAGTGTTCGAGGGTGAAAATAATGGAACAGGGCTTTTCTTACTTCGTTACCAGCAAAAGTGAGGGATCCCTATGGATGACTCTGCCGCTTTTAGTGGAAGGTTTCCTGGTTGCCTTGATGAAATATACGAGAGTTGGGTGTGTTTTCTGTTAAAAATACTGACTTGTCATATTTAGTTAGTATTTTTATGGCATGTATGTTTTCTCAAAGTTACATAATGAAAAAAGTTTAGAGGCTATGAGTATAGCTTGGGTAGAGCTATGTGCCTCCCATGTTCTGAGACTTTGGATTCAAGAAAGAACCAGTTTTTTGTTTTTTAAATTCATCTCTTTTAAAGAAAAACATGTGGGCATTTGATTGAAGGTTTTAAGCTATATTTAGACTATGAAGTTAGATGAGGATTTTAGAAAAGCATTGCGGGGTTCAGGGTGCAGCTCAGTGCTGGAGGCCCTGGGTTCTAGTACCACAAACAAACCCATTTGACTTTTCTTTCTTTTATTAAATTTCAGGCGGCATTTTCCTTAACTAAACTTCTTGAAGCCACATCTGCGGTATCAGCTCAAGTGGAAGAACTTGCCCTGAAATGTACAGAAAATGCACGCTTCCTTAAAACGTGGCGGGACCTCCTGAAAGAAGGCTATGACTCCCTGAAACCCGACAACTGACTTGCAGATGTAGTCGCTTAATGACTCAAACTTAAGATATTTGCACATGGACCACATGTATGGGGCTGCCTGTCTCCAGACATTTATACTGAGAATGACATTTTTCTTGCTATTCTTGACTTTGTGAAAGCAGAATACTGGGCTCTCTTACTCGCTTATGTGTTTTCTCTGATATGGCAGTATTTACCTTAGATGCTTTGTGCCCTCTAAACTGTGGTTGACTCCTTTATGAAAGCTACTTCCATCAGTAAGTAATTATCATAACAGGGCCTCCCTGCAACCAGATCATTACTTGTTTTGTGAGAAGATGACAAACACACCTGAGCTGGGAGTTAAGCTTGGCCTGTCTCCTAAGGCAGATGGTGAAGATTTCAGGTTCCCGTCCACAGGACACCTACTCAGAAACTGGTGGTGGCGCTTTATTTACTTCCTTATCCCAATGCCCACAGCCAGGTCACAACACTCACTATCTGTGAATAAGACTCATGAGTATAATTAAAAGTTACTTTTGGCTCCTATTTTTTAGGATGAAGACTGTTTTTCTAAGAAAATTGTATGATTCTAAACCTCATTGACTTGAAGGAAAATTTTTTTCTCTCTGTCTCTCTCTGTTTCTCTCTCTCTCTTCCCCCCTCTCTCTTTTGTGTGTGTATGTGTATGTGTGTATAAATGGGAATTTGACATTTTTTCTGTCTTAAAGCAGTATTCCTTTGTAGCTCAAGCTTCTGTCTTGAGGGCCAATATGACTGGTATGCAAGACAGTTTTGAATTTTGATGATGATCTTAAAATATATTTTCTCATTCTATGACTCCATTTTTAAAAAGTCTTTATTTCATAAAATGAAAACTTTTATAGAATACATGCTTTTTTCTATTTTTATAGTTAACTGCTTTCATAGTTAATATTTTTCTTGTTGGTGTTCTATATGTCCGATTGCTATGTTTGGAATACCTTATCAAATTTATAGCAGTATGCTAGGTATTGTTTAATGGAGCTTTGCAAGTTATTTACCTAATTCTAAAGTTGGTTTCCATATAACATTTAACTGTTTCTATGGGTTTCCTGTCAGTTGAGGATAGTGTTAAGGTCCCACTTTATTTGTACTGTGTTTCTGTATTTAGTGCCATCTATCTTTAAGCCATGTACTACCTTGATACATAGAATCTTGAAGTATCTTTGATGTGATGTCGTGTAGATACGTTGATGTGAATAGAACTCTATTCTAAAGTCTCACCAGGCATCTATGGTAGGGGACAAATGGATGGGCAAAGACTAGTTTTGACATAGTCATAGTTATTTTTTCTTCTTTAAATTAAGCTCACACAACACAAATGGTGTGATTTCTGTACCAAAGAGTGGTTATTTCTGTATAAGAGAAATACTTATATATTCTGAAAATTGCAGTTTAAAAATGTATAAAAATAAAAGTAAATTAAAATGTATTACAAGTAAATTTCTGTTTCTTTGGACTCATTTAAAACTTTCTGAGATAGTTCAACCATACAGAAAAGGTGAATGATTTAAAGAATTCTGTATTCCCATGCAGGGTTAAGTTTGCAGTTTTATTGTTTTCCAGCTGTTCCCTTACCCCAAGTATTAGACTCACTGGAACTTTACATTGCTACCTCTTACACCCGTCCCGTTTTCCTTACCATAGCCACTCGGAAGTATGAACTTTGTTAACCTTTGATCCAATGGTATTAAAGAGTGGTTGATTTGTACCCTCTGCTACTTCAAACCCTGCTGAGGACTAGGCCCAGGGCCTTGTATGCTAAGCAGGAACTCCTTGGGCCCTTAATTTGTGTTTTGATATTTCCCATACTTAGAGGTATTTTGTTTCTGAGACATGGTCTTTTAATGTTGGCTAGACTGACCTTAAAGTTGCCACATAGCCAAAAATGACCTTGAATTCCTACCTTGCCGTAATTTCTCAAGTGCTAGGTTAGACATTGTCCCCTTTCATACACTACGTGCGTTATTTTGTGAGAAAGCTTGAGGATGATCGTTTTCTTAAAAGACCGATGCTACTTTTTGTTTGTTTTGTTTTTTGAGGCAGCTAGTCCTGCAACTAGCTCTGCAGCCCAGGCTAACCTTGAACTCACAGAGATCCACCTGCCTCTCTGTCCTGAGTGCTGAGATTAAAGGTATTGCCACTCCTGCCCTGAGAGAAACTTTTTGATTTGGCAATTATTTCATTATTATTACTTCAGAGGAAAATTTAATAGTTTTGTTGGTGTGATGTGAACCAACACAGTGATAGGCACTGTGGTAGAATTTGTGAGCATTATTTTATATAAACTCTGCTCTGAGGAAACTGACATCTGTTCTTAGAGCAGGACATGGGAACTGAGATAAAAGCATTTCCCAGGGCTGGAGAGATGGTGGAGTGGTTAAGAGCGTTTGCTGCTCTTGCAAGAGGACCCAGATTCGGTTCCTAGAATCCTCATGGCAGCTCACAACCATCTGGAGCTCTGGTTCCAGACGACCTAATACACTCTTCTGGCCTCTTTGGGCACGCAGGATGAATGTGGTGCGTATACACGCATACAGGTGAACTCTTCCTCAGATCTCTTAAAACCTTCACTATCCAGTGTCATGAGATTATTAATGCTGTTTGTATTACACCTATCCAGCTAGCAGGTTGGAGACATGGTAAAGTTCAGGTCTGTCATTTTAGTCTCCTCATGTGGTGGTGTCACGGGTGTTCAGATATTTAGTCTGATTCTGGTTCCCCAATACCCTCCCCCCCACCAAGGATATGGATAAGGCTTAAGGACTTTCCTGCCTCCTTTTGTGTGTGTACACGTGTGTATATGTACAAATGTGAAACTGAGATCAAACCTATGACTATAGGTATTGTTAACCCTACCCTTTGAAATGAATTGTTTTTGTTTTTTTTTAAAGCAGGGTCTCACATATCCCAGTGTAGTCTCAAATTCTACATGTAGCCACAGCTGGTCACGGACACCTCATCCTGCTTCTCAAACGCTGGTTTGATAGGTGTATGCCAGGCTGAGGTAAATTTTTAAAAATTAAGCAAATCATATTCAAGGTAAAGTGGTGAACCTCAGACACTGTCTGGTCTAGGCCCCCAACAGGCAGCTGGCCTCAGTGAGAGAAGATGCACCTAACCCTTGAAGACCTGAGGCCCCAGGGAGTGAGGAGGCCTGGTGGGGTACAAGTGGGATGGGGACATCCTCTTGTAAATGGGAGTGGGGTGATAAGGGGAGGAGAAATGGGATGAGGACCTGTCAGAGGGCAGAATGGGAGGGGGATAATGATTGGACTGTAAAAGAAGATTAAAGATAATATGAAAAAGAAAAGAAAGGAACAAGAACCCGAGTTCTTTTAGCACTCTTTCCTCTGATGGCAGCTGTTCTTTTTTTTATTAAATCATGTCTGTCTATCTGTCTGTCTGTCTGTCTGTCTATCCATCTATGGAGAGCGGGAGAGAGAGAGAGAGAGAGAGAGAGAGAGAGAATTCAGACATTAGGCAGGTGACAAATACTCAACCCTCTTGCCGAAGGGGCTTCCATAGGGATGAAGGCAGTGTGAATTGCTGTCACATTGCATGGCTGACATGTGACATGTGACTTCCCTACACAAAGACTGAATGGTCTCTGTCATATATACCCGGCTTTCCTGCCTTTGACATGTAGCATAGGTCATGCATCCGACAAGCTTGCTTTGTAGTGGTGCAAGGCCTCCCTTCCCTCAGAACCTTTAAGAGTGGACGCTTTGCTTTGGCTGATGAGAGTGAAGCCTCCTGCTTCAGACTCAGGCTGTACCGTCAGCTGTGGCACTGTGGCTGCCTAAAGGAAAATACTGCTTGGTCTCTTTATCTTGAACCCTTTCTCTCTCCCTTTCCCAAGCCCAACTGACTAGAAACTAATTAGTTAAAAAGTTATATCTGACAAACTGGCTGCTTAAACAAGGCAAAGACACCTTTCTGTGACAGCCATATCTCTTTGGAGTGAAAAAATATGCAGAAAGAGTAGGAAACTCTTTCTAAAGCTGAGTGCCAAGCTGGGATTATAGCAACTTTCTTCTTATTGCTCTGTTGAGATTATAACTATAACTATGCTATAAAATCCACCGGTCTAAGCTGTACAATTCACTGGCTTTTACTGTAATGTCCAAGTTTTATTCTCCCATGCAATTTAGATTATGTAAACCCAGGAAGATACATTCAGTTCTCCTGCTCCCCCTATGACTGGTGATCTCTACATTACTGTCCATCTCTAAGAGTCTACTTATTCTAGCTACCCTATGTGAGACCACTTAGCATTTGTCCTTTGATCCTTGGCTTCATTACATCTTCATGTTATAGTGTTGATCACAATCTCATTTCTTTTAACGGCAGAGTAATAATATTCTGTTGAAATGTATATGTTCCACACTTTGTTTTCCCATTCTTCAGTTGTTGGCACTTGGTTTTCCATATTCTGGCTTTTATAAAAAAAATGCTGCAAGAAAGTACTTGTCTGAGTCCTATTTTTAATTCCTTTGAGTTTGTATCTTACAGTGAAATAGGTCATATAATACTTTTATTTTAAATTTGTTGTGGAAAGGCCATATGTTCCCATGGTGACTGTCATTTTGCATAGGTATGTATCTGAGTGTGGGTTTGTGCATATGAGAGTGGTGTCCAAAGAAACCACAAGAGGGTGTCAGGCCCTCTGGAGCTGGGGTTACAGGTTGTGGTGAGCTGACCAGCGAGAGTACTGGAAACGGGATCCAGGTCTCCTGGAAAGGTAGCAAGAGCTCTCCCAACCTTCTTGATGCCTTATGTTTGAACTTAGATGAAACAGTTTTTCCCCTTTTGTTGTTCTCAGTTTTCAGATCCATTACCAAATTGCATATCCCAGGGAATTATCCCTGTGTTTCCTTCTAAGAGCTTTGGAGGTTATTTTTAGGCAAACATACAAAATAATGACTTTAGATGGCATTTTCATACACGTGTGCACTTTGTTCTCACTGCCCACACTGCCAACCTTCGTGCCTTTGACTCCTCCACACAAATACTCCCCTCTTCCTGACTCCCCTCCCCGTCCTTCTCAGGACCTCTCAGTACTTCTTCCCTTCATAGTCCCCTGTGTAGTTTCATTTCACATACATTTGCATGTATGCGCGCGTGCGCACACACACACACACACACACACACACACACACAAGAAAGAAGGAGAGAGTAAGAGAACAAACTTACAGAATTTGTCTTTTGAGTCTGGCTTAGTTCATTTAACATATACATAGAGAAACTTTATTCAGTCACTGAGCAGAAAAAAAAAGGGACATTTTCGGGAAGATGCACGTAACTGGAAATTTCAATGTTAAAAAATAGGATGCAAAACAAGCACAAAAATCAGTAGTATTTCTATGTACACATGATGAACTTACTTCAAATGTGGTTTCTTACAGATATATAGGAAGGCTACTGAACTTTTTGTAAATATGTAAATTCTTTTCTTTCAATGAATGTCTAGGCTGTTCCCTTTTTTCATTTTCTGTTTCCTGTTTTTTTGGTGAACATTACAATAAATGTGGATATACAAGTATCTCTGTGTTATGTTAACACAGTACTTCGGCTGTATACCCATGAGTTGACTAGATAGATCACATGGTCTATAGATTATATTTTTTAGATTGTATTTTTAGAAACAGTATAGGGAAAATGTTGAGGTCCATGGACTTTCTAATGGAATCTTTAGGGTCTTTTAAATGTAGCTTTGGGTTGTCTACAATAGGGACATATTACTTTCTGCCTGTCATATTTGTGTCCATTTTATTTCTTTTTAACTCTTTCTCAAGCTAACACTTTGAAAGATATACTGAATAAGAATTATGTATGTGGGCTCTTGTAGGAGACACAGCATAGAAACAGGAACATAGGCACAGGAGAAGGCATTTGAGGAGCCAGCGAGCCTATTTTCTTCAAAGGAAGAAAATAACGGATACCTGGTCACCTAGAAAGCTGGGGTAGGTGTTGTCTGACAGTTTGGTGTCAGACAACAGATCTTTTTGCTGTTCTACGGAGCCAGCCTTCCGGAACCCTCCCACCCCCGCCACATCCTGAGCATTGTGTAGCCTTGACTCTCAGTGAATAGACCCCGACTTACAAAAGAGGCTCAGTGTACTTTGTATCCTCCATCAATAATCTATCATCCTTCCTCCTTAGGCCCCGAGCTCTGTTTGTCAGCCCATCAAATTCATTCTTATTGTAAATGTCACAAATGCTTTGCTATACTATAGGGAGTTTCTATGTCTCTATGCCTAAAGCTTCATTGTGATAATGGTCACATGGAAACCTTTCCCTAAAGTTTTACTGTGCTTAAATGTGTAAGAAAAAAAAAACTCCAAGGTCAGGTTCTGGAAGTTTTGACCCAGCATCTGCAAAACTGTGCTGATTTGAGTTTCATTCTTCACCTCACACAGGTGGTTTACCTGCTGGCCACGATGCTGCCGAGGTCCAGCAAACACTCTTTTCTCATCTCCTCTGTTAGAGGCAAGGCCGTTTCCCATTTAGCTCGGTCACGTAGAGTGTTGTTTTATATGAGCTTTATTATGCTAGGTTTGGCTCCTTCTAGTCTTAGTTTCCACAGGGCTTTTATCACAAAGGATGTCAAATTTTGTCAAAGGCCTTGTATGTGTGTGTGTGTGTTAACATAATCACATGATATCTATCCTCTTCTACGTTTGTGTTATATTAGATTTATCGATTTGTGTATGATGGATTAACACAGTTACATCCCTGGATATAACAAAGGTGGTCATGGTGTGCAATCTTCCCAATCTGTAATCTGTTCCTAACTTTGATTCCTTGATGTTTACTGAGCATCATCACGTCTGCGCTCATAAGGGATTGATCAATGCTTTTTTCTTTTGTGTTCTTTTCTCTGGTCTCGATCGGGGCTGTGCTGGTTTTGTAGGGTATTTTTGCTAGTGTTCCTTCAATTTTCACCCGAGAAACAGTTTGAGTAGCGGTAGTGTTAGTTTTTCTTTAGAGATTTGTTTGCTGGCTGTGGATATAAGTTGTTTATATCCTCTTGATTTGATTTTGTTATGTTACATGTGTCTTGTAACCCCTTTAAACAATCAATTGATTGAAACAACAAAGCTTGCCTTTGTGTGTGTGTGTGTGGGGGGGTGTTGAGTATACATGTGTGTGGAAGTCAGAGGTTGACATTAGGTGTCTTCCTCAATAACTGGTCCACAAGCTTCAGGATCCTCCAGTCTCTACCTCCTTATCACTGGCTGGGATTATAAGTATGCTCAACCACAACTGGCTTTTTAATGGTCGTACCAGGAATTCAAACTCAGCGGCTCTGTGTGTGTGTGTGTGTGTGTGTGTGTGTGTAACAAGCACTTTAGCAGTTGAACCATATCATAAGATCTACTTTTACATGTAAGAGACAGGATCTTTCTGTGTTGCTGAGGCTGGCCTCAGACTTGCGATCCTTCTGCTTTTTCCTCTCCAATGTTAGGACTACCAGTTTGTCTATCACACCCGGCGACAGAGTACCTTTTAATAATTATGTTGTGTTGACTCTCAAGTGTGGAGACTCAATGAACAATACAAAGAATTTGTTAAACAGCAATGCTTCTATTTTTCAAACAGCCACATTTAAAATTGTGTGTGTGTGTGTGTGTGATGTGTATGTGTGCATACACATGCCATGGTGCACAAGCGTAGGTCAGAGAACAATTTTCCAGAGTCTATGGTTTCTGGGTTCCATCTTCCAAGTCTATCTTCTGAGGGTTCCAGATATCGAGCTTAGCCAGTATGCTTGTATAGTAATTACTTTTATCCCCTGAGCATCTCACTGTCCCCATAGATTTTATCTGATGCTGTTATCTTTGAGTATTATAAAACTTTAGACCTTAACTTAAAAGTGTCTGTGGGTCTTATGTTTGCTGATATGCACAACAGAAGTCTAGGAGCTGTGAGTAGAATTTGTGGTGTTAATATATAGATTAAAAAGGCTCTATGTTGTGTGCTCAGCACTTTATCTCCATGCAGTGTGCGTAAATGCATGCTAGAAATAGATTTCTCTTCATCTGCTATGCAAATATGTACTAATACACACGCACACATTGTCAGTATAATTACTTCTCTTTGTATGAACACCAGCTGCCTTTCCCTGCCTTGGGCCACTCTAGGCTAACTTGTCTTAGATATACATTTTGTGGTATTTGCTTCCCATCAGCAAGTCTTTCTAGAAGCACTTCACAGAATTTTAAGAATAAGATCCAGTTACGAATAAGAATTGAGTCTAGATGACTGAGAAACTAGCGACAGATCAGAGGGCTCTGTGAAAGCATCCGGCTTTATGAACTCAGTGGCCATCTCCTGCAAGGGCCACATTTCCACCCAGATGAACGAAGGTGCATAAGCTTTCTGAGTCCCTTTTCTGTCAACAGACCTTCTTTGTCTGTAGTTGTACCAGAGTTGATGGATCATTTCCTTGAAAGGTCTAGTGGTCAACGTGTAGATAATTGGGTTCAAAGCACTGTTGATAGGCAGAATAAAAATCACCACCCAAGAGGTAATAGTATCTGGAAGAGAAAGATGAAACATCTGAATGATGATGGCGTGCTGTAAGGCATTTCTTGCATCTCTGTCATCAGCCTTCCTTTTCTTTAATGTGACATAATTAAACACCAAGCTATTTTCAGGATGTCTTTCTGTAGTGTGAGTGTTTGAAGGAATGTCAGTGCTGTGAAGGCACAGGCTGTTGCTGAGAGGCTTTGAATACATCAGAGTGCCAATGAAAGACCACTACTGGGAGCACTGATGCAGAGTTACGACAAACCATTAGGAGTCCATTTAAAGACAAACCATGTTAGTTAGCATTTAGTTGTTTGCATAAATGCAAATGTTTTAACCAATAGAAAGTACATGCAGAATTTCTCAGAATATGTAGATTTATCTTGAATGGATTTCTTGTTTGGTCTGTATTTGATTTCCTTCTAGGGATTGGACCGAGGTTGTCATACATGCCAGATGAGCACTCTGCTGGCTCCCAGGCCTGTTTATTTTAAAAATAGGCATATATTTTAGGTCTTGCACATGTGTGTGTGTGCATGTACATGCATGTGTACATGTGTGTATGCATGTGTGTGTGGGTGAGTGATACATGTGGGTACCTGTGTGCTCATGCATGTGGAGGTCAGAGGTCAATGTTAGTTTTTTTTCTCCCATTTTTCTCCACATTATTTTTTGAAACAGAACCTCTCAGTGAACCTAGACCTCGCCAAATGGGCTAGGCTGGCTGGCCAGTGATTTCTGGGATTCCCTCACCTCTGTCCCCTCCCAGAGCTGGGGCTATAGATGTGCTACTACTGCACACTTTGCTTTTCTTGTGGTTGCTGGGTAACCCAAACTCCTGCTTGTGTGGCAAACATCTTATAAACTGAGCCATCTTTGCAACATATTTAGGCTTTTGACCACATGTTTATTTCAGTGAAATATTGTTGAGTAGATTGGCAACACAGGCCTAAAACCCCAACTAATTAGAGCCTGAGAGAAGCCAGGTGTGACGGTGCACATCTTTAATCTCAGCACTTGAGGCAGAGGCAGGCAGATCTCTGTGAGTCTGAGGCCTTCCTGATCTGTATAGTCAGTTCCAGGACAGCCAAAGTTACAGGGAGAAACTCTGTAAAACACTGCCCTTGTTCTCCCCACCCCCATCCCCCAAAAAGAGGCTGAGAAAAATACATGGTCATTCTGAGCTATAGAATGAATGAAGCAACTTAACATGACTACTCAACATACAAAGTGTGTGTGTTGGGGGGAAGATTTAGATATATAGCTGGGTGGTAGAGTACTTGCCTAATGTTATGAGGCTCTAAGTTCAACCCCTAGTGCCACAAAGGAACAACCCAAAACATAAACATATGTGTCACATGTGTGTGGGTACCCAAGGAGGCCAGAGGAGGGAGTCGGATACCCAGGAGCTGGGGTTTCAGTTGGTTTTAAGGCTCCTTGTGTGGGCACTGGGAACTGAATGTCTGTTCTCTGGAAGGAGAGCTAATTCTTTCAACTACTGAGCCATCTCTGCAACTTTCTAAACCTATCTTAAAAATTACCTTTATATATATATATATATATATATATATATATATATATATATATATATATATATAACTACCAAATACTCAGGTTCTTGTCATGATATATTTGATACTATTGTCCCTCTTATTCTTCATGAATTGTCAGATTCTACTATCATCACTTGTGGGATCAAACAAATCTAAATTATGCCTATGTAGATGTCAAAATGTGAACATACACTGGACTACATATACAGTCAACAGGGATACTTGTACTTTTTTGTGATAAAATATGCATGGCATAAACTTGGCTCATTAACCTTTCACAATGCACAGTTTTGTGGTGCCGAGCACATCTGCATTGTTGAGCATCCCTTCCCACCCTGGGCTCAGAATGTTCTCATCTTCCCAAAGGAAACTCTGCTTGTTAAACGATGCCTCCCACCCTCCCCTTTCTGCCCTCCGGCAACCACTAGTCTATGTTCTGTCTATGAATTTGTCTATTCCAGGAGTCTCATGTAAGATGAATCCTAAACCATGTGGCCCTTTTCTGTCAGGGCTACTTACTCAACACAACACCTTCAAGAGTGTCACATGTGCATAATGCAGTACATGCTAGAATGTCCTTCTAAGGGCGGATAAGAAGGCTCAGTGGGTAAAGGTTCTTGCTACCAAGTGTGACAACCTGAGTTTGATGCGCAGAATATACAAAGTGAAAGGGGAGGATTGACTCCAGCAATTTGTCCCCTGACCTCCTCATGTGTGCCCGCATGTATACACAAACATGAAATAAATAAATGTAAAAAAATGTAAAAATAACAATCTTTTTTTATAAACCTGAAGAATGATCCATGTATATGTTTGTTACATTTTGTTTGTCCATCAGTAGACATGATATGATCCATGTATATGTTTGCTGTGCTTTATTGTCCATCCATCTGTAGACACTATACTGCTTCTGCCTATGAATGCTGCTGTCAACACAGGTGTGCTGATATCTATTTTAGTTCTGGTTTTCAATTCCCTTGTGTCTTTATCCAGAAGTGGAATGGCTGGCTTGTATGGCAACTCTATAGTTAATATTTTGCAATCTCTAGCACTCTCTTCTATAGTAGTCCCACCATGTTCAAATCCTATTATCAGTGGACAAGGTGTCAGATTTCTCCTCCTCACCAACATATTCATATTCTGTCACTCAATGTAACAGCCACTGTGATGCATGTGATGTATTTTATAATGCCATGCCATTTTCTATTATGTCACACTCCAGCACAGTGTCCTATGTCATATGTATTGTAGGGAAAAACATTTCTCACAGTCTAAAAGGTAAATTCATGATTGAGTAATTGTTGGGTTGTTTTTCTTCGTGGTCGTTTTAAGCAGGTGGTCAATTTAAGCACCGTGTATCATTTGTTTTGGTCATTTTGTTTTCATGATATAGTCATGGTTTGGTCCTTTTGTTTTCATGAGAACTGTGGCACTAGGCATTTGTGGGAAGAACTGAACAGTTCCTCTCAGTAAGCATTTCATCGACAATGGAGCCAGAGTCCACACTACTCTGACTAATGATTATTGAAACGAGTTGTTGTTAAGAGTAGTAATTGTCTTTTTTCAAGAATAACCCTGCACAGATTTATTCTTTCCAGGAAAAGATTGTACCTGGTATTTCCACCTGAAGCAGTGAAAGAAATTTTAATATAAAAATGGGAATCCAGCACAGCGCATCAGTAAACACGATAAAGAAAAAGCGCTTGGCGAGAACCATCTCCTTCTTCACTTGCTTCTGTATTTCAGTTGCTGTTATGGTGCTTTGATGAACACTGTAAAACATGCTTCCATAGGAGAAGACAATGATGATAAATGCCACCAGGTTAATACCTGTTTAGACCATGAAGAACATTAGTAGTATATGTTAGCATTCTCTTAAGACAAACAAATAAAAAAAATTGGCTTAGATGTTACAGGCCACAGAACCAATTAAGTGGTATTTATTTATTCACTTATTTACTTTGTGACATGCTCTTACTATGGACTTCAGATGAGCCTTCAACTTGACTAGGTAGCCTAGCTGGACACCAACATACAGTCCTTCTGCCTCAGATTACAAATATGTACCAGATATCCTCCCTGACCTCCACTTCCAATTACAGTCTCATCCCCAGTACTACCTCCGATATTGTCTCAGAGGGTCTCACTGTCTTTCCTCTCTGCCTCCATTTGCTGGCGGTTCTGCAGTGACTCTCGACCCAGGTTTCCTCTCTCACCGCATCCCTTTGTGTCATCCACCAATACCCAGAGGCACTCTCTACCTAGACATATGCTGGCCAGTGAGAATCAAATAGGCAATCTTCACTCTCCTTCCTGGCTTTTGATTCCAGTTCCCCAGACTCATCCCCAGCCCTGTAGCAGAACCTGCCTTCTTCTCTGCCTGTCCTTCTCTGACTCCACTCTCTGGGAACTCTAACAAACCTTGCAGCAGACCCAGCTTTCCTTCTTCCTCTAGTCCCTTTCAGCTCCATCACCCTTACAGCCCATCCCTGTTCCTTCATGTTAGCTCCCGAAACCTAGAAACACATTCAACCTGGGACTCCCAGTGGCCACGCCATGCAGAGAATCAAAAGTACTCCTTACCAGGTAAACATAGCCACCACACTCTTTTTAGGATTCAGAGAAGACAACAGAAACCAGGGAGTGGAACACTCAGCCAACAAGGACAAGACCTGATATCAATGTATAGAATCACAATGATCCCAAACTCTGATGCCTAAATGTCAGTGCAAACACAACCCCACAGTCATGAGCAGCCCAGACAATGTTGCTCCAGAACCCAGTAACACCACTGCAGCATTCCCTAAAAAAATAAAGCAATATAGGTGCTTCAAAAACAAGGATTTCAAAATAGCTATTATGAATATGCTTAAGGACCTCAAAGAGGATATGAATAAGTCTACTTACTAATCAGTCTGTGAGAACACAAACTAACAGTGGAACAAAACGATGAAAATGGTTCAAGACATGAAGTAGCAATGAATCACTGGAGAAACCGAAACTCAGGTAAAACTGGAAATGAAAAATGTAGGAAGTCAAACAAAAACCTCAGAAGTAAATGTCCAACAGAGTAGAAGACATGGAAGAGGAAATTTAGGGCATTCAAGACAAGATATAGAAGAAATGGATCAAAGAAAATGTTAACTCTAAAATATCCAAGCACAAAACATTCAGGAAATCTGGGACATCATGAAAAGACCAAATCAATGACTAGTAGGAATAGAGGAAGGAGAAGAAACCCAGGCCAAAGACACAGAAAGTGTTTTCAGCAAAATCATAGAAGAAACTTTCCCCAACCTTACTAAGGAAGGGCCTATCGAGGTATAAGAAGCATACAGAACACTAAATAGACAGAACCAGAAAAGATTACGTCCCTATGACATGTAATCAAAATATTAAAGGACACCAACTCACATATAAGAGCAAACCTACTAGGCTAACCCCTGATTTCTCTCAGTAAGACTGACAACCAGAAGAGCCTAAATGGATGTTTTACAAACTCTAAGAGACAAACACAAATACCATTTCAGATTAATATAGCCAGCAAAACTTTCCAGTCAGAATAGATGGAAAAAGAAAAACATTCCCCAATAAAACCAAATTTATCTATGAAACCCTCTGGAGAAGTCACTAAAAGAGCAGTTGTCAACACATGGACCACTACCTCTTTGAGGTTGAATCTCACGTTCACAGGGGTCACCTAAGACCCGTCGGAAAACACAGATATATACATGATGATTTATAATAGCAGTAAAATTATAGTCATGAAGTAGCAATGAAAATAATTCTATGGTTGGGGTCACCACACATGAGGGTCATAGCATTAGGAAGTTGCTAAACATTGGGTTAGAAGGACCAAAGTTTGTAAACAATCGAAGTTATAAATGAGTTTCATACTGCGAGATACCCTAGCGAGAGCTGGAACACAGGAAGGCTTGCAATGCAGGGTTTCTTACCAAGAAAAATTACCACTGAATAAATCTGGGCTCCAGTACTTCCCGTGTCTTCTGAATGAAGAGGAAAGCATACTCCATTGGTGCCATAGTAGTTTTTGAAAAATTCCTTATTGCCAAGCGGAGCAAAAGCCACTATAAACCCAATAATCCAAATGAAAATCAGAACCGTGATTGTTCTGCATTTTCGAGGCCTTAAACACCGAAAAGGATACACAATGCAGATGTACTTCTCCAGTGTCAGAAATGTTAAAAGTAGAACGGATACTTCTGTGGACAGAATGGCCAATGACCCCATGAACTGACAATGCACACTCTCCATCCACGGCTGGGCGTGCTTGTTGTACTCGCCCCGAAACTTGAGGTCAAAGGCACCAATCACAAACAAATATACTCCCATTAGGCAGTCAGCACCTACAAGGGTCCGAAGGTCATAGGTTCAGAGAAGCAGAGAGTATGCATCTTTACACAGAACATTTTAAATGACCCTCTTCACAATATTACCAAGACATCTTACCCTCTTTAAGAATTCATAGATTGGTTAGATAGCTTGGCAGTGGCGTGCTTTCTTAGCATGAATAAAGAAGAACAGACAGAGTTCTTACCCTCTGAGTCAACTCTCCAGCCTCCTGAAATCCATTTTTTTTAATTGAAAAAAAAAATCATACCATAGATTCTAATTATGCTTTTCCCGTCCCTAACTCCTCCCAGATCCTAACTCCCCACCCAACCAACTCCGTACACTTTTTTCTCTCTTTTTAAATAACAAAACCCAAGAAACACAAAACTAAAAAGCAACCCAAAATAGAAAAGCAAAAGAACAATAAGAAAAAAAAAACAAAATCAAAACAAAGCAATAGGAGATAAAAGTCTACAAAAAGACCCCTGACTTTGCTTGTTTTGACCAAAATACTCCTGCTTGGGGCCCGGCCTCAAATGTGGTTAATATACCCAAATGAGACTCCATTGGAGAAAACTAATTTTTCTCCTATGTGAACATTGACGCTATGTTTTTTTAAACAATGTAGTTATCCTCCAACCTTGCATAGGGAAACTGAACTTGACTCAGAATTTTGTAGCTAACCATACAGAGTTGTAGGCATTTTGTAAATTTTGCTTCTCACATAGCTTGCAAAGGAAATCAATTAGTACTCGGACTTTGCACAGTGTCTGTGATAGTAACTGTGACCACTCGCACAATGGTGGACATTGTATGGAGAGCGGTTTTACTTACCTGAGGGGCTGCACATGCATCCTCAGCTTTGGGACCCAGGCTGTAAACATCCTGAAGTTTTGATTTTTATGCTTGTTTTCTTTGTACAATTATGTTTTAAAAACTTAAAAAAGTGGGCTGGAGAGATGGCTCAGTGGTTAAGAGTACCTACTGCTCTTCCAAACGTCCTGAGTTCAAATCCCAGCAACCACATGGTGGCTCACAACCATCTGTAATGAGATCTGATGCCCTCTTCTGGTGTGTCTGAAGACAGTTACAGTGTACTTACATGTAATAATAAATAAATCTTTAAAAAAAAATCAATCCCTAAATTAATTGAAAGAGGAATTACAAACATTTTCTGATAAAACTGAAGATTTACATGAAAATTTTTGTTAGTCTCTGTCTTTTTATTGGGGAATTGAGTCCATTGATGTTAAGAGATATTAAGGAATAGTGATTGTTGCTTCCTGTTACTTTTGACATTGTTTTTATGTTTGTGTGGATATCTTATTTTGGGTTTGCTGGAAGAAGATTACTTTCTTGCTTTTTCTAGGGTGTAGTTTCCCTCCTTGTGTTGGTGTTTTCAATCTATTATCCTTTGTAGGGCTGGATTTGTGGGAAGATATTGTGAAAATTTGGTTTTATCATGCAATATCTTGGTTTCTCCATCTATGGTGATTGAGAGTTTTGCTGGGTTTAGTAGTCTGGACTGGCATTTGTGTTCTCTTAGGGCCTGTATGAGATCTTCCCAGAATTTTCTAGTTTTCATGGTCTTTGGTGAGAAGTCTGGTGTAATTCTGATAGGTCTGCCTTTATAAGTTACTTGCCCCTTGCCGGGCGGTAGTGGTGAATGCCTGTAATTCCAGCACTCTGGGAGGCAGAGGCAGGCGGATTTCTGAGTTCGAGGTTAGCCTGGTCTACAGAGTGAGCTCCAGGACAGCCAGGGCTATACAGAGAAACCCTGTCTGGAAAAAACCAAATCCCCAAAAAACCCAAACCCAAACCCAAACCAAAACCAAAACCAAAACCAAAACAAAAAGTTACTTGCCCCCTTTCCCTTACTGCTTTTAATATTCCCTCTTTGTTTAGTGCATTTGGTGTTTTGATTAATATGTGTCGGGAGGACTTTCTGGTCTGGTCCAGTCTGTTTGGAGTTCTGAAGGCTTCTTGTATGTTCATGGGCATTTCTTTCTCTAGGTTAGGGAAGTTTTCTTCTATAATTTTGTTGAAGATATTCACTGGCCCTTTAAGTTGAAAATCTTCGCTCTCATCTATACCTGTAATCCTTAGGTTTGGTCTTCTCATTGTGTCCTGTATTTCCTGGATGTTTTGGGTTACAAGCTTTATGAATTTTGCATTTTCTTTGACTGTTGAGTCAATGTTTTCTATGGTATCTTCAGCACCTGAGGTTCTTTCTTCTATCTCTTGTATTCTGTTGTTGATGCTTGCATCTATGACTCCTGAATTCTTTCCAAGGTTTTCTATCTCCAGAGATGTCTCACTTTGTGACTTCTTTATTGTTTCTACTTCCACTTTTAGATCCTGGATGGTTTTGTTCAGTTTCTTCACTTGATTTTTTGTGTTTTCCTGTAATTCTTTAAGGGATTTTTGTGTTTCCTCTTTAAGTCTTCTGCCTGTTGACCCATGTTCTCCTGCATTTCTTTTTCTTTTCTTTCTTTCTTTTTTCTTTTTGGTTTTTCGAGACATGGTTTCTCTGCATAGCCCTGGCTATCCTGGAACTCACTCTGTAGTCCAGGTTGGCCTCAAGCTCAGAAATCCGCCTGCCTCTGTCTCCCAAGTGCTGGGACTAAAGGCGTGCGCCACCACCGCCAGGCTGTCCTGTATTTCTAACAGAAATATTTTTCATGTAAATCTTCAATCTTATCAGAAAATGTTTGTAATTCTTCTTTCAATTAATTTAGTAATTTTTTATGTCTACCATTTTATCTGCATTATTTTTCATGATAATCTTCAATTTTAACATGCTTTTCTATATATTTCTTTTATTTTATCAGAAATGTTTTTCATGTAAATCTCTGATTTTATCACAAAATGTTTTTAATTCCACCTTCAATTAATTTAGAAAGATTTTTATGTCTACCACTTTATCTGTATAATTTTCTACAAAATAGTAATTTTTTTGAAATAGTAAATTTTAACATGCTTTTCTATGCATTTCTTGAATTTATCAGAAATATTTTCCATGTAAATCTTCAATTTTACCTGAAAATGTTTATAATTCCACTTTCAATCTACTTAGAATTATTTATTATACCATTTTATCTGTATAATTTTCCATGATAATCTTCAATTTTACCATGTTTTTCTACATATTTCTTCAATTTCATCAGAAACATTTTTCATGTAAATCTTCAACTTTCTCAGAAAATGTTTATAATTCCACTTTCAGTCAACTTAGGAGTACTTTTATGCCTACTATTATTATATCTATGTAAAATTTTCCATGATAATCTTCAATTTTAACATTTTTATACATTTTCTACAATTTTATCAGAAATATTTTCCACATAAATCTTCAATTCTATCATAAAATGTTTCTACTTCCTTTTTCAATTAATTTAGCAACGTTTTTTATGTCAATCACTTTACTCTTTAATTTTCCATGAAAATTGTCAGTTTTATCGTGTTTTTCTATATATCTCTTCTATTTTATCAGAAATATCTTCCATGTAAACCTTCAATTTTATCATAAAATGTTTTTACTTCCTTTTCAATAAAAGAACATGCTTTTCAGACAAAAGATATACTAATAAAACATATTAGCTTGAATTAAAAAAATCAATCCCACTTGGAGACATTTCCCTATTTATATATTTTAAGCTGTGAGTGAAAATTATTCTAGAAGTAGGAGACCTAAAAAATTTGTAGCTGTAAAGTCAGTGTTTATGAACTGGACATGTAAATCAATCACCGGTACAGGTCTGGGTGTGAAGATGTGATCATGAAAAGCAACCGTTTCTTTTGTTCTTTTTTTTTTTTTAATTTTTTTTTGTTTTCCTGAAAACAGACTTTTTTCTTATGCAATCTATTATGCAATCTCATGCAGTATTTTTTAGCTGGGCAGTGGTGGTGCATGCCCTTCATGCCTGCACTTGGGAGGCAGAGGCAGGCAGATTTCTGAGTTCGAGGCCAGCCTGGTCTACAGAGTGAGTTCCAGGACAGCCAGAGCTACACCCTGTTTCAAAAAACCCAAACCAAAAAACAAACAAACAAACAAACAAACAAACAAACCAGATTTTTTTCTCATGCAGTATATCCTGAGCACAGTTTCTGTCTTTCAGTAGAAAAGAACAGACTTCGAAGAGATAACAATCAAACACAACAAAACAAAACATAGTAAGATAAAGCAAAAATTATTATATTGAAGCTGAACATGGCAGTCCAACAGGAGGAGGCGAGTCGCAAGAGTCAGAGACCCACCCGCTCAAGGTCGCAGTCCTTAAAGTACAGGTGCCCCATAAAGACACTAAGCCCATAGCTGTAATGCACACACCAAGGACCCGGTGCAGCCCTGTGTCCGCCCTGTGCTTCCTGCTTCTGTTTCTGTGAGCATGTATGTGCATTGCTTGGTTGATTCAGAAGGGGAAGGTAACAGTCTCATCTGTAGTAAAGTCATTCAAAATTTAAAAAAAGACTTATTTATTCTATATTTCTGTGTATCTATGTGTGTTGGGGTACATGTGTACATATGTGCACACATGCCTGTCTTAGTTTATGTACCTCACATGTGTACATGTGCTATGGAAGCCAAGGAGTGCTGGAACCCCTCCAATTGTAGTTACAGGTAGTTGTGAGTTGCGTGATTGTGGGTGCTGGGAGCCAAATCTGACTCCCCTGTCAAGAGCTGTGCTTGCTCTTAACCGCTGATCTCCTCAGCCCTGATGTTTGAACCGGGCATGCTTTAGGAGTCATGCCCTGCAATGAGGAGAGAGTTGTGAATGAAGCCTTCTTTAAACTGTGTAAGCTGGCTGAACGTTGAGCTTCTTGGTTTATTATTAATAATAGTATAAATATTTGTGTGTGGGCGTGCCCGTCCATATGCATAGAGGCTGGATGAAAGCATTGGCTCCTAGGGAACTGGAGTCACAGGTGATTGTGAAGTAAGTGCTCTGAACTGCTGAGCCCTTTCTCCCTTCCCTATGCTTTCTTACTGTAACAACTAATTTTCTTATAACTAAAGTGATTCATGTTTTTATAGTAGAAAATGCAGAGATGCCACATAAACAAGCCAGTGGGAGGGGAGGCCCTTGGTCCTGTGAAGGCTTGATGCCCCAGCATAGTGGGATGCTAGAGTGGGGAGGCGGGAGTGGGTGAGTGGGTGGAGGAGCACCCTCATAGAGGCAAGGGGAGGGGGATGAGATGGGGGGTGGTGGAGGAGTAACTGGGAAGAGGGATATCATTTGAAATGTAAACAAATAAAATGATCAATAAAAAAAGATACTTGATAATAATGTAGGTAGAGAATTGAGGGGCTGGAGAGATGGCTCAGCGGGTAAGAACACTGACTGTTCTTCCAAAGGTCATGAGTTCAAATCCCAGCACCTACATGGTGGCTCACAATAACCTGTAAAGAGATGATGATCATATCTATAAAGAGATATGATGCCTTCTTCTGGTGTCTGAAGACAGCTCCAGTGTACTTACATACAATAAATAAATAAGTCTTAAAAAAGAAAAAAAAAGAAAATTGAGGGGATAAATAAATGCCTCCTCTTTTCACAAAAAAGGGAAAAGAAGCTTTTTAAATCTAATTCTAACACTCATGGAACTTGTTTTCTCTCTTAAATTTTCTTTTAAGATTTATTTGAGTATGGTTGTGTTGCTTGTATATAACAATACTTATCATATGGGTGCCTAGTGTGGACAGAGGTCGGAAGAGGGTGTTGGATCCCCTGAAAGTGGAGTTATGAATAGTTGTAAACTACCATGTAGGTGCTGGGATCTGAACCTGTGTCCTCTGTGAGAACATCTCTCCAGCCTCTGTAGCCTCTCCTCTCTCCAACTGTGGGTCATGACTGTGACTTATTATGTGTGTGTGCAGTGGTGCTTGTATGTAAGTATGTGCACATGCCTGCAGGCCCCTTTGGAAGCCACAGGTGTTGGAGTCTGTGGAGCTGAAGTTATAACCTGCTGTCAGCCACCAGCTGGGGTGCTGGGGACCCAACTTGGGTCCTCTGGAAGAACAGTATGTGCTCCAGCCCCACCGATTTTATTTTATTTTATTTTATTTGATATTTTCTTTTTTTTAATTATTCGATATATCTTTTATTTACATTTCAAATGATTTTCCCTTTCCTGGCTCCCTACTTCCTGAAAGTCCCATAAGCCCTCTTCCCTCCCCCGAATTTATTTTCTAGTAGCAACAATTTTGTGCATTTCAAGCCTGCTTCCCTTTAGCCAGGAACTACTCACAGCACAGAGAAATGATGGACATGGCGTGCAGTTTGTTCTCAGATCTGATGTACGGTCGCATACAAATAACAAAAATGTTTCCAAAGCAGGTAACTGCAGATACGACCCAGACAAAGACTCTCTGGATGATGCTTGCCAAGAGGTTCTCAAGAGATGAAATCCCGTCCGTGTTGGGCTTACAGCTGCGCACGTGGGGTGCATATCCACAGTACTGAAATTTCTTAAAATATCTGATCACAAAGGGGAGACAAAATTATAATATATATTTAACTTAATGTCATCATGTTTTCAACATGTTCTCAGTAGAAAATATGTTCATATAAGATTCAGTGGAATGGAAAATATTTCCTTACCAATCTCTCATAATTCTGAAGTTAGAAATTTAACTTTTAATTACTTGACTTTTATAGTAAAAGAATGTGTGGGTAAGAACTACAAGCAGGCACGATGAATGCATGCTAGCCATGTCTTAGCATACGCATAAATGATTAACTTGTGAACAAGAGAAGGGATTTATCTAATGAAGCTTTCAATGGCTGTTTCCACAATTCGATCCATACAAACCAGTGGTTCCCAAACTGTGGGTCATGACCCCTTTGAGAGTTAAATAACCCTCACAGGGTTCACCTAAGACATCAGAAAATACAGATATTTTTGTTACAATTCATAAAAGTAGCAAAATTACAATTATGAACAGTTCTGAAAATAATTTTATTCTGGGGGGGGGGGGTCACCACAACGTGACAACGGTGTTAAAGGGTATGACTGGTATAAACGCATGGTTACGAAGCACATACAACCATAGCTTTGCCACAGCTGATCTTACTGCTCAACTCTTAGGGGAAAAATTAAATTCTTTCTATTTGCTGCTCCCATGGCTTTTCTGTTACAAAAGTTATAACACAACATTACATTGAGTTATTATCTATAGGGGCTGGAGAGGTGGCTCAGCAGTTAAGTGCGCTGACTGCTTTTCTGAAGGTCCTGAGTTCAATTTCCAGCAACCACATGGTGGCTCACAACCATCCATAATGAGATCTGCTTCCCTCTTCTGGGGTGTGTGAAGACAGCTACAGTCGACGTACATATAATAAATAAATAAATCTTTAAAAAAGAATTTAAAAAAGGAAAAAAGTTATTATCTGTAACTACTAACCACATCGATAATTCCTCACACTAGATTTTGAAATGCGACGAGGAATTAAGTGTTGACTGAATTTTTTCATCTCTAGAGATACCTGCTTGGATAAAGACATCACCTGGATAAACAAGAATTGCTCTTGTGTCAGCAGCGACATGAACGCCACTTCCTGGGCATGTTTTAGATACTAAGAATAAATTCTCTAATGAACTCCATGAAGTCAGTGCTAGCAATACCGCAATAGGAGATTAAATCTTCAGCAGAGGAAAAATGTTTGACAGGAAATTTTCTAGTAATTGTCGAGATTGGAATTCAGACTGCATCAGTCTGCCTTATAGGCAAAGAGTGTTGGCAAAGCAGAAATGATCTCTATGGCGTAAACAGTTTAAACAATACAAGGTAGAGGTCATTTTATGTCTTGCACAAGGACAGGGCATTTGCTGCTATGTCCATCTGGTTGTTTGCATTTCTCTATGATCTATAATGGGGTGGAGCAGAATATAAGGATGGGTGTGCTGTTTCTTCTTGTTTAAGAGTCTGAACCACTTTCATCAAGAGAACCTCAGGGGTATTTGTTTGTGGTTAAGCTGCTTAGCATAGACTCATCTTTTAGCAATAGTGTCTTCTGAGGGAAGCCATTCTCCAGCCACAGGAATCATGGTGGATGTTGAGTGGAAGCCTTTTCTAGCTCAGGGTAGGCAAATACCCTAAGAGGAAGGAACCCTGAGCCTTGTTCATGGCATGCAAATATCTTATTTCAGCAGGGCTAGGCTAAGACCACTGGTCAACTCTGGTTCCCATGATTCCTGCCCACTTTTTTTTTTATACTCTTCTTTGTACTTATATCTAGATTCTGTGAGCTGCACCAGTTTCTTGCAATAAACTCTTCTCGGTCAGACTGTTTTGTTGTGAGCAAGCAAAGAAGCTTATAAAAGCCTCGTCTCTGAGGAATCATGGGAAACAGAAACAATGCCCTGTGTTATACGTACAGCTCAAGGAGATTTACAGAGTGGTTGATAAGACACTTCTAAAGTACTGAAAATTACCACAGTGTGAAGAACAGTTTAGTACTTGCTGTGATAGAAGCTCAACTCAAAATATTTATAAGGCCTTTGATCAATGTAAAACCAGACACAATGTATAGAATTCACAAAGGTTACCATTTCACCCACATACTTTCTCCAATCATACTCTGATATTAGGGGCAATTTTCCCTGAGGAAGAGTTCTCCCACCTACATTAATTTGTAGCAATTATTTATATCTATTTAAAATACATATTTGTATATTACATATCATATTTTATATATACATTCATATGATATATAAACACATATTTAAAAAAATAAGAAATAAATAATTGCTACAAATTAGTGTGTGAGATGTGTGCATGTACGTGACTTGTGTGTCCTATGCATGGATGATGTAGGTCAGGAAATGGCTTCAGGAGTTGATCCTGACTTTCTACCTTGTTTCTGAGGCAGAGCTTCTCTTGTGTGTTACTGCACTTTATATTCCAGGTTATGTGGCTCCCAAGCTTGAGGTTGGACTGTCCTGTCCCTGTGGCCCAGCTCACTGGAGGAGTGCTGAGATCACACACACACACATATCCCTCGGTCTGTGCTTAACTTGGGTACGGGGATCTGAACTCAGGCACTTTGACCTGCTGAGCCACTTCTCCAGCCTGTTTGTAATTCTTTTATATTACTTACATACATTCTTGTTTCCTCATCTGGTGGCACTTACACAAAGTGTACACATCACTGGATTGTCAGGTAAATATCAGCATCACATTTTTACTATGTGTCCTCACACAGTGGATGGTGCAAAAGGGATCCTTCTTCCTTCCTTTTCTCCCTCCCTCCTTCTTTCCCTCCTTCCTTTCTTCTTTTCTCTCCTAAAGTTTGATACTTTTAACTTTCTTATTTTTGCTCTTTTGTCTGTAATTCATGGTAAGAGGCTCACGTGGTTCTAGGCTCACATGGTTCTAGGCTCACGTGGTTCTAGGCTCGTATGGTTCTAGGCTCGCATGGTTCTAGGCTCACATGGTTCTAGGCTCATGTGGGTGCTGGTGAACTCAGGTCCTCATGTTTTCATAGCATTTTCCCCAACTGAGCTCTCTCCCCACCCAGGATTCCTTTCCCTGCCCTGTCTCCTCCTTCTTGTGGGAATCCATCAAACCCAGTGCTTTGATGTACTAGTTCCAGCCTTTCTTAAATTCATTTTTTGTTTTGAGACAGGATATCACCATGAAGCTGTCACTAGTTTTGAATTCTCCATATAGACCAGGCTGACTCCCAACTTAGAGATGCGCCATCTCTGTTTCCCAGGTGCTGGGTTTAAAGGTGGTGTGCCACCACCCTCTTTTCAATTCTCGTTAAAAGTGGTACTGATGCTGTTCATGAAGGATCTGCCCTCAGGAGCTTATCAGTTTTTCCAGGCGTTGCCGTTTAATAATACCATCATTTTGGGGTTAGGATTGCAATGTACAATTTGGAAGAGGGACACAAATACTAACCATACAGAGACAAAGTAGTAGAAATTGTTAATATTTTATTTATATTTAGTATGTATAAATTATATGGGGACATAAAAATTAAAATCAAGGTAAACAACAAGAAGACATCTACTTACATGTGAGAGAGATTTATGAGAGGTCTAAACATCCTTTGTTGGATATTTGAAATTTCTATTCCTTCAAGGCTGCTAAAAATACCAAGTAATAGTCAAAAGAACATATGTTATCCACAGTACAATAGAACGATTATTTTTGTGATTGACAGTGTAGTAATGCACCTTTAGTTAATATTAATCTAAGTGAAATGATCAGACTCAGCCTATCTAGACCTTCTTGGTTTATAGACATGTATATCCTTTAAAAAAATAGTCACAGTTGATGGTACAATGCCTAATGCATGCTAACTAGTCAATAAATGTTTGTAGAACAAGCACATACACATTATATTCTGGACATCTTTAATTTTTCCAATACCTTTTAAATCATACTTTTTTTCTAATAAAGTGCTATTTTACTGCAGAATAGTTAGATAAGATGAACTGAGACTTATCTTTCAAAGACAATTAGACATTAACAGAATTTTTGTTGTGCATGTGTGAGTGCTTCTGTGTGTGTGTTTGTCTGTATGTGTGTATGCGTGTGTTTCTCTGTGTGTGTCTGTGTGTGTGTTGTGGGAGTCATGATTTACATAGTCTAGAAAATTCCATTTTAGGGGAACCTTTGTTGTCATCTTGACACACTTGGGAAGAGGGGACCTCGATTGTGGTAACTGCCTCCATTCTTTTGGCTAGTGGGCATATCTGTGGTGCATTTTCTTGACTACTGATTGAAGTCGGTGGGCCAGCCAGCCATAAGCAGCTTTCCTCCATGGTTTCTGCTTCAAGCCCTCAGTTCCTGCTTTGGCTTTTCTCAGTGATGGATTGTAACTTATGAGCCAAATAAGCCCTTTTCTCCCCAAGTTGATTTTGGTCAGTGTTTTTAATTACAGCAATGTTTCATTATAGCACACTAGGAGAGACACCTATAGTAAATCTTAACTACCCAGAATTAATGGAGCAACGAATATGCCCCACACATTCAGAGAACATGAGTGCACAATTCGGTATCTTAATCTTGGTGCCACAGAGAGATGTAGAGGTTCATTATCATTTAATTTTTAGTTTATTAACACATGATATAGGAGCAATACTATATGTCTATAGTCCATTATGGACTCATATATTTTAGTGGAGCTGTAAATAAAACATAATTAAAAGATACAAGAGCATGTATGCTATTAGTATTGAAGTAAAACTGTATATGCATATACTTACAGAGACTTGAGTTTGGCAAGATAATCAAATTGATTTACTTCAATTTTCTGGATTGGGTTATAAGAAATATTCCTGAGTTTAAAAAAAGACAACCATAAGTAATTCCTAAAAATTGTTTGGGGAAAGAGAGTATATTTGTTGACTTTGAATGAATTTGAGACATTTACCAAAAAAAATATAGTACAACTCAAATATAATGAAAAATTAAATGTGACACTGGCCCGGCAGTGATTTGTTTTGGATGTGATTTCCAAAACACAAACAGTAAAAGCAACAAGAGCCAAAGAGGACCACACCAACCCCAAAAGCTTCTTCACACCACGAAAGAAGTCTACAGCATAGAAAAACAATATGCAAGGCACTCTCCTCATTTTCTTTCTCTTCCTCTACTTCTTTGTTTTGTTCTGCGGGGGTAAGCACACAGTCCACCACTAAACCACATCCCTATCCCTGCAGAGCATTTATAGGGGATGGATATTATTATCTAAATTGATTAATATATCAATGCAATATAAAAAAGACAAATAACATGATAAAGAAATAGACAAAAAACATGAGTAGATATTTCTTAAAAGAAGATATACAAGTGATCAACAGATATATAATGCAACCTCAGAATCAGTATTCACCAGAAAAAAAACTAATTTATTTATTAAAGATACAATATAGCTGAGGCTTTGACTTTTGAACTTCTTAACCTCAAGAACAGGGAGCCACATAAAATTCTATTGACTATAAATTAGGCAGGCTGTTGTATTTTGTTATAGTAGCAGAAAATGAACTAGATCAACAGCAATAAAGGGAAAAATATTCTTGTTCATGGCATTGGAAGACTCAGTCCATATTAGTTTATGAATTTATCTAAGGCATTAAAGGAACTCAAATAGCAAAAGCAGTATTGGAAAAAGGAACATTAGGGTTTGCACAGTCTCTACAGCTGTGTAGACCAAAGTGATCAATTACAGAGCCTGGGATCAGCCCCACTCAGATATAATCAGATAACTTTTTGACATAGGTGTCAGAGGCATTCAACAAGAAAAGGACTTTTTTTTTTTTTTTAACAAACAGTGTTGGGAAAATTGGGTAACTTTATGCAAAAGAATAGAATTAGACCCTGACTGGACCATTTATCCAGGCTTACTCAAAAAGGATATACCTAAATGTAAAGTTATCAAGATAGAAGAAAATGCAGGAAGAAAATTTTATCGAGTGGACTTGACAGTGTCTTAGATGTGAAATCCAAAGTATAAATGAGAAAGTAAAAGATACAAAAGTGGCAGTGTATTAATATTAAGGAACACTGTGATAGAGGGAAATATCACTCATGACAGAGGGGAAAACACACGAGCCCTCTGTCTGTAGGACATAGGACTATCTGTAGGAAACACAGGATATATAGAGAATTAAAACTCACAACTATAAAAGGAGCTCATATAAAAATGAATGACGCGTTTGAGTAGATTTTCCCTCAGAAGACAGGCAAGTGACTAAACACGTGGGAAAACCACTCAGGACCACTGTTTTCAGAGCAGTGAAAACCAGATCCTCAAGGATTCTCAGCTAAGATGGCTGTGAGCCAGAGAAACGAAAACAACAGGTGTTGGAAGATGGTGGAAACTGGAGTTCCGTGTACCAAGAGAGATGTACAGTGGCAGCTCTGACAGGAAATACAATTTAAACAGAACAAAGCTAGAACTACCGTGTGACCCAGTCACCTAATTTCTGGGACTGTGCAGGTGGTCTTCGGCCCAGGAATTTTTCACTTTACAACAGTGTAAAAGCAATGTACCTCTAATGGAAGCTGTGCTTTAAGGGCGGTTGTATAGTTTAGTGGTAGAGTGCTTGCCTAATGTGCATTATTCATCCCCAAATACAGTATCACTGTCTTGATACAGTACTATTGAGAAGGGAGGTATAAAGGGACAAATAAAAAGGAGAGTTCCTCTAAGGTCTTTTCGTGGGCTTGAAGTATGAGTTACTATATAGTGTGTGCTGCAGCTCCCAGCCAGCCATAGAAACTCAAGATACTCTACAGCACACTGGTTCCTAATTTACAATGGTTGAGAGATTATTAATATTAAATGAGCTTTAAAGATAATAGTTGTGATTTATGATGCCTTCATTAGGTATGCTTAAGGTTGCTGTGAGTTACGAAGGAGCATAGAGCCCAAATAACTGAGTGTAGACATCCAGACGGGAACGGGCACAGGTGTTCATAATAGCATCATTCAAACTAGCCAAAAGGTGGAATTAATCCAAGAGGGGCCATGTGCTGGAGGATGATTACACACAGTGTATGGGGTTTTATTATTCAGTCTTCAAAGCAAAGAGAATTCTGACACACGAAACAATATTAATGCACCTTGTTGGTATGGTAAGAGAAACAAGCCAGTCACAACAAAACAGCCACTATGAGAGAGAGAGCAGGATGGTAGTTGCCAGGGCTGGGGCTGGATGGATGTGGAGTTTGTGCCTGATGGTTACAGGGTTTCAGATTTTCACTTAGTAAAAATAAATAAATAAATAAACAAATAAACAAATAAACAAATAAGTGGAAGTGGATGTCAGTGAGAGTTGAACAGGAATGTGGAAGATCTTGATGTAATCTAGTGATATATAAACAGATGGATAACCCAAATGCTATGTATATTTTACCACAATTAAAAAATAAGATAAAGAAATGAAGAGGTAAGTTAATGTCTTACAATTGCGACAGCTCCTTCAGATCCTTAAATATGTTCGGCGGAAGGTTTTCAATCTTATTACTTCCTAAATCCCTAGGGAAACAATTGAAACACGTCATATTGTTTTCTGAAGACTTCATTCACTGGTAGAAGAGTCACTCTCCAACAGTGCCATTGGGGAGTTGGGTTAAATACCAAGAGAAGATCTATCTCCCTGCTGTGGGGATTGAACTCACAGCCTCCATCCTGCTCAGTGTGTGCCCTGCCTCCACATCCGTGAAGCCAAGAGGCTTTAAAGGAGGGAGTGAAATAAAAATGGCTTTGTCAAGAGCCAGGAGTGGTAGCACATATCTCTTTTATTTTTTTCTTTTTTTCTTTTCTATATTCTTTGTTTACATTCCAAATGCTTTCCCCTTTCCCAGTTCCCCCTCCCCATATGTCCCATAAGTCCTCTTCTCTCCACCCATTCTCCAATCACCCCTCCCTTTTCTCTGTCCTGGTACTCCCCTACAATGCTGGATCATCTCTAATGCAGACATTTGGGAATTAGAAGCAGGGCCAGAAGCTCATGGACATCCTCAGCACTAAAATGTATTTAAAGCCATAATGGGCCTAAAAATCTTCTCTCTCCGTTCTCATCCTTTCTCTCCCCAAGTTCTCCTTTTCTGTTAGAGTAAGGACACAATTTGAAGCCCCGATTTTTCTTTTGTCCCGGTTTCTTACGGTTACCTCAAAGCATGCAATTTGAGGTTCACGTTTCTTTCAGAGAAATGCACAGGCTCACCCTCTCCTGGGCAGGACATACGTGTGCAGAGAGGGTGCCTAACATGGTGTCACCTTGGAGCTATGAAGGGCTTTCAGCAGCATTGTCTGCTAAGTGTTGACATGACATGTCTTAAACAAGAAAAGGTCTCAGTGAGCTTGAATTAGGAGATTGTGAGTTACGACAGGAAAAGTGACTTCTCCCATCCACCTCTAGGGGTCAGGAGGGAGGAAAAAAACCTGTGGGAATCCCACCTCATTGGAGCAATAAAACAGAACAGTGTAGGTTGAATTTTATTTATTAAATTTACCCCGCTTTTATTCTTTGTCCAAAACTATATTTTCTTTATCTAACCTATCTCAAATATTTTTTTTTCATATTTTATTTTGTATTTACTTTTGTAAGCTATCTGAATTGTTTTGTGACCCATGGGTACATATACTGTTTGGAAAAAGGACATTAATATTTTAAAATATATAAACATTATATGTGTAGCTAATATGAAGTAAAACTGGAAAAGACCATTTTTAATGCAAATGTATATTTAGTTATACTTACAATTCATCTAGTTTCTGGAGGTGTGTAAATGCATGTTCATTTAAGTGATTGATTTTGTTTTTCCTCATTACCCTGAAAATAAAAAAGAATACATGTTAACATGTGGATATAACGATTACTAAATGCAACTCCTGAAAGATATAAAACTTATGAATATATAGATTGCATTCTCATATCAGAATATTTTGAACAGTACGATTGAACATCTGGATTATTTATTTAGAAAACATAGTCTCAGCGATGCAGCCCTGGCTTGCCTCAAACTCAAGATCTTTTTGAATCAGTCTCTGGAATGTTGCAACTCCAGGTGTGTGCCACTGTGCCCAGCTTCAGTCTGAGTTTATTCTTAAATTTCTCAAATCTTTTATTAAGTACAATATGAAAACATAATTCAGATCTGTGATTAGAAATGGAGAAAGACTTCTTCAGAACAAAAACTGAGTGTCTTGCACTATGAGCACAGGCTAGGGGTTAGGAGGAGGAAAGATCCTGGGGGAAAGTTAAAGACAGGTATCCTGCCTCACTGGAGCAATAGAGCAGAACAGTGCAGGCTGTATTTTATTTATTAACTTTACCCTGCTTTTGTCAGACTTGCCTCTTCAGTCTGCAAGGTGTGTCTAACAAAAGGTTCCGTGCACCACAGACCTGTTATTTGCTAGTGCGTGGAGGTAGGATGGAGTGGCCTAAGAGAGACTGGCTGAGGGGACCAACTCAACGTCTCATTAGTTTTTCCAAATATGGGCATTTGGAAAAGAATATGAATCAGATTGTAGCCAGCCCTTGCTCTTGACTGTGTGTGTGTGTGTGTGTGTGTGTGTGTGTGAGATGAGGGTTGAGCCTAGAACCTCATACACAACGTGTACTTGCTTTACTGCTGATCCACACCCCATCCCCATCTTCTTAGATTTCTGTGCTGTCCGCTAGCATAAATGGCTAATTTTGGACATTTTAAATGGCTTCCAGTTGCCTTTGAATCTACCCTTTTATTTATTTTTGCTCAGCATATAAGATAATGGGACTCACTGTGGCATTTTTATATGATGCGTCACAATCCCTTATTTTTATTCATACTAGGAGCTCTCTGTCCTCCTCCTTCTCGCTTCCTTCACTCGTGCTGGTTCCCCCCTCTACCCAAATGGTCCTTCATTTTGCTTTGATAGCACATGTGTGCTATCACAGTCTTTGCCCTCCCCCCATCCCCTTAAGATATCTTCCTCATTATGGTCTGTTTTCTGTTTTCATAACACAATGCACATGCACACAAACACACACACATACACATACACACCTCACAAAAGTAAATTAGATTCCATTTATGAGAGAAAACATGTAGTATTTGTCTTTATGAGTCTGTGGCTTATTTCTCTTAACATAATATCACCATTGTATTAATTTTATTATTTTATTGATTGGCTAATGCCACAATTGTTGAATAAAACTCCATTTGTACCACATTTTCTTTAGCCATTTATCTAGATGACATCTAGGCTAGTTCCACTAGCTATTGTGAATACTAAAGCAATAAACATAGATGTACAGATATATTTGTATCTTGTCGACTTAACAGTCCTTTACGTTTGAATTCACAAGGCATATGTCTGGGTTACATGGTAATTCTGTATTTATTTATTTATTTATTTATTTATTTATTTATTTGGTTTTTTGGATTTTGGTTTTTTTTTCGAGACAGGGTTTTTCTGTTTAGCCCTGGTTGTCCTGGAACTCACTTTGTAGACCAGGTTGGCCTCGAACTCAGAAATCTGCCTGCCTCTGCCTCCCAGAATGCTAGGATTATAGGCGTGAGCCACCACCGCCCATCTGGTAATTCTGTTTTTAGATGGTTGAGGAAACTTCATACTGACGACACCTTGGTACAATCCCACCAAAAGTGTGTAAGTATTACTCTTTCCCCACAGCCATACCAGAATTTGTCACCGTTAATTTATTTCATTAAAATATTTTTATTTATATGTATGTGTGGGTGTCTCTTGTGCTAGCATGTGAATGAACATCTGGGTACCTGTGTAGGCCAGAAGGATGTCGTGGAGCAGGTGGTGGTGAGCTTCCCTGTATGGATGCTGGGAATCAGAACTCAGGTCCTCTGCAAGAGCCACATACTGCTCAGCCTCATCTCCACGCCTGCTTTGCACATTCTGACATCTTGACTATAATATGCTGTAGAGGCTTTTCTCTGCTCATGCCTATTTGGGCTTTTACATAACTATTTGCTTTTCTATGTCCATCTTTTGTCTAGATCTGGGAAATTTACTGCTACAATTTCATGGAATATGTTCAATATGCTATTAGTTATTTTCAGTTCCTTTCTCTACCCTGTGGAGTCTTAAGTTTGGTCTTTTGATTGTATTCCAGAATTCTTGGATATTGTGGCTATGATGACTGTTTTTCCTTATTGTTATTTGAATTTAATATTTCCTGACCTTGGCTTCTCTACATCCAGTGTTCTTTTGTCCTTCCTTCCTTCCCTCCTTCCCTCCTTCCTTCCTTCCTTCCCTCATTCCTTCCTTCCTTCCTTCCTTCCTTCCTTCCTTCCTTCCTTCCTTCCTTCCTTCCTTCCTTCCTTCCTTCCTTTCTTTCTTTCTTCCTTTCTCTCTGGTGATACTTTCTACAGAGTTTTATTGATTCATTGAGTTTTTCAGGTTTAACATTCTTATTTTTTTCTCTTTGAAAATTCTTAATTTCTTTCACTGAAGTATTTTAATATTGTTTATGCATATATAAATATAATTCTCTTTGAAAATTCTTAATTTCTTTTGTTGAAATTTTTTCATATTGTTTATGCTTTTATATATAGTGCAGACTTTCTCATCCCCTGCCCTCATTTTTCTTTATGCTGATAACTTTCCTCTTTAAATCCTAGATTTAATTCATCTGCTTGTCTGTCCTCTGTTAGGTCACTGATAATAACTCTGACCACCAAGCCCTTGAAATCGTTACCTCATGTTTTGCACATTTTGGTCTCTTTGATAAAAGTAGTTGAAGAGTATTGGAGAAGTCATTGTTTTTGGATCCCCCTCCCCTCCTCTCTCTTCCCCTACCTTCCCTTCCTACCTCCCCATCTCTCTCCCCCCATCTCTCTCTCTCTTCCCATCTCTCTATCTCTCTCTCCCATCTCTCTCTCTCTCTCTCTCTCTCTCTCTCTTTCTTTCTCTCTCTCTCTCTCTCTTTCTCTTTCCGTGATGTGATTTGTGATTCTGTAGGTTTGGGCAGCTTTTCTGGTTTTAGAGAGCTTTCTCATTGATCAACTTACCCCCAGTACAACAACTTTCTATGAGCAATAACATGAATCTGTATAAGATAGGAACCCATTGAAAATCAAATGAAGACCACTAATAATCATAAAAGATAAAGTGACAAAGCTGTTGTCAAATTTGCCTTGAAGTTAAAAATCATTTGTAGTAAATGTGGACATAGTAGTGAGATCAAGGAAGGAGTCAGGCAAAGGTGACAGAGAGGAAACCCAGGCTAGACACATGTATAGAGGAGGAGGAGAGGACAAGACAGCCATGGGGGGACGGCTTGTGAGTGGCTTTTGTGAACGATACAAACTAGGGTCACGTGGGACTTTAAAATGCCTCTATCAGATTAGCCCGTAGGCTAGACTCTGGGGGACATTTTCTTGATTTATGATTATTGATTGATGTCAGAGGGCCCAGCTCACTGTGGGTGGTGTCACCCCTGGACAAGTAGGTAGGTGGTCCTGAGTGGTAGAAAAAAGCGTAGCTGAGCTTGAGGCTGAGGAGCAGGCCAGTAGGGTTGCTTATCCGTGGACTTTGCCTCAGTTCCTGCCTTGGTTTCCCTCAGTGGTGGACTGGAAGTCCTGGAATGTAAGTCAAATAAATGCTTTCTTCCCCAAGTTGTTTTTGGGCATGGTGTTTATCACAGCAATAGAGAGCAAGGTAGGAGAGAGGGGGAGAGAACTGATTAAGAGATTATATGAGAAGAGATTAGATTAGATGAAAAGAAAAGAAAAAAGAAAACACAAATCAGTTTTCCAGTAATGTGAATGTATGACAGCAATGAAGTTAGTTAAACGTGAAGAATGTGACTACAAGGGGCTGGAGAGATGGCTCAATGGCTAAGAGCCTGGCTGCTCTTCCAGAAGTAATGAGTTCAATTCCCAGCAACCACATGGTGTGACTCACGACCATCTGTGTGTGTGTGGGGGGGATCCAATGCCCTCTTCAGACAGGCAAATATATATGCAATAGAGCAGTCACATATTAAATAAATAAAATTTAAAAAAAAGAATGTGAACAAAAAAGTAAGTGAATAAATAAGTCAATTAATTAATAGAAATAAGAAAGTTTTGGAAACAACAAAAGCATAAGCAATTCCTCCCAAAAGTACATAGGAGAGGATAAAAGAAGGGCAAGGTGAAAATAAAAGTACTATACAACATGAGATGAATACACAAAAAGGAAGGAAAATAAATCATAACTCATAAAATCAAGTAAAGTAAAAATACTGCTAACAAGAAGTGGCAGGCATGGGGGGGGGGGGAGTGAAGATAGTACACTCATCAAATGCTAGATCTGCTTCAGTGGGAGCTCAGGAAGGGGACCCTAGGCCTAGGCATGATGTACATGTGACTTGGGGATTGGGTGGGCTGAGCTTGTGCATCACGACTGTCATTCTTATGTGCTAAGTCTCTCTACAGGACTAATGTTTAGATGACTATCAGAATTGTCTTCATTTTGGTCGCTTCCCTTCTTTGCCTACCTGAGCTCTTTGCTGGACACATTTAGCTTTGCATCTTGGGGCTTTGTGTCTTCTCTCACCCTTCCAGGGCTTTCCAGATCCTATCCCTGGGAAGCTAATGTTCTAGCAGGGGATGTCTCCTAGGAGAGTTGAAAGCAGAGGAAGCAACCACAGTGCTGAGGTCTGCATGAACTGAGGATAGAAACTGCTCCTTATTTTCTAACCCTCTAAGCACCAATCTGTCTGACGGAGAGATGCAGCTATAGACTTTAAATATTTTTCTGGAACATCAACATTCCTGACTCTACAACAGGGGACAGCTCCAAATACTGATGTACCAGAAACCCCCAGATTCAGGGATGAAAACTCCAGGGTGAGTCTCTGATGAGATCTTCTCAGAGACTCTGCGGCAGGGCTACCTTTCCCTATCCACATTACCACCAGAGCTGAGCCTTGCTGCCTGCCTTCCTGTCTGATAGTAGCTATTCCCGGTGTACCTCCACGCCAGACTGTAGGTGATCTCTTAAGATCATGCCTGACCACTGCCCTCTGAATCATAAAGAGCAAGAGAGGAGCCTCTCCCTATTGCTGACCCATCTGTCAGAAGAATTAGTCTCACTAAAGCCCAGAGCTGCTTTTGAGGCTTGTGAAATAGGCCTTTGAGGCTTGCTTATGGGATTTTCAATAGGGTAGAGCTCCCAGTCTCTTTGTACTAATGTCATCTGGCTTTATTAGATCCTGTCAGTGATCTGTGCCTCTGAAGCTGTACTCTGCTGTCTTACTTTTTGGTGGGTTGTATCTTTTCCCCCATTTCCCCCAGCTGTTCAGTCACTGTCTCTGTGGAGTTCTGAAACCCTTCCTTTCTGTGATTAAAAGAACTCATTCTTTCATATATGAATCCTTCTCTTACTTAATCCCATGGGGCAGCTTCTAGTCTAACTTGACAAAGTGAAATCACCTCAGAAGGAGTTGCAGTGAGGGATTGTCTTGATTGCTGTCTTAGTTAGGGTTTTACTGCTGTGAACCTACTCCAACAAGGCCACACCTCCAAATACTGCCATTCTCTGGGCCAAACATTTGAACAATCACATTCTAGTTCCTGGCCCCCATAAGCTTGTTCAAACATGAGAGTTTATGGAGGCCATACCTAGACATTGAATCACGCAAAATACATTTGGTTCCCATAGTCTATAGCAGTCTAAACAATATTAAAAGTCCAAAGTTCAAAGTCTCTTCTGACATTCGTCCAATCACTTAACTGTAATCCTAAAAGCAAGACAGGAAGCCAGTTGGGCAAACTCCAAACTCTGCATCTCCATGTCTGATGTCAAAGCAGCCTTCATGTTTCCAACTCCTTTTTCATCTTTGTTGACTGCAACAAATTTCTTTCTCCTGGGCTGGTTCCACTCCCTGTTAGCAGCTTTCCTTGGCAGATATCTCATGGCTCTGGCATCTTTAACATCTTGGGTCTCCAAGTCAACTTTAGCTTCACAGCTTCTTGTTCCAGCATCTAGGATCCATACATGATCTTCTGGACTCCTCCAGAGGGCTTGGGTCACATCTACAGGTCTGCTCTCTGTGGCACTCTAGGATCTGGTTGACTCCATTCCATGGCTGCTGCTGTTCTTGCTTATCATCCAATGGTATTGGCATCTCCAATACACTGTGGTCTTCCACTGCAACTAGGCTTCATCAATATCCTCTCATAGGCTCTCTTCATGATGCCAAGCCTCAATTTCTTTGCATGATCCCTTCAGTCCTGGGTTGTCAACTGCAACTGAGGTACCTTTACCAATGGCCTTCCATGGCTTCAGCTGCTCTCCATGATCCCTTTATACCTTCAAACTCAGTACCACCTGGGTAATTCTTACACATTACCAAGTCCAGCTGCAGCATAAGGCACAACCTTGGCTATCTCTGGAACACAGCTTCTTTGTGCTCTCAGAAAACTCTGTTCAGAAGATATCACCTCAATGATGCTGATCTCTTCTTAATCACTGCTAATTTCTTAGCTCTAGCTAAGTTGAATCAATTGTCCCAATAGTTCCTTCTATTCTTGATACTAAAGCCAGAGCCACAGGCCAAAGCTGCCGAGTTCTGCTGCTTGATGGGGCTGGACCATGGCCCTGTTTATTCTGTTATCAGCTTTCTGTTTTCCAACTCCCTCACTGCCTAAGCTTGGCTGCCCAGGAGCTTGTTCTGTAAACTTGCTCTGTAGATTGACCTAGTACTCAGAGATCTGCATGGCTCTGTCTTCTGGGATTAAAGGTGTATCACCACATTTGAATCTAAAATTAGCTGGGTGGGATCTTGCCCCAAAGTCCCTCTCCCTAAATCTGTTATCTCCTAGAACATAGGATTCAGCTTTATTCTACTTCCTGGTGCCCCTTTAATACTTTTTTTTGAACCATATATTTTGTATTTTTTCTTTCTCAGCTTGCTCCTTTTCATTAAAATACTCCTCATTAGAGTGAACTTTAATAACTACACAACAGAATTTATACCAGGCTCTTTTGAGACTTCCTTTTGCAAAGCAGTTAATCTAAATCTCTTCACCTTAGCCCCTGGTAGGCTCTTCAGCCAATGGCAAAAAGCAGCCACATTCTTTACCAAAATTCCACAAAACAGTCTCTTGGCCACACATTCTTCTTCTCTGAAACTTCCAGAGCCAGGCTTCCACTGTTCAAATCACTCTCAGCATCAAAGTCTCTCATATTCCTATTAGGATGGCCCAGTAATCCCACTTAAAGCACTCTACTATTTTACAAATCCAAAGTCCTAAAATTCACATTCTTCCAAACAAAAGCATAATCAGGCCTATCACAGCAATACCCCACTCCTGTCTTAGGGTTTTATTGCTGTGAACAGGCACCATGACTAAGGCAACTCTTATAAGGAAAACATTTAATGGGGCTGACTTATAGGTTTCTGTGATTCAGTTTGTTATCATCAAGGCAGGAAGGAGCATGGCAACATCCAGGCAGGCATGATACGAGAGGAGCTGAAAGTTCTAGATCTTGTTCCAAAGATAGCCAGGAGAAGACTGACTTCCAGATAGCTAGGATGAGGGTCTTAAAGACCACATCCAAAGTGACACACCTAATCCAAGGCCACACCTACTCCAACAAGGCTACACCTCCAAATAGTGCCACTTTCTGGGCCAAACATTTTCAAACCATCATGATTGCCTTAATTAATATAAGAAGACTGTACTGACTGGTTTTGTGTGTCAACTTGACACAGGCTGGAGTTATCACAGAGAAAGGAGCTTCAGATGGGGAAGTGCCTCCATGAGATCCAGCTGTGGGGCATTTTCTCAGTTAGAGATAAAGGGGGGAGGGCCCCTTGTGGATGGTACCATCTCTGGGCTGGTATTTGTGGGTTCTATAAGAAAGCAGGCTGAACAAGCCAGGGGAAGCAAGCCAGTAAGTACCATCCCTCTATGGCCTCTGCATCAGCTTCTGCTTCCTGACCTGCTTGAGTTCCAGTCCTGACTTCCTTTAGTGATGAACTGCAATGTGGAAATGTAAGCTGAATAAACCCTTTCCTCCCCAACTTGCTTCTTGATCATGATGTTTGTGCAGGAATAGAAACCCTGACTAAGACAAAGACCTGGCCTGAAAGTGGGCAGTACCATTTTCCTGGGGCCCAGGGCTGTATAGAAGTAGAGCGATGTAGCAGAGATCAAGTACACCTGCGTTACTGTTCTCTGCTCTTGAGCAAGGAGGTGATGTGACAAGCTGCCTCAAGCCCTGCCACTATGACTTCTCTGTAACGATGAACTATAACCTGGAACTGTAAGCTAGAAGAAGCACTTTTCTCCCTAATTCACTCTTTGTCACGGTGTTTTATCATAGTAGAAATGAGAAATTGACATCTATCTTCTTTCCTCGAGGTCTAATATATTCTTTGCAGATATTTAAATACTATGTGACATGACTTCAAGTAGCCTTGTGCTAACTCTATATATTTAACTCCTTCCATTACTACAATACATTGCCACCAGTAACTTCTCCCAGTACCTCTGGACCTAAACCATAGACACCTCCTGGGAAAAACTCCAATGATTTTTTTCTATATAGAAGTTTAAAAGTCAATGCCAATATCAAAATGGCTATTCCTGAAAACATACATATAAGTAAGATTACATAGATTGAGCAGGTTATATTTATGAGTGAGTTATATATTTATGTTTAACATATCTATCTATCTATCTATCTATCTATCTATCTATCTATCTATCTATCTACATCCAGCTGGCTTGGGAATCACTATGTAGATCAGGGTAGCGTCAAACTCATAGAGACATACTTCTGCCTCTGGAGTACTAGGATTAAAGGTATTGATCTGTTTTTCTTTTATTCTTCTTTTTTAAAAATAATTATTTATTTTGTTTATTTGAGTACACCGTAGCTGTCTTCAGACACACCAGCAGAGGGCATCAGATCCCATCACAGATAATTGTGAGCCACCACGTGGTTGCTGGGAATTGAACTCAGACCTCTGGAAGAGCAGTCAGTGCTCTAAACCACTGTGCCATCTATCTAGCCCCATATTCTTCAGATTAGAATTACATCACTTTCCCCTTTATTTTCCTTTCTCATATCCCTTCTTGCTTTTTCCCAAATTCATATTGTCTTTTTTCTCTGATTGTTTCATATATATATATATATATATATATATATATATATATATATTGTATATAGATATTTTCACTATCTATCATCTATCTGTCTATTATCTAAGTTTCACATAAAGGATTCATTTGGCTTGTAAGGAGAGTCAATATTACTTTTAAAAAGATAGTACTTACAAAACAGTTAAATTATTGCAGGAAGTAAAAGTCAAATTCCTTAAGTTATGGATACGGTTGCCTTCAAAGTCCCTAGAACATAAAAATGAAACACAAATTAAATTGGCTAGGAATTATTTGCTATCAAATATCATTTCTTTACATTCTGTTTACAATAATTTGTATAGCAGCTGAATATACATATATATCTATGCTGTATAGATGTAGTCTGTCTTTTATAGCAATAGTAAAAACAATGTGAGGTTTACCATATTCCCTTTTCCTTTTCTCCCTCTAATCTCGTCCATTTTCCTTAGTCCCTGTCAATTTGCTGGCCTCTTTTTTCTTTGATTTTTACTGCTACACACACACACACACACACATGCGCGCACACACACACAATCTGTTGAATATATACATACATATATATATATATATAAATTATATATATAAAATTTCAGAGCTGACTATTTGCTATTGGATAACCAATTAAGTGCTGTGCTCATCACTGGGGAAGACTAATTCTCCCTCTTTTAGAAATCATTAGTTGCCTGTACTTCTCTAGTGGTGGGGCCCAGTGAGATTTTCCCCCTTTGGCTTTAGCAGGTTTATTAGTATTATCGTTGTTCAAGTGTTGTTTCGGTGGCCATAATGTTGTGGCATTGAGTGTATAGCTTTCTGTCTATTCTGGAAGACAGTCTCACAGCTGGTCCTTTTGTTTTGGCACTCTTTCTGCTCCCTCCCCTTGTGATATGTTCTTTTAGTGCCATGGGTGCAGAAGTTGTGTTGGGGCTGGGCACACCATGACCAGTTGTTTTCTTCGTTTTGATGGTTGTGGTTTTTTTGTGATGATCTCCTGAAGAAAATATTTAGTTCCTGTCTTCCCAAATTTAGTCCTAGAAAAGATTCCTAACAGTCTGCCGCTGCTGGGAGCCATCGTATCTGCCCTTTCGGATGGTCATACAAGCATCCCTTGTTCTGCACTTCAAGCTGGGGAGCTGCCTAGACATTGCCCTGGAGTGCTTGTACTGTGTGGAGCTGACATCTCTCTCTCTCTCTCTCTCTCTCTCTCTCTCTCTCTCTCTCTCTCTCACACACACACACACACACAAGGCTTTGCCCGTAGTAGACTAGTACCCTTCCACTAAGCTATATACGTTCCTAGCTGGGGCTGTTCTCACATTGCACCCCTCCTTTGACCCCAGCAGTAGGTGTATGGTAGAACTTTGCAGAGCACAAGCTTCAGGGGTTTCCTGCCCTGAACACTGCCCTTGGGTCTAAGGGCATCACATACTTAGTTTAATGGTTGCCAGATGGCATGGAGTTACTCAGAAGCAACAGCGATTCATGTGGGTAAAAATGTGGGCAAACTACTAAAACCTCCAAGGAAAACTTAAAAAGCTCTAGAGAAAAGCCAAAGTCTTGTCAGCACCAAGGACACTGTCAGCCTTGCTTTAGGAAGTACACGTTAGTCGACACTGACAGAGTGAAATATATCCGAAAGATTGGGAAGATCAAGAATGAAGGATCTAAATTCTGAATACATTGAAGAAGGTATGCTTACAATGGAGACTAACATAAGAGAGCGTATTTAAAGTCAGGCTGTAGAAGGAACAGCAGATTGCCCTTCTGCAGGAAGAGTTCTTCATTCTATGAAAGTGGCTGTTAAACTAGAGCACTGTTTTTCAGTCTTGTCTTGGTTCAGGCTTTTGGTCTGACCCTGTTCCTTTTATTTTATTGCTAATGGTTATTCATGAAGTCACCACCAGGTGGCAGTGATATACAACAAATCAAAGTAAATTATTAAGTTGCCAGCAGCAACTCCTACATGTAATCACAGCAGTAGAGAGACAGGGTCAGGAGGATACCTGTGAGTGAGTTTAAGGCCAGCCTGGGCTACATAATGAAATCTTGTTAAAAAAAAAAAAGTCTTGATTCACATTTTTCTTTTTGGTTGCTTAGGATTCAACCCAGGACCCTTTGCACTAAGTTACACTCAACCATCAAGCTGTATCCCCAGTCACACAGTGTACATGATTTTAACTGTTGACTGCTTCTGGAAGGTCTGCTTGATTGTGTTTGGTTACTAAGTTTCTCATTGTCTTCCTGATTTTATTACTCAGTGTTTCTAGTTTGCTGTGAATTTGGATACCAAACAATCAATTTTTGAAAATTTCATACAAAACAGGAGGTAAAGGGAGTTTTCTTGATTTCAGTAGGTAGTTTGTGGATTGAACTTTTAAATAGGAATTTTGGTCATTTCATTAGAAGAATAAAAAACAAAACACAAAAGACACAATGAAAAAAATAACAAACCAAAAAAAAAAAAAAAAACCCCAAAAGAACCAAAGACCAAACCAAACCAAAACCCCAAACCAGATACCGAACAAACAAAACCGCTGTCATTTTATTTATTTATTTTGATAACAGAACCTCACTCTACCCCAGGCTGGCCTTGAGCTTCTAGTGATCCCTCTGCCTCAGGCCTCTTGCTTTAGCCTCCTAAGATTATAGGTGTGAGCCACCACATCCTGCCAAACCTGAACTAGAGAACTCTATCTAGTGGAATGACACTATACAAAGCCACTCTGTCAGCGTATCACACAGAACAAGGAAGGGACTTTCTCAAAACATCCAACAGCCCCCATTGTATCGTGATTAGTGCTAAGCAATAAATCCTCATCACTCAGAAATAGGGGTAAAACTAAACAATGCAGTTTTCTGCATCAACCTAATAGGTGAGAGATTGACAGAGGGAAGAGGGAGTGTGACACAGACCATGTCACATCCCTTCCGATTTCCTTCTCCCGGATTCCAAAATACTTTTCTCTTTCAGGCATTGCATTTTGGTAAAAGTTTAGAAAAGTCATCCAATGAGAGTGTTTAATATAAAAATACAGTACTAAAATAATACAAAGAAAATTGATACACTAGTTACCTGGCACAGAAGACCCTTGGTGTCCAATATGAGTTAGTCAAATTCAGAAAATGTAGCAGATAGATAGATAAATAGATGGATAGATGGATAGGTGGATAGATAGGTAGATAGATAGATGAATAAATAGATAGGTAGATAAATAGATACACGGATAGGTGGATAGGGGGATAGATGGATAGGTATGTAGATAGATAGATGGATAAATAGATAGGTAGATAGATAGATGGATAGGTGGATAGGGGGATAGATGGATAGGTGGCTAGATAGATAGGTATGTAGATAGATAGATAGATAGATAGATAGATAGATAGATGGATAGTTGGATAGGTGAATAGGTGGATAGATGAATGGATACGTGGATAGGTAGGTAGGAAGATAGATAGATAGATAGATAGATAGATGGATAGTTGGATAGGTGAATAGGTGGATAGATGAATGGATACGTGGATAGGTAGGTAGGAAGATAGATAGATAGGTGTATAGATGGATGGATAGGTGGATATGTGTATAGATGGATGGATAGGTGGATATGTGTATAGAAGGATGGATAGGTGGATATGTGGATAGATGGATGGATAGGTGAATAGGTGTATAGATGGATTGATAGGTGTATAGGTGGATAGATGGATGGGTAGGTGGATAGGTGAATAGATGGATGGATAGGTGGATAGACAGACATGGAAAGGGAGACTGACTTACAGCCAGTGCAGCCGGGGCATGTGCTGACAGAGGGGTTTGTCAGGCAAACGGGTGAGGGCATTATTCATCAGCACCCTAAAAAAGGAAAGAAACAATGAAAAAAATCACATTTTCTGGTTCTCTTCTGTCTCCAGGTAAACACGGTGTTATCATTACTGTTCAGAAACCTCAAGAACCCCATACTACAACTTTTTGTCTGCACGCCCTGCAGTACTGAAGTGCTTTGGTAGTAAGAACATCTCTGCATACATTGGTTCTCCCTCAGGGAACAGTAATATTAGTCTCTGAGCAAATCGGCAGCAGGCTGGGTAAATGAGGTGAGCTTTATTGGAGGCGTTCCTGTGCTGATGGTGCTGCATAGGGGAGCTGGTGCTTACACACACTTCAGGACAGTACAATGGCCTCCTGTGCTCGGGTCTGGTGAGCTGGCAGAGCACTGTTACAAAAACAGTCAGAACTGTACGTTGCCTTAGAGAAGATGGTCAAGGTGGTTTAGTCAAGAAAGCTTCTTTTAGGTTTTAATAATTATAAATTAATGCTACTGTGCTTAAACTTTTGATGTTTCATTTCCGTCTGTTTCTTCAGCTGGAATACTTTAAAATTTTTATTATACTGATTTACATATTTATTGATGGGTATGTGTGTATCTGTGGTGGATTGAAAATGAACAACCCCCATAGATGCCTGTTTGAATCGTTGGCCCATAGGGAGTGGCTCTATTAGGAGGGGTGTGGCCTTGATGGAGAAAGTGTGTCACTATGGGGTTGGGTTTGGTGTCTCAAAAGCTCAAGTCAGTTCTCCCTCTGCTGCCTGCGGATCAAGATGTAGAACTCATAGCCCCTTCTCCAGCACCTGTCTGCCTGCATACCATCATGTTCTCTGCCATTGCCAGCCCCAGGGAAGTGGTATCTTTTCTAAAAGTTACTGTGGTCATGGTGTCTCTTCACAGCCATGGAAACCCTAAGTAACACAGTGTACTACAGTTCGTATGTAGAGCTGACAGCGGGCAGGAGTGGACCTTTCTACCTCAGAGGTCCTGGGGATTGAACTCAGGTTGTCAGACTTGGTGGCAATCACCTTCTCTCACTGAGCCATCTCACATCCCTGTTTGTTTTAACTGAGTACTTACAAGAGAATAAGAGAATTTAGTCCGTAAAATGTGAGTGGGGAAATTCGACTGAGGTGATTGTCTTCAATTATCCTGTTGGCAACAAGACAACAGAGTTATATGCTTGTTTTCAGAACCTTAAAAACCAGTATAAGGAAACATCACATGAATGAAACATACAGCCATTCCAGTCTGTGGAGATCTTCAAAAACTCCTGGCTTTAGGAAGGTTATTCTGTTGTGACTGAGGTACCTGGAAAGGAGACAGAACAGCAGTGAGTTTATTGTTTTTGATGTTTTACGATCGCCTCCCTATACCACACTCAACACACACGCCACGTCCTGCCTTTGAGTTTCTAAGGCCCTTACCATTTATTATGCCATTTCTAATTTTAAACTTCCCACAGTTAGCTAATGAATTGGTCTACGTCTTAGTGGCCTACTCTACTGTCTTTTGGACAGGTATCAGCCTGCGATCAGTCACTCAAAGGCTTTGTCCACCCCCCACCCCCACCCCCGTGCACTGTTGGGAGGGGCTGAGGACCTTTAGGAAGTAGGACCCCATGTGTCTCCTCAGGTCATTTGGGATGTGCTTTTCTGTGGTGTTCTTACATGATGTCTTTCTCTTCCTTACTTCACAGCCATGAGGTGGGTGAATGCTCGGCTATGAGTTCCCACCCCCTGGGACCGCCTCATCCCAGGCTCAGAGTCATGGAGTCAGCCAATCACAGACAGACATCAAGGGAGAGACAAGGTCGGTCCTCTTTATAAGTTAATCATCTCAAGGATTTTGGTACATCGACAGAGGATTAACACATGGGATACTTTTAGCAAGTACATCAGCCTGTTTGTTGAAGAACATTGAATCCGGAGAGGCAGACAGGGTGTGAAAAGGTAACTGGGCCACGTGTAAAACCCGGAGGGACGGGTACAGCATGTGGTTACTCATTTGCAGAAGGCACCTGATCCGTAAAGATTGGAAACTGAGGAGTTCAGCGGGATGGAGGGGAGAAAAAGGAGGCACAGAAGCATCCCGGATAAAGGCAAAGCAAAGAACTGGCAGGGGAGAAAGAGTGAGCAGAAGCAGGAACCCCAAGGAAGGGAGGCATTAAGGGATCCACCTCATTGTGACAGGGAGGACCCTGGAAAGAACCTGGGAGTCGGAGGGGGCTGTGCATGGTTTGCTAATAATGATTCTGACTTCTGAGGCTTGCTTTGAACTCTTGACCCACCCACCTCTGCCTCCCAAGTGCTTGAATATAAGAGTGCACAACTCTGCCTGGTTTTAAGTGGTGGTGGGGATCGAGCCAGGGCTTAGTGTATGTTAGGCAAGTAGTCTATCATCCCCGGCTCCCCACTTTCAAAAAGTCCCCCCCCCCTTTTTTTTGATTTTCTCACATCTTATAGCTGACAACCTGCAAAGTTCTCCTACCAGGAATGTGCCCTTTTGTCAGGTTTAACTTTGACTCCTTTGTCTTAGATGCTAAGCCACTGCTTTCTCTGCAGGCTTGGGTGCCAGGCAGACCAGGAGGATTAAGAAATAGCGTTAGCACACCTGTGAACGTCGTGGGGCTCTCCCAGGAATGCCCTATGCTCACGAGTGCCCATCCCTTCCAGTACAAGGCGATCGGCCCACCCTTGCACCTCACACACATCTGTACTGCCCCACCCTCCTCACATCTTAGAGCCATCCTGCATTGCTCTAGACAAGAAACGATCACTTCTCACAGAGTACCTGTCACCTTGACCCTGACCACCAACTTGATTGGTTTGAGAAGCATACAGGAGATCAGTAAAATACATTCTGTGTCGGGTCCTTTTTTTTTTTTTTTTTTTTTTTTGTTGTTGTTGTTGTTGTTTGTTTGTTTTTCAAGATAGGGTTTTTCTGTAAAACCCTGGCTGTCCTAGAACTCTGTAGACTAGGCTGGCCTCGAACTGGAAATCCACCTGCCTCTGCCTCCGGGATTAAAGGCATGTGCCAACACTGACCAGCTGTCTGTGTCAGGTTTTAGAGTGAGGCCAGTGGGGACTTCCCAGGAATGTAGGTAGCACCATGTGGTCTGTAGTGATGGACTTCTGAAGCTACTCATCACGTTGAATCTCCTTTAAGTTGTTTGTGTCAGGTGTTTGTCACAGTGAGCAAACTGTCACTGGCACTATTGATGAAGGCAGAGTTGGTGTGAGCAACACAGGTTTCGACTTTGGCGGTATTGCTTTCTCTTCAGAGAGTGAGAGGCTTGATGCCCTCCAGAACAGCTCAGGGAGCCCCAGATTTCTGAAGTATCAAGCAGCTCTTTAAAGACAGGGTGTCTGACCCACTGTGCTGTGTTCCAGAGCTGTCTACCTGAAGACTTTACCCAGTAAAGGACGAATGCGTACTTGTATGCATGAATAAAGGCAGATACTTAGTGATATTTAAAAAACTAGAGCTGACATGAAATCATTAACAGTCAGACAATAGTGCAGTGTCTAGGGACAAATGAGAAGAGATGGAACTTTTAAAACATCTTTTCCATCTCTGTTCTGACTTTCAAGAACGTCTCCTGTATCTAAAACATGAAGCCAAGCGAATGTTTCAAAGTTTCAAACACACCCAAGGAGAGGACCGTGGAGCCAGGTGAGAAGGGAGCTCCTTGCTGTTAAGACAAGGGCAGCGGGCTCAGAACAAAAGGCAGGGGGAGGGGCGGAGGTGCCGAAGTCTCTGCGTCCAGTCTCCTGTGACCAGCTTCCAGTTCTTCCTGCTGCCAGGTGTTCTTGACTGGATCTCACACCTTGAAACTATAGACTATAAAGATGGTAGAAACGGATTTGTTGGGTAACGATCAAGACTGGGGTAGTGAGATGGGACAAGACAGGTAGGATGAGAAACCAAATAAATAGGATTGGCGAGGCGGCTCAGCAGAGCAATGTGCTTGCTCCAAACCCTGGTGACCCGAGTTGAATGCCCAGGGCCCACGTATTAGAACGAGAACACTGAGGTGACAAATTAGACCTCCACGCTTGCCGTGTCCCGCCAGTGCACAGCCCCACCCCTCCCAGGCAAGAATGAAATAAAACTGAAATGAAGAAAATCTAAGGCAAGCGGAAAGAATGAAGACGCAGGGAATCATTTGTTCATCCAAGCTTCAGATGTGCCTGTTTGTCAAAGGCTGCTTGGTGAGGATGAGGATGAAGGCCACGGAACTTCGAAAGTTCCCTGGGCTGGAGAGATGGCTCAGTGGTTAAGCGCATTTGCTGCTCTTCCAGAGGTCCTGGTTTTGATTCTCTGCGTGCACACGGTAGTTCATGTGGATGCGGAGTTCAACCTTGCCTTGAGAGTACAGAGTACATTTGATACTCTTTCCTAGCACTCCCAGGCACTCAATGTACACGGCGCATAGACTCACATACAAGCAAAACATCCCTACACGTAGAATTTAAAAGGGGGGAAACGGTTTTCCTTTTCCGCCACGACACACAACTTCAGACACATTTGGATAGTCAGTATCAAAAGAAGCCACCCAAGCCAGGAAAGGATGAGTGTGGGTGAGGGTGGGGCTGTGGCAGGGGGCAGGGGTGGGGATGGGGGCGTGGCGTGGCGTGGCGGGGGCGGGGCAAGGGCAACTAGAACTTATGTGCTGTTGGAGGGAGATTCAAATGGTGCAGAGGAAGGAGTGTAGAAGATAGTGCTATAAAGGAATAATGGAGAAACTAGAACACGGGGAGTGAAGGGGTGGAGATGGGAGGGTAGGAGGAATGGGGGGTGGGGACGGAGGTCAAAGTACCAGAGGGAGTGTGGGGAAAAGTAAGTAACTCCAAAGGCCCTTTGGCCTATCTATTCTCACAACAGCCTGGAGTTGGCACTGTTAGAGGAAAGTAGAGGGAGCCGGTGCCCAAGGCCACCCAGCGACATCGAGGCTCATCCTGAACACAGTGTGCTCTCAATCCCGTGCTCCCAGACCCCCTACCACATGGTCCCTTCAGCACTACCCAAAGGTACCCTGCCACTCTCTTGAGCAGGAGACCTGGTTTGGACTGGAACCGATTAGCCTGACTGAATGCTGTTCATCCAGAGAGCCACTTAGCGCCCCCTCCCCGCTTCCCCACTTACAGTTTACTGAGGCTGTGCAGTCCTCTGAAGGCAGAGACGCTTACGGAGTGAATCTTATTGTTTTGCAGGCACCTGTGACCAAGAGTAGTCAAAAAGAAAACAATAAAATAGTGTCAGCTTCACAAGATAAAAAGTCGCTGTCACATACAATCGGAAGTGATGGTGGCACATGCTGGTGCCAACAGCCTTGTCCCTGGCATAGCTGGTAAATCTCCTTGAGTGTATTTTACTGAAATTAGAAACTGACCTGAGAGGAAAGGGAGATACAGTGGAATAACTGGCCAAAACTGGTATTTTGCTGTTAAATTCTTGTGTGCTTGGGTCAGTGTTTATTTGCAAGTTGAAGCTATAAATGGAAATAGTATCAGACTGCCCTCCAAGCCTGTGTATCTTTACTCAGGTCAGTGCAGCTGTCAGACCTCACCAGGGAAGTTTCTTTGTGCAGTGGATACTCAGAACCACCAAAGCGCAGAGAGCATGTGCAGTGGAGCACTGGGCTGACTGGACATCTTCATCACAGCCCAGCCTAAGCCTCAGGGACCACTGTGGAGGAGGGGGTGTAGAGGCTGTGAGAGCCAGAGGTCTGGAGCAGTGTGTTCAGTACTTGACAGGACCACTGCTCGTGAGCTCAGGGAGGCTGCTGCTTTGCGGAAGAGCAAGCCAGTCAATGTTTCAGCGTGGGGGAGGGGAAGTGAGGGGGTCCCGCACCCCTGCCCTTAGCTGATGAGGTTCTGGCAGGTGATGGCTTCTAGTGGGAGGGAGATCCAGTTTTCTTTAAGAGTATGCACCCTGGTAGGTTAACTCTGCTCCAGCAAATGCCCCTCCCCGACCCTAAGTACATGGGCAAGTATATGGTGCCTGGAATCCACAAATTAGACTCAGTGCATCATTAAAACACACACACACACACACACACACACACAGAGAGAGAGAAAGAAGTCACATAGCTGGGAGAGATATGGAGGTGGGGGTGAATCTGTGGGATGAATATCATAAAAATACATTGCATGAAATTCTCAATTAGTAAAACTACTACAAAAAATTGAAGCTGTAAAGCTACACCAATAGGAGCTAAAGTATCCACCTAGAATTTTCTAGACAAGAACTAATGCAGAGAAAAGCACTCACTGATAATGTGGGCCTGAAAGCCAGGCTTTTACATTTTCCTGTTATAGTTATTCAGATTTATAAGTGATTACATAGAAACAGACAAAAAAATGTTTGTGACATATGATACCACAAATCTTATCACAAAGCAACCCCAAATCTTAATATATCAAATTTAGTTTGAGTAATCTGATGCCCTAAACCTTGTTTGCAAAAGCTCTTGAGACAACCTGTAAGGGGTTTAAATGGCCAGCGAACTAGATCGGAATGGCAAGACAAAAACACAGGCTTACAGAGTGACCTCGAGCCACTGGACGTCTGGGCTCTATTCTTGACTGAATATTAGAAGGAACAGGATCCAGGGCGAAGCTCTTCCGGTGTGCAGTGTTGCCCCCGTGTGGTTGGGAGGCACAATGAAGCAAAGATGGAGGGCCTGGAATCCACATTACTATTGTTCTGGAAAGTGTCTTAAATTTATATATGACGTATTAGTAGTAAAAAGAGTGTAATCAATATGAGTGGACTTCAGTTAGCTTGATTTTGATTCAAAAATATCCCCCTGATTCTACTTGAAAAATGCAGCCATGGAATTGATTCTTTCATGTGACATGCCGTGGCCCGGTCATGTGGTAGGTACCACATCTTATTTACTGACACACAGGGAGACTTGAAGATGGAGTGTTTCGTTTCATCGGTAGTGAGCATCTAGTAAGCGGCAGTTCGCACTGTCCGTGTGTGGAGCCAAGGTGCGCCTCCAGAAAGCGGACGGGATGTTTTGTCATTAGGCGCTTTGGAATGTGGTTTGGAGTGATTCACAAAAATTCAAGAGTCAGGAGTGGAGGCTTATGCCTTATGCCGAATACTTGGGACACTGAAGCAGGAGGACTTCTCTTAGTTCTAGGCCAGCTGGATCGTCAGAGTGAGATTTGTCTCAAAACACAAGCAGGGGATGAAGAGATGGCTCAGCAGCTGAGGGCACTAGCTGCTCTTCCAGAAAATCCGGGGTCCATTTCCAGCATCTACAACGTGGCTCACAACCATCTGTAATTCTAGTTCCAATGAAGCCAAAGCCTTCTTCTGGCCTGCACAGGCACCAGGCATGCGCGTGGTGCACAGACAGACATGCAGGTAAGGCACTCATAAACAACCAAACAACCAACCAAATTGTTGTTGTTGTTTTTTTTTTTTTTTGTAGGAATGCTACAGAACTGTTACCGATGCCATTTAAATATGTGGCCACAAGGGGGAGCTAGATATCAGGAAGCGCCTTTGGACACCGAGATTCTGGGAGTTTCCCTGAAATGCCTTTTTTAGCTGAGAAATTCTGAAAAATGGATTGTCATTGGAGTTCTATTTTCAAACATGAAACACGTCTTTTTAAAAGCTATCTGGCGCTTTAGAATAGTTTATTTGTATGAAGTAGCTAATTTTTCATTTGGGTTCCCTCTGCTTCCATCTATTATTTAAAAAACAAACAAACAAACAAACAAACAAACAAACAAAAACAACTCCAAGTTTATTACACAGTTTAAAATATCGCAAAGACAAAAATCTCAGACAACACGAGGCAGAGTCTGGGCCTTTTGAGGGTTGTGCCTTTCTTTTTATTTTGCTATCAGAAGACAAAATGGTAGAATTATGTCTGTCCTGAGCACAAGATGTCAGAAACACGGACGGACATATTTGTGTCTTTTCACCCAGTCAGAACTTACTGGATAGCAACAAATTTGTAAAACTTATTGTTTTTGTTGGCTGTAGTTTATAAAATAGTTCTGATAGCTCTTTACAGCAATAGTTCTCAACCTGTGGGTCACATATCAGGTATTGATATTACGATTCATAACGGTAGCAAAATTACAGTTATGAAGTAGCAGTGAAATAACTATTTTTGGAAGTCACGACATGAGGAACTGTGGTAAAGGTTTGCGGCGCCAAGAAGGTTGAGAACCACTGCTTTACAACATAGCTACGGAAATCACAGGTTCTTCTATTACCAATATTAACTCTTTGGTAAACCCCCAACTCACAAAACACACACACACACACACACACAAACACACACACACACACAGGATTGTAAAAAGGTTATCGAGGCTGTAATCTGAGGGCTTTACTGAAGGCAGAGACAGCTGATGGAGACGCTTAGATGAAACATTAGCAAATACAGGTGGAGATTTGTTGAAGGCAGTAGCAGCCACAGTGCGGAACTGGGACCGAGGAGGCAAAACACCAGATTTGGATGGATGAATTGGGCGGGCAGCAATCTGAGCGAATCTTGTCACCTGTTGGTGACTGTGCTGAGCTGAAGTCCTCGGGATGGCTGGGAGTTCTCTGTGTGTGGGTTGCTTGGCATAGCACAGGATGGTCGGATGGCAGGTTTAGGTGAAGATGTCTCACTCTCTGTTGGTCTGCTGGTTCAGAAAGCTCATGGGTCTAGACTTCATGCTGTGGTCTGAATACACCGTGCACCCGCAAATTCCCGAACAACTTAGAGAAGTTGACAGGTTGATTTTCACTTTGCAGAAGTACGTTGCAGAAGTACGTGAGACAGTCAGTGTCTCACGGTTTGTGATGGACAGGCAGCGGCGTGTATGCACATGCACAGACATGATAGGATCAGTTAGCTTCATTTCCAGTGATGTGACAAAACACTGACAAAGAACAACCTAGAAGAGGATGGGTTTATCCTGGCTTGCAGTTTGAGGGGATGCAGCCTCTCAAGTCAGGGAAGGTAGGGTAGGTGGAGCAGGAGGCAGTTTGTCAGCTGTACCTTCAGTAAGGAGAGCGGAGGCAGAACAGGAAATGGGCTACAGAATCCCAGTCATCCATTTCCTCCAGTAAGGCTCCACCCTCTAAAGCTCTATAACCTTCCACAACAGCGCCACCAGCTGGACACCGGGTGCTTAAGCGCTTAAGCCTAAGCAATTCATATTCAAACCACAACCCTGAGGCCTCTGCTTGCTGTACTCAAAATGGAACCAACTGCTACCTTGTAAAACTGCTTCACTCAGGGTAAGGGGTAGCCCAAGGAACAGTGCAGTGGCTAAGATTCTTTCTTGGCAAGAGGAGGTATGGAGTTGGGAGCGCGGCCAAGCTGTCTTCAATCCTGAAGATGGAAGTATCATCTGGGTGTTTGGAGGAGGTGAGGGGTTTGGAGCCCTCTATCCTTCAGTCCTGATCAAGTGAGGTGATATAAATCCATGTAAAATCATTTTCTTCTAGCCAGATGCCTTTCTGGACGGCGCTGATGCCAACCTGTCTCATGGTGTCGCTCACGCTCTGGTTCCTTCCTGGAAATAGTGGCTCTTTCGTTATGAGCAACAGGAGGAGATCTGAGTGTTGGCTGCTGCTGTCCTGGGTTGACTGGTGACCTCTCCCGGACTAAGGTCTTTTCCTGGAAGAGCTCCTACTGGTTCTGAGGAGTCCACTTTTTCTTCGGTAAAACTTTTCCTGGAAAGAGTTCCAACAATTCATGGATAAAAGTTTTCAGAGGCCACTCCCACTTCAGCCATTTGCTTGATAGATGGTCTTGTCACAATGTGGATCACACACCAGCAGCAAATCCAGCTTCTTCACTCTGTGATAGTTGCTGTTTAAAGCCAGTGTCTTGCACACACTGAACAAGTGTTCTTCCCCAGAGCTACATCCCACGCCCACTACGTAATAGTGATAGTGGATCTTGCTGAAGAGCGCCACATCTTTAAAACTTCTTTTAAAAGATTGATTTTATTTTTTGTTATGCATGGGGGTTTGTGTTCATAGGTGCATATAAGTGGGTCTTACACAGGCCAGAGGTGTTAGATCACTTGGAGGTAGAATTACAGACAGTTGTGAGTGGTCACCTTAGGCTGAGATCTGATTTCTGGTCTTCTGAAAAAGCAATATTCATTTTTAACTTAATCATCTCTACAGTCCCTATCTCTCCTTCTCCTCCTCTCCCTCCTTTTTGTACCTTTTATTTCTGTATGAATACACACACACACACACACACACACACACACACACACACATGTTCTGTTACTCTAGAGAACCCTGACCTGTTGTCCAGAAATCACCTCACAAACCACATGAACATTGATCTCAGACAGGGATAGTTTATTGAGCATTTGCCCCAGGATTGATGGTCCAGAGCCATGGTCCAGATTCAGGAACTGAACTGTGACCTTGAGTTAAGGTCCTAAATGGCTTTTTAAGCCTGAGATCTATAAACATTTGTGCCAAGTTATTCCACCAATCAGGATTTAGGGAGAGGGGGATTTCCTTAGGAAAATGTCTTTGTTGTACACTTATCCTGCTCTCATTGGTTGGAGTATTTGACTGTGGCAGGAACTTGCCTTGTCTAACATTCACATCTTAAGTTGCCAACCAGGGTGTCAGTTACTTTTGTATATGTCTCTGTCAAGTTGGATGTCAGTTCCCAGGGAGGTCCTGGGAGCTTAAACTTTACTCCACCACTACTCAAAATGCACATGAAGTGTTGTTCCAAATAATTTCTTATATTGGTGCAGGTGTCTCTCTTATGTCTGGGTCCATCCCAGAGGCAACTTATACCTCTTATACATAGGTTCAGGAAGTGCTGCTGGGTGGTTAGTTTGGGTCTTATTATGGGTAACCATACAAAACAGTTCTACTAACTTCTCTCATTATGGGTTTCTAAGGGCATAAAACAGAACAGAATATGTGATCGACTTGTCATTAGAAAGTTTCCTAGTAACAGCAGAAACATATGAAAGTTTCCTTATAATGGAAGGGTACTGAGGTAACAGTTACCTAGGCCTTGACAGACTGCTATGGCTGATACACACTGAGCCATCTTGGTTGCCTTAAGCTTGTCACACCTTTCTCTGAGATCAACACTGAGCTGAGCCGTGACAGGAGGAGGCAGAAATACATATGTCCGTTCTGTGAAGCATGGCGGAGGACCCGCAGCACACAAGCTCCCATTTGTTTAGGGATAGTTATCTGAGGTTTTAAAAGAATGTCTCTTAAGAGCACTCAGAAGTTTTACATGCAAGTCTTCAGCTAAGGGATAAATACTTTCTCCAGGTGGGATTATCAGACTTAATATGTAGTATGATGCTGTTACAGAAGTAGCAAGAAAAAGGCACACGAGACTGAAGGTTCCCGGAAAGCCCAGAGTTAGTTTTCCTTACAGCTTTTGCAGGTCACGGTACTTCCGGAAGCTGTCGGGAGGGAGTGTTCTTATGAAGTTCCTTTGCAGGGACCTGAAACACATACACAGGTCAGTCTTGCTGAGGGGCTTTTCACGGTGATGTCTTACTTCTAATTATAACACTGGCGATCTTGGGCTGGAGTCTGAGCTGGATGCACCGTAGTCTGGGTTTAAGGATGTATTTTAAACGAATGACTCAGAAAGCCTGGCTAGTTACACTTTCTCCAAGTCAGTCTGGGAGGCTGAGCTAAACCATCCTCTTCTTACCCCTAGCTTACTGATGCTCCCTCTCCTACCAGCGTTCCGACTTAGCTTCCAAACCAAAGTCAGCCTTACTGTCTTCCAGTGTCTATATTGTGGAAAGATAAATTGTGAAATACTTGAATTGGCTTAATGACTTCGGTGAAAGTTCCGTGTGCTCTCAAGTGTTTATTCATTCATCTATCTGTTCCTTTCTTCCTTCATTTATCCATTCTCTCAGCAAACGTCTGCTAAACTCCCACCATGTGTTTTTGTAAGAAAAATAGTAAGTATCTCTGCCCTCTATGTGGATGACTGATGATATCTCTTGTCTATAAATTAGAGGTTTCTCTCAGAGAAACTTATCCCTATTCCCTAGGGATAAGGAGGCAATTTGTTGTCTATTGTTATTGTGTGTGTTTTTTTTATGTACATGTTCTTTTCAAAGTAATTGTTTCAGTGTGTTGGGAATTTTGGAGGATATCTAGGAAAATATGAAGTGGATACGTTTTCCCTTTTCATGAGAGAAGGTCAGGACTCCAAAGACTATGTGAGGAAGCACAGTTAATATCCCTAAAAAGAGGTACAAGTGAAATCCCGAGAGCCTCCAAGCACTGTTGAGTGCAATGGTTTGAATGGAGGTAGGGAGGTTCCTTTAGGAACTTGCAGGAAACCTCTGATGTAAAGTTGGATCCTAACGCATGCCTAGGTCTTCTAAACAAATTCTTTCTAGATGATACAAGTGAAGAGGGGTGGATATTAGTTTCATTGAACAGGAAAGCCCCACATCCTCTCCTCATGTCAGACATCTTTATATCCTGAATTCCCATGTCCTGCTTGGTTCTTCACGAAGCACTCATACACAGTGTGTGCATGTTGTAAGGAGGAGGCACAAGTCAGGGCTCTCCTTTTTACTGGTTATGTTTGGGGATCTAAAAGTCAACTCTCAAAACAAAGTTAACATTTATTGAGCTGGAACGGGGTATAAATATTTATAGCTATCTGTGTTTGCTCACATCACTCTTTAGCATTTATGTGAAGCATTTTCAAAAAGCCTTGACTTCGATAAACACTCATTGGATGATTAGCTTCTTTCATTCTTTACTTACACATGACTTAGGCTGTTTCTGACATTTCACAATAGTTGCAGCTCAAAATCTGGAAGAACTAATTTACTAGTGAAACGTGTGATATTTAGTCTTGTAATGCATTTACACTAAAGCCTAGAGCTCCCCCCTCCCCCCGAACAGAACAAACCGACTGGAACAAGGTGTAAAGTAGAGCCAGGGGTCTGCAAGAAGTCTATATGGACAACTGGACTCAAGTGGTTTAGTCAAAGTACAAGACAATGCTGTATAGTTGTGTCTATCGGTATATAAAGTGCTAGAGTTGCAGTGTGTGTGTGTGTGTGTGTGTGTGTACACTCCTGATATGAATTCAGGGTCCTGTGTATGTTAAGCAAGTACAATATTATTGAGTTAATACCTCAAGTCTGATAATACTCTTTTCTTTTCTCTTTCCTTTTTTCTTTCTTTCTTTCCTTCCTTTCTTTCTCTTTTTTTCTTTCTCTCTTTCTTTCTCTTTCTCTCTTTCTCTCTCTCTCTCTCTCTCTCTTCTTTCTTTCTTTCTTTCTTTCTTTCTTTCTTTCTTTCTTTCTTTCTTTCTTTCTTTCTTTCTTTCTTTCTTTCTCCTTCCTTCCTTTCTCTCTTTTTTTCCTCCTTTCTTCTTTCCTTCCTCCCTCTCTCCCTTTCTTTCTCTCTTTTTCCTTCCTTCCTTTCTTCTTTCCTTTTTTTCCCTTCAAAAATAGCCAAATGTTATAGATTTAAACCTCAGCATTGTACCTATATCTACAAGTGCCTGTTGAATATTTACCAAGTGACTTGTTAAAGTTAAATTGAAATAACAAATCTAACCTTGGTGTCTTGATCCTTCACACTTACTGGGACCTAGTGTCCCAATCCTCCATCAATCTGAAATCCAGGGCAGGTCCTGAAGCCACTTCACAGTTTCTTCTCTTGTCTTCTTGTAGAATATGATCTTAGGTTTAGTTTTTAACTCTCCTTCCATCCCTCCCTCTCTCCCTCCCTCCCTTCCTCTCTCCCTCCCTCCCTCCCTTTTTCCGTTTCTTCTTGGGTTAAAGCTGGCTGATACATATCTATTTTTGTATATATGCTATACATATATGGCCAGAACATTTCTTTTTAAACTGAATTATAATTTATCTACATGATTTACTCTGTTTCCTCCACCTTCATCCATCTAGCATTCTTTATTTGTTACTTTATTTTCCAGTAACTTAACTTGATGTAAGCAGTAGAGTTGATAATTCTCTCTCTCTCTCTCTCTCTCTCTCTCTCTCTCTCAACGAATTCATAGAAACTGTTCCTAGGACCTCCATCTGTTTCTTTGGAGGAGCCATTAACATTTTCTCCAGCAGGACTAATTACTATTCTAACCTTGGTAGGTGAGGAAGGAAGGCCCTAGAGGATACTTCCTCTTTGTCCAGGAAATGTCACTTCCTTCAGAGAGCAAATTTTTGTGGATGATTTCCCCAGGTTCTCAGTTTATGTTCCCAGACTGAGATGCACTGGGGGACGCCCAGATTCTGTGAACCTGACAGCTCTGCTGCAGTCCCATTACCTGTGTGCCAAGCATCTGAGCTGTTATGTAGGTTGTTTGAGAAAGGCAAGACTTGCCAACACCTGTATACTCAAGGGTTACTCTTACTGTGTCTACGTGAACCAAAAAGCCAGAGTCATAAGATATTAAAACAAATGGATGAAGAATCTACACAAACAAAACCCAAAGCCCCACCAACTCAATAAAAATAGACAGAAGCTTCTATTTTCCACCGAGTTCTTTAAAAAAAAATCTGGACCAAAATGTGTGTTTGTGTGCTGCTGAAGTTTGGTTAAGTCAAATAACCATGACTAGAAAGTTAGCATCACAAATGCTAAAGCTCAGCAGGACACTTTTATACAACTCTTTTCTTTTCTATAAGTAAGTATGAATTGTGTATGAAAAGACCACAACATCAATATGTCTGCCTCAAAAATGTGATTTAGAGGTTAATTTAAATGTGAAATTCTGGGAATATCTTTTCCAATTTATTTTATTTGTTTCTCTTTATTTGTACACAAACACACGAAAACCTCTCTGCGTGTAATAATAAACTCTGAAACAGCTCTTGCAATAAGCATCGAATAAAAATTCTGTGTAATGAGAAAGCTGTAAGTATTTATTTAGCCTCCTCCCCCTCTAGTAGCAATTGAAATGGATGGCGTCTTTTGCCTAGATGAAATACTGTGAATAGTCAATACTTCACAGAGTTGTTTATGAGGTAATTTAAGGGGAGGTCTAATATTTAAAAGTATTTCAAGCCATGCGTGAAAAATTCATTATAACTGATTTAAAAATTATAAATGATAAATTATAACTGATTAAATTACAACTGATTTAGGGAGGAAACCAAAACGCATTCTTAGTGATGACCCAGGGTCTGCCCCAGAGGTTCATTCCCTGCAGCACTATTCAGCCTTAAGGACGAGCCAATCTTTGCTACTTACATTACAGTCACATTGGAAGAAACTGATGGTACAGCTCGTAAATTGGCTTCATCACAGTCAAGTTCTAGATCTCGGCACAAACAGTGCGTGGGCACAGAGCCAAGCACTGAACAGAGAGGAAGCGGGAAGACGTGATGAAGTGGGGGAGCAGGGGGAAGAGGGAACGAAGAGAAAGAAAGCAAAGCCATGAGAATATTGCCTACGATGAAAGTCTATCACGCTTTACCTGAGCACTTGGGTGAAGGCTTTAAATTAAGGTTCCACTGTTTGCTCTGAATTTAAGGTCAAGACCAGGCCAGCCTGGCATTAACATTAGACCATATACACGCTGAGGATCCCAGCCCTCTTTCCTTTATTTCCTTTTTTTAAAAAAGATTTTTTTTAAATGTGGTGTGTGTGTGTGTGTTTGTGAGTCCATGGGTGCTCCAGAGAACATCAGATCCCTTGCAGCTGGTGGTGACTGGTTACAGGTGGTTGGGAGCCTCTGCTGCTGGGAGCTGGGGAACCAAACTCCAGTCCTTTGCAGGAGAAGCAAGGGCTCTTAACCACTGAGAAATCCTTCAGCTCCCATCTCAGATGTTTCTTTAGATAACGGAGCGCTGACTAACATGGGGGTGGGAAAAGAATGAAGTTTCCTGGACAGAACTTCTCATCGTCTTTTAAGTTTTCTTTAAACATAAGAGATAACGAAATGGCTTGCATACGAGATGGACTGGTGATGGGAGCAGGGACAGAGGTGCCATCTACCCAGCCCTGCCCATTGGCTTTATTTTCATAGAGGACTGACATTTCATTTGTCGCAAAATGAGTGAAATGTCTGCTTCTCTCACTGAAGGGAGAAGTGACTGCGTGTGCGTGTCTTTCTTTCTCTCTGTGTAGGGGGGAGGCTTTATGTCCATTTGAAGGCTTATGTTTGATAATGAGTACTGAAAGTAATAAATAAAGTCTTTGGTGGGAGACTAAATAATTGTAACCAGAAGCCTGCAAGAAGGAGACACAAGCACAGAGCTGACAGCCTTTCGCCCTTTTGAAAGGGTTTTTCCCTCAGAGCTCAGGGCTGAGAGCACAGAACCCTGGCAGCAACTCCTGCTTGTCCCGCAGTGTTTTAAATGAGCAATTATTGTTTAAAAATAAGCAAGTCTGCGAAGCATTGCGTTTTTAGTGTCTTTGAAGGCGTTGGTAGACATGAATACACATGGTATCCTGACTGATAACAGGTAGAAGTGGTTTCTTTTGTGCACTGAGGCACTGAATATTTATAGCTGTAGCTGCTGCTATGTGGCTCCCAGCACCAGGAGTCAATAGCTGATGCAGAGGGCAACAGTCACTGTCTCGGCAGTGTCTATTCCTCAGCAAGCAGAAACCACAGTGTAGCAGGAAGATGGAAGACAAATGCCATTAGACCTTGGCTTTGTGAATGGGAGGGCTCTAGTAGATTTTAGACTTTTTGAATCACATCCACAAGATGCTCCAGCCCCACAAGAGGGTCAAAAGTCTACATCCCATTCTTCATCTTCCCAACACCCAGTATCAGTGAAAACAGGATGGGCAGAAAAGCACCCATCCCGCAAGTGAAATTTTAGGAGTTATTCAGCTTATTTATGATAAAACCCTTTCAATATTTTAAAACCATCTTTTGAAAAACTTCTGGAATGTGGTGACACACACCCATGATCCAGCATTTGGGAGGCAGAGACAAGAGGATTGTGGGTTCAAAGTCACCCTGGTGATTTAAAATTATATTTAAAAATGTTCATGTAAGAATTTTAACAGGGTTAAAAAAAGATTATTGCAGAGAGGTTAGTGCTTATAGCCAATGAATACATAATTTCTTCCTCAAATCCTTCAAAGTCAAACTCTGATGATGCGTTGGCTATCTTACATAGGATGCTCTCCATGACATTTCTCTGAAGAGGTGACTTTAGAATGTGAGCTGCTCACGTTCTTTCAAGTATTCAAAATATTTTTGGGCTGATCTTGGGGTCATTTCTAACACGAATCTGATGTGAGAAAAGTGTCACAACAGGAACCTTAATTTAAGTTTCACCCCACCTCATGTGCTGCTTGAAATGTTCAATTTAGATATTACGATCCCCACTCTTTCTAAAGAAATCTAATTACAAACTGAGCTTTTTGATGTCTTCTAAGCATCAGCAAAAAATGACCTTTGTATTGATCTCGATCCGTCACTTATTGTCGTGTGCCACACTTCTTGAATAATTCCTTGTGACAAACCTCATCCATAGGGACGGAGCACGCAAAACTGGGTTCTTTTCTGGGTCCCTCTGTTTCCCCTACTGCTTTTGCTTTTCAAGCCACAGTGTGAGCCATAGTGGGTCAAGTTGGCATTTCTCTCCTTGACCTTAATGGTCTGAGCTTTGGATGCAGCTGCTGAATTCTCTCTCTCTCTCTCTCTCTCTCTCTCTCTCTCTCTCTCTCTCTCTCTCTCTCTCTCTTCCTTCCTCCTCCATCTTTCCCTCCCTCGCTCCCTCTCTCTCCCTCCCTTTCCCCCTCTATTTCATTTTGTTTCTTTCTTCCTTTCCCCTTTTCTTCCCAGTGTTTTTTGACACAGGCTCCCACTGTGGCCAGGATGGCCTCGAACATCAGATCTACTGCCCAGCTTCTGGTGCTGCTGGCATTGCACTGCTATATCACTGGGCTTTTAAGGTTTGACATATATGCAGGTGTGCACCGTTAGACCAAACTGAGCATTTTCTTAGCGATTTTTTTTTTTTTGCTATTACCTTCTTTGCCGTTTAACATTTGCCTTTTATAACTTGGTAATGTGTTAATGATTTAATTCTGTTAATGACTATACATTAAATGTTTCTATTACCTTTTCTTTTGCCATTTAACTTTGCCTTTTATAACTTGTTAATGTGTGTTAATGATTTAATTCTATTAATGACTATACTTTAATTTTAAATTGATAAAATATTTTTGGAATATGGTAAGATAGAAGATTCAATTCAATTTTTTTGGATAGGGTAAGATGAAATTTCAATTTAAATATAAGAAATGAAAACATAAAATACAAAAACGAAATTACATTTTAAGATAATATACTTAGTTTATGCTTTTGTATTTTATTAATAACAATGCTATGCCTTTCACATCTTCAAAAGGTTTTTCAGCAATACTCAGAATTAAACCTAGAACCTCATATGTGCTAGGCAAGTGCTCTGCCGGAGAGCTACAGCACCAGCTGAACTTTCACCTTTCCAATGATCCAATTTGGTCCCCCACCTTTGAGAGGCAGGTGTGACACTGACAAAGGTTGCTGGGCAACGAAGGCTGCTGGGCAGAGACGGGCATACCGCATACCGTTTCATTGGGGTTTGTCTTTTAATCTCATTTGAGTAGTAAAGACAAAAACATATCAATATGAAAAGCTAAACTTTAAATTTGTAGTAGAACAACAAGGAAAAGAACACAACAAAAGAACCTTCCTAACCCTTGGTTCATGAGTACAGTTTTGCAAATTACAGGTCCCAGGCACACATGTATATTTGCAGGATTTATTAACTAGAAAAAACGTATTTAAAAGAAACCATTTTAGTATGGATTCCTGATTGACATCACGATGAAGTGACTCTCCAGGCTTTCTCCCTTCCACACCCCGGGCAGCATCTGCAAGTGTGTAGCAGGGACGGCAGTGGCGAGCTGCAATGAACAAGGCTTTCAAAGGCCTGTGGCTTGGCGCCGTGGCTGGAGACCACAGGCACATTTTCACTTGTAGACATGAAGACCCAAGCAGTGAGTGGCTCTGCTCCTCCATTTCCTTGCTTTCCCTCACTGTACAGTTTTTCTTTTCTCTTCTTTCTGCCTGACTGCCTGTCTTTTTTTTTTTAAACATAAATTTTTAAGTTGATTCTTTGGGAATTTCACATCATGTGCCCCAGTTCCGCTCATATCCCAGCCCTTCCATATCCACCCTCCACCCTTGTGACCTCCCCCATGAAAAGAAAAAAGTTAAAATTAAAAAATTGCCTTTGATGGCCAAAAGGACGTTATATAAAATAGCAACCCTGATCACTGGCTTTGATTTTGTTCGTAATACCTGATTTGATTGATTACTCTTAAAAACAGAATTCCAAATTGAAGCTTCCTTTCTTAAGATGCTTGCAACTAGAAAACCATAATTGACTTTCAAAAACAAAATGTTGTATCCAAAAGGTAAAAAGCAATGGTGTCTTACCACGACCTCATCAAGGGGGGTGGGGGGGACTCAGCTGCTGTGGTTACTTACAGCATTCCGAAGTTTCTGCCTCAAAGGAATTAGTGGAAGTCAGTTTGTAGTAATTAGCAAAATATTTGTCCAGTTGTAGAGACCACCCATTGTTGTCTCCTGAAAAGAAAAACCCGATAGCAAGGAAGTTAAAAAAAAGAAAAAAAAAAACAAGCCAATATGTTTTGCTATCTTGGCAAAAATAGTTCCTCTAAAATAAGGCAGTGAATCTCGAAGGTAGTTTGTTAATTATCAAGAACTTCCTACAGGTGCGCGTTTCTGTCCCCTGAGGAGGCCTGGGGTGGCCCCAATCTCCTGTTTATCAAGCTCTGTAGTAGCTTCCTGCAAGCCCTATTTACCATGATCTAGCCAGAGATTGATCAGATACGCTGCAACAGATATGCTCCCGGTTGTTTTATGTTTTCCTAAACCACCCTCATTAACTGAAACTAATTCTCATGTATAGACATATCATCTTTATTCATCTAAACTGGTTTTGTAGATGTACAGACATGGATAGGTGGCGGTGGGGGTTTGAATGACACCCACTTCCAACCTTTCGCGCTTAGTCTCTCCTTGAAAGTGGCTAAGGAACGATTAGGAGGCGTGGCCTTGTTAGATGAAGAGCATGACTGGGCGTGGTCTTTGAGGTTTCAAAAGTCCACAACAGGTCCAGTGTCTCTTTTATCTTTTTCTGCTGCCATCAAATCATGATATAAAGTCCTCAGCACTATGTCTGTCTGCTTCCTACAATGATAATCATAGACTAATTCTATGAAAGTGTAATTAAATGCTTTCTTTTATAAGAGTCACCTTGGTTATGATATCTCTTCGTAATATTAGCAAACCAAGATGGATAGGATGGTTACACTTCACGCACGAAGCGGCAGCCCGGAAAGGGGTCTCAATTGGAAAGGTGCTGGTGGTACAAACACGGGGACCTGGGTTTACTTTCCAGAATCCGCATTAAAACAAACAAACAAAATCAAAAACCAAAACCAAAATTAAACAAAACAGACGTGGGTATGGTGGCACGTTCTTGTGATTGCAGTATTAGGGAAGAGAAGACAGAGAAACTGGATATAAGGAAGAGAGCTGACTCCAGAGGAAGACTGTACTGCGTGCGGGTCGCAGAGCGGGAGAAAGCCGCCACTGGAGTCCTTCGGAGCTCTGATTGTTCCATCAAGAACGCCGGAGGCTGCACTCGGAACTGTAGGGTTTGGAATTTGGCCTTTGGTCTTTGGTCCTGCTCTGGTCTGATCCTTTCTTGCTGTGCAACTTCTCTGTTGGAATGACAGCAGTTATTCTGGGCCATTGTATATTAGAACTCATCTGTAACTTTGTAGAAGTCCACAGCTAAGGCATTGGCTCTAGTATCGGAAGACTTTGGGCTTTTAAATGATGTTGAAACTGTTAAAGCCTGTATAGACTTTTGAAGTTGGAATGGACCCATTCTGTATTATGAGATGCCTACAGGGACAAAGAACAGACAGTTACTGCCTAACAGATATAGTTAGGTGTCAAACTGATAAGGTATAAACTTGTGATAGTTCATACTGTCGACTTGACAGAATCCTCAGTCACTAAAGACACAAGCTTTGGGCATATTTGTGAGGGATTATTGGATTGGGTGAGTTGAGGTGGGAGGCCCCCCACTAGATGCACGCAGAACTACTACAAAACTAGGTTAGGGCTCCAGGTGGGATAAAAAGAAAATAAGCTGAGTACAATAATTTAGCACCCTTTGGGCCCCTTTTCTCTTCAGCACTGAGGAATGAATCTATTCCTGCCTATGAGGTGAATGTTCTACCAGTCAAGCGTCTGGCCACCGGGATTCCCCTTCTCTAATGAACTGTACTCTTGAGGTGAGTGCCAAAAATAAACCTGTGTTCCATTAGTCGAATTTGCCAGGCATTTTGTTAACGCAATAAGAGACCCTCCTAAGACTTGCACATCCTCTCACTGAGTCCTCTGAAGCTGTGAGAGGAAAAGCAATCATGGTTATATAAACAAGCAGACTAGGGTAGAGGACTGGCCTAGTGTGAGTGTGTGTTTGTGTGTGTGTGTGTGTGTGTGTGTGAGTGAGTGAGTCTTTGGGTTGAATCTATAGTACTATATGTGTCTGTCTGTCAGGTTCTGAGGTCTGTGGCACTAACATTTCCCCTTTCCTAGGCTTGGCAGTTTGTTGACTCCTTTGTAAATATTTAAACGCAGAAGCATTTAGGAATTGAAATTTGAGTTTATTATTATTAGGCTTGAGGAAAGTATTGAAATTTACAAAGTGTTACCAAACATTTTCAAAAGAAATGCATTTTTAAGAGTAGTATTATGAGGTGGTATTATGTATTTATGAATAAAATGCACTCACTGGTCTCTGGTGATACTGAGGGGCTTCCCCCCTTTTCCCCCCAATCCCATCTCTCCCTCTTTTCTTTCTTCTTTTGATGTGGTACTAGGGTATCACAACCCAGGGACTCACACACACACACACACCAGGCTAGTGCTCTACCTTGTTCTAACAGCCACGGATGCTTTTCCTGTACAGCTGCAGAGGACTCAGTGAGAGGATGACCAAGTCTTAGATGGTCTGCAGACCTGACCTTTTAGGCTGCAGGGCCTTGTGAAACTGTGGACCTGGGTGACTATAGCTCACCTGGTCAGATGTTCCCATTCAGAAGCAGTGTGGGGGTGGGGCTGAGGGGAAGCAGGTGACAAGGCAGCTCTCTGGAACACAGGGCTGTTTAGTAGATGACATTTCCTTGCTGCGGAGACTGATAGGCAAGCCGGTGACTGACACGGTGTTATTTGCAGTACCTCTTTAGCAGGTTCTATCTTTAACTCACCTTTTTTCAAGTGGACTATTTTAAGTTGTCACATTTTTACTATACACGGTGGAGTGACTTAGCATCATGGGCTTGGTGCCCTTTTCCTGGCTCTCCTCTCTCATGGCTGCCCTCTTGCCCTGCTTCTGTTTAAAGGCATGCAGTGAATGTGATTATCTTAGTTTCCTTACTGTTGCTGTGTGATAAAATATGCCGACAAAAGCAAATTAAAGAGAGCTTAATTTAGCTTCCAGGTTACAGTCCATGGCTTTGAGGAAGCCATAGCCACGCAGGAACTTGGACAGTTTGTTACACTGCACAGTATGAATGAGTTCATACTGCTACCCTCAGCTCTCTTTTGACATCTTTACAAGACCCAGAATGCTTTGTCGAGGGAATGGTGTCATTCCTCAGTTAATTTAGTCTAATAGCCCACTAAACTCATGCTCAGAGGCCTATTTATCTGACAGTTCTAGATTTTGTCCCTGTGACAATTAGTATTGGCCATCACTGTGGCCTTTGTTGCAGCAATTTTGTCAAGTTCAAATGGTGTAGTTGACATTTCAACTTTCTTCCTTTCTTTCTGTTAAATAATGATCTTAGTGGGGCTTTTGCTGGGACACCATCTTGGATCAGGTAGACTGTTGGGGGCAAGGATGGTTTCACAGACAATATTGACCCTGTAGCAGGGGTTACTGAAATGTGAGTGTCCCCATAAACCCCACCACATGCTGTCTGCCTCATAACAGGTATAAAAACATCTTAAATATTTCCACTCTTGTCATACTTCTTTACGGAGCCGTGGGGTCAGAGGGCCCTTCTGCAGAGGACAGGCTGAGTGTAGAGCTGGCCATCGGGGAAGGCGTGGTAATGCCATCTATTATTGTCATGGTTACCATGAGTGGTATGGGGAGGGGGTGGGGTCAGTGGATGTTAGAGATGGGGAAGCCTGCAGCCCAAGTGGTGGTGGGAGAACTCTTATAGATGGGCTGCTCTTGTGGCACAGGGGCTACTAAGGTACAGTGTTAACCACGGTGTTGGTGGCCTCCGTGTTTATTCTCCTGAGGATTCTTCCCCTTCAGAGTGAGTGACAGCCGTGCTGGTGACCTACTCAAAGGTGACATCGCCGAGCAGTTATGGAGGGGAATCCCTGCACGTCTGCTCTTCACTTTGAACTTCTTCCTGTCATTTTCAGTGACTGCTAAAGCTGAGCTGCTGTAATGATAAACCCGTGATAAGCTCATGATAAAGAGTTGTGGCTTTAAACCAACTGCCATGTCTGGGACAGTGCCCTTGACACACTGAGTGGACACTTGAGGTTGGAATGGAGCCACTCCGACTCTTTCTCGCTCTCATTCTTCTTTTCACTCTTTCCCACCTCCCTCCCCTCCCCCCAATACATACAGAGAGCAGTGGCCAAACCAGGGAAAGGCGAAGGTGAAGCCAGAACAGCTGCAAGGAATTCTTCGCCTGGCAGAAACAGTACAAACTTGCCTATTCTTCTTGAGGTTAGATCATGTATTTTGTAGAAATTTCTCTTTAAATAATAAACTAGTCACAGAACCAAGCTCTTGGTAATTAGTTTTTACCCTCTTTTGCTTGCCAAGGCATTTTCTTCTTCCTAGCCTTTGCTTCCTCCCAGCAGAAGGCAGGCACACAGAACAGGAGACATGTGGCCAGAATTGCAAAGTTGGAGTTAGCATTTTTAAGAGAACAGCTTTTTAGTATTATGTGTTTCTATATTTTAACTCATATATGCTTGATATTTTAAGGATACGCAGTTTTTCATACATTAGTAACTATTGCAGAAATTTAATTCTCTGCTTTTTTTTTTTTTTTTGAAGGAGCTCTAAAGTAATCTACTTTATATTGAAAAAAGAGTTTGGGGAAATACTCACTGAATGGATGGAGTTCTTAGATATATACCAGTTGTACTGGCTGGTTTTGTGTGTCAATTTGACACAGGCTAGAGTTATCACAGGGAAAGAAGCTTCAATTGAGGAAATGCCTCTGTGAGATCCAGCTGTAAGACATTATCACAGTTAGTGATCAAGGAAGGAGGGCCCATTGTGGGTGGTGCCATCCTGTGCTGGTGATCCTGGATTCTATAAGAGAGCAAGCTGAGCAAGGCAGAGTAAGCAAGACAGTAAATAACATCCCTCCATGGCCTCTGCATCAGCTCCTGCTTCCTGACCTGCTTGAGTTCTAGTCCTGATTTCCTTTGGTGATGAACAGCATTGTGGGAGTGTAAGCTGTAAAAACCTTTTCCTCTCCAACTTGCTTCTCGGTCATGATGTTTTGTGTAGGAATAGAAACCCTGACTAAGACACCAGTGAAAGAAAACCCAGTCTTCTTTGTGCTAATAGAATTTGGAAATCAAGACACTTATATAGACTCCACTGTTATAGTTCTCATCTATTTTGCCAGTGTGGGGCCTGGGAATCTGTATTTCTATATTCTGTCTGGGTTTTAGGTCAAGTCCTTGGGGAACAATTTAATATCATTGTATTTTCATAGTGAGCCAACTCTTTGATAATGATTGCTTTTGAGGGTAGTATTCTTCTCATGGGGTTGTAATGGAGAGTAAGCCTGATACCCTGCATAACTGTCCAACAGAGGAAAAGAAAACCTCAATATTACTACAACCTAGTCCTCCTTGAAGTTTGCAAATACTTCTACTGAAAGAAGGCTAGTAAAAAATAAGAACAAAACCAACCAAGCAACAACAACAACAAAACCCAAACAAACAAATAAACAAACAAACAGAAAACCAACCCATGACCTGTTTCAATAAATCTAAATGCAGTAAACAGGAAACATGTGTGTCCAAGCCTCCACCTCCAATGAGAGTGAATCACACAGAACCCCAGACAAAGAATTAAAAAGAATAAGATGAGTTGTACAAAGAAATGAAAAAAAGGAGCAAACTCTTGAGTGAATTCCAAGAGAATACAATCATTTGAATGACAAAAGGAAGTTAGCATAGGATACAAAGTAGAATTAAAACAAGAGATAGAAACATTGAAGAAAAACTAAACTGAAACATTGAAGAATTCTATGAGTCAAGTGGAAAAACTCAGTAGAGAAACGTCATTAGAGCTGGAGAGATGGCTCAGTGGTTAAGAGTATGTGTTGCTCTTCCAGAGAACCTGAGTTTGATTTCTAGTCAGGTGGCTTATGGCCACTGGTAAACCTAGTTCTAAGGGATCCAATCTTAAGAACATTATGAAAAGAGAAGATCTCAGAAACATGAACATAGAAGAATGATAAGAATTTATTGCAAAAGAAATTAGAGAATAGTTTCAATAAAATTACAGCAGAGAATCCTCCAAATCAAGGTAAAGAATGCCCATCCAGGTACAAAAAGCAGCGAGAACACTGATGAAACAAGATCAGGAAAGAATTTTCCTACATTACATTAGGTGAAGGATTAACATACCCAAAACAAAGAAACAATGTGGAAAAATTGTGAGAGGGCAATACTGAACCACACATAAGACAGTCCCATCCCAATAGCAGTAGATTTATCAAATAAAATAAAGCAAGCCAAACCACACCTTTAAAGTAAAGAGGGCTTTGAATGATGTTATTTCAAACTCTAAAACACAAAAGCCAACCTAGACTATTATACCCAGAAAAACTAGCTATCACAATTGAATGCAAAAGAAAAAGTTGGCCACTAGTGATAGTCTGCTATACTCATAGATTGGTGTCTAACCCAATTGTTATCAAAGAGGTTTTGTCTAGCAACTGATGGGAGCAGATGCAGAGAACCACAGTCAAATGCTAGGTGGAGGCAGGGGGATCCCCACAGAGGAGGAGCAGGAAGGACTATAGGAGCCAGAGAGGTCGAGGAGAACATGGCCCACAGAAGCTACTAAGCAGGGCTCATAGAGGCTCCAAGAAGCTGAAATGACAAACATGGACCCTGTATGGTTCTGAGCTAGGTCCTCTACATGTATCTTATGGTGTGTAGCTTTGTGTTCTTGTGGGACTCTGAACAATGGGAATGGGGATGTCTGTGAACTTTTTTTTTCCTGTGCTTGAGAACCTTTTCCTCCCACTGGTGGCCTCTTTCAGCCTTGTTATGGTGATTTGTGCCTAGTCTTATTGTATCTGGTTATGCCGTATTCAGTTGATATCTCTGAGAGACCTGCTCATTTTTTTATTTTTGTTTTTTTTTTTTAAAGGGAAATGGAGGAGGAGTGGATTTTGGGGTGAGGGGAATGGGTAGGGAGGGACGGGGAGGAGTACAAGAGGGGAAACCAGTTAGAATGTAATATATGAAAGAATGAAAAAGACAGATGGGGGAAGAAATGAATGAAATGGAAAGGAAAAAGACAATGCAAACTATCAATGGAACTAAGACTTAAATTTTCAAAAGTCAAGTTAAAATTGTCAAACCCTTAGCCAAACCTTAAGACAAAGGGAAGATTGGAATTAATGAAATTAAATATGAAATGGGAGATGTATCTTAAAACTGCATATTCCATAAAATAGGAAAACCTAAAAGAAATAGATAAATTTCTAGTCACATATGACCTGTTAAATTAAGCTGAGATGATTTAAAATGAATCTGCAAATAGCAAGACTAGAATATGAATAAAAAAATTTCCCAACTGAACAAAGTCCAGGTCCAGATGTATTCCCTGGTGAATTCTACCAAATCGTTCAAGAACTAACACATTTACTTCTCATGCTAGTCCAGAGTAGAATAGGAAAGCTACCAAACTGCATTCAGTGAAGCCAGTGTTATGCTGATATCCAGATAAAGAAATGAGAAAAATGAGGAAATGATAGACCAACCTCCCTGATGAACACAGATGCAGACTCTCAGTAAAGAGATACCTGCACATTTCATTCAAGAACACTTGGGTGGGTCCTTTACCACCACCAAGTTCATTAACAAATGAACAGTCTTCAAAAGATAAAATACAAGTGGTCAATAAACATATGAAAAAATTTCCTACCTTACCAGCCATCAGAGAAAGTACACATCAAAGCTACTTTGAGGTTCCATCTTACCCAGTTAGAATAGCATTCATTAAGAAAACAGATAACAACAAGTGCTGCTGAGGATGTGAACAGAAGGGTATCTTTCTACTCTGCTCGTGAGGGGGGATAAAAAGTTATCCATCTATTATGGAAAGTACAATGAGGTCTCTCAAATTAAGAGATCTACCATATGCCTCAGTTCCACCACCTTGGGTGTGTAGCAAAAGGACGTAAAGCTAACATAGCAGAGATGCTTGAACATCAATGTTTATGGCATCACTACTCACAATCATTGAGTTACAGCACCAAGGTTAGATGTCTATCCACAGAAGAATGTATATGGAAATGTTGTTTATGTACACACTGGAACTTTTTAACCACAAAGAAGAAAAGTTGTGTCACGTGCAAGAAAATGAAGACACATTCAGATACCATTAGTGAATTAAGCCACCTGCAGAAAGACAAATATTAAGACTTTCTTTCACATTTGGTTCCTAGAATTTATATAGATACATAAAATCACACTTGCATATATGCTGTGAAAGTGGAAGTGAAACTGTCTAGGGAGAAAGAGTAAGGAGACGGTTGAGAAAACACAGCATGGGAGTTTGGGGAGATGCGTTCAGTGTGCGATATATTCTGGTACGAAAATGTCCTTCTACAACACAGTTCCATCTACAATCAATATACATAATGAAACATATTTTAAAGGCATATGATATATATAGTCTACTGAACATCACAGGTCAGCACATAGAACACTTGAGCGTACTAGATTTTTCTCTACCCGTGTGTGGCTTGACATCAAACCAAAGCTTAATGCTACTGCACGATATTATAAGATAATATCCGGCATACCACTAGCTTGTGAAATGAGCAAAATTCAGAATTCAATGTGTGTTTTTGAAAACCAAATGTATATCACTTTCACATTGTTGTAAAGTTGAAAAGTTGTAGCAAACGTTTGTAAGTCAGGACTGCTAATGTGGGCCTCTATACACTTTGGAAATCTGCCCTACATACTTCAGAGGCTGAGTCTGGGTTCTCTGATGTTCGGATTTCTCTTTAGAGGTGATGAGGCTGGAACCCTGAACCTTGAGTATGTGGTAAGTGCTTTATAGCTGTGGAACACCCACCTCTTAACTTTGAATAATCAAAAATTGAAAGACATATTCCCATTGGAGAGGAACCTAGAACAAAGCAGGGTGTGATGCGGTCTCATGTTAGATGGTCTGCTCCTTTATTAAGATGGAGGAGTACATCTGATAGTCTACAAAGCGTACACCGTATTGGTTGATGAACGAGTAGACCTCATTAGTAAGGTCTGGACTTATGCAATCCAGAGCATTCTTGGTGCTCACATAGTCATTCAACATTCAGCCCACATTCTTGGCAAAAAGTAGAGCATCATTTCCTAATAATGTGATTATCCTTAAAAAGAGAGATCCCCCAAACTACTGGAATGAGCCTGGGGATATAGAGTGAGTTCAGCAGTTTGTCAAAGCAGTTATACGGAGTCTCTTTGAATTTTAACAGCAACAGTAGTTTGCTGTATGAAATGAAGATGCCTCTGTCTGTAGTCTTAGTGCCATCAGAGGCAAATATTTGAAGACACCAAGGAGTGTGCCATTATCCTGGGAAGCTTCTAATGCAAACTAAGGCCATGGAAAAGAACTACATCCCTCTCTTCTTATCTAGTAAGATGTGTTCTGAGAAGAAAATCCCATGGGATAGCATGATCAATACATGATAGTATGTATTACTTTTAGATATTTTCTCTTGATATAGGTTTCATTTTGTGGCTTACACTGGCCTCAAATGCCTGGGTTCAAATTATCTTCCTTTTGTAGTCTTTCAGGTGTCTGAGACAAAAGCTGGCTGCCCCTGGGTCTGGCTCTGAACAGTGTTGGACTTTCACAAACATACTGGAAGTGAAGATTGGGCCGATAATTTTAGAAGAGCTAAGGTTTCTGCTATTTATGCTTTCAAGACTACTGACTATAAAGCCAATTTGTTTTGAACATAAGATACTTGTGGGCATGATGGCGCAGGCCTATAGTTCCAGCTATGTAGGAGGTCAAGCTAGTGGAGACTTAGTTTAAGAGCTTCATAGGATGTAGAGTGAGTTCACAGCCAGTGTGGGAAACTTAGTGGGGTCAGGTCTCAAGATACAAGTCAAGAGAAGGCTGGGTCACGGCTCAGTGAGAATGCTCACTCATATTAGTCCCTAGGACCAATTCTCAGTCCCACAGAAGACGCAAATACCCAAGCATGACTGTACATTCATACCAGAATCATGACCAATGTCACTTCGCTTCCTTTGTTTTTGATGTTAAAAAAGACACCGACTTTAGTGTAGTATCCTGAAATGGGAACCGACTCCTGCTCACACCGCTGGGCACCACTGTCCTCCTGAGAGCAACGTAAGAAGCTTATTTAAAAAGCTATGGAATATTTAGTGTTTCTGAATTTTAAATGCAGGACAAATTAACATTAAGAGTCCTTGAACATACTTCTGTTTTCTAATCCTATTAAAAATATATATCATCACCATCACACTCCAAAATAGACACTATTTATCTAGTTCTCATGATTAGTAAATGCCAAGCCAGCCTCAGATGTACACTCTGTGCTGTTAAAAGTTTTTCTTTTCTAAAATTCCTTGCTCTCCACCCCTTTCCAGTTTTAGGGAACTAGACATTCACACTCTGTCATCTGAAAAAGGATGATTTAGAAGTTCAAAGATCCACAGAGGAATTAAATTCCTGGAACTTTATTTTCAAACCCTGAAGTCTGACCTTTGACAATAAGTTTGCAAGCATATTAAAGACAGGCATTGGGCTTTCCTGGTCACAAAGTAGACAACAAACCCTGGCCAGGAAAGGACAGTTTAAGGGTCCCCCATTTCTGGGCTCATATTTTCCACACTGGATTCTGGAGCAAGGTAGCCTGGGATCACTGGATCATTGTTGCAGAGCCTGGCTTGACCTGGGAGCAGCCGAGTAGAGGCAGCCACAAGGGCTGAGGCGCTGAACATCAACATGACCACAAAAGTCCTCTAGGGGCACAGCTGTCTCAGGAGCAATGAAATGATTCCCTTGATCCCCAGAGGACTAAGGATATAGGCCAAGGAGACCGGGCATGATGGTGGGTGTCTGTGACAGGCTGGTGACTATTCAGAGGTGTTTGTGGCAGAAGACCAGGTTGATTCTTGCATATCTTAGGGGGTTCTGTGGTTTCACATGATGACAGCCCATCAGACCTCTGTCCCTGTGGACCCTGTATAGTATCCTGGCACCACAGAGATTCATGAACTCAGCTGGGGTCCCAGTAGATGGGAAATGGATGAGACTTTTAAGTGGTTTCTGTCTCGTGGAAGGATGGGAAGCTTCTAATGGCAACAACCTCTGCACAGAGAAAGATTTGCATGAATAAAGATTGTTACTCATTTGGGATCGTGAGCTGACATTCTCAGTTCATGCATAGTACAAGGCTTCAGTTTCCTTCACTTGAAAGGTACTGAAATAGTTCCTGTCTCAAAGATTGTCAGGAGGATTAAATGAGGCAAAGTACAGACTTAGACTAGTATTTTATATTTAGTAACTATGGTAAAAACACCAAATCATCCTTGCCATTTTAAATTTGGAGGTATATCTAATTTCTCATATATTACTTTTCTAAGAAGAAACTTAAAAATACTTTCCTTTAAAAGAATTAAAATGTTTTTTATATCATGTAAGGAGAGACCCCATCCAATTTAAATTTTATGAACAAAAGATTTGTTTGAAGGTAAATTCACATAACGATACCACGTAACGAATAACAGCACAGACATTGTTCTTCCACACAGGCAAAAACAGAATGTGGGAACTGTGTTTGGATAAGTGTCCCTCTAAAGTCCCTGTGCTGATAGAGTCATGGTCCTTCACCCATGCCATTCCCGAGAGGCGATGGATCTCTTAAGAACTGGGACTGATGGGAAATTTTAGACGACTTAGAATGGTCCTGGAAGGGGACCCTATTCCCTTTAGGCTCTTGGCCATGAGCGGTTTTCTGAGCACGTGCTCCTGTCACGACTTTGCTGAAGGCTAAAAGCAATAAGGGCCAAGTGATAATGAACTGAAACTTCTCAAGCTCTGGTCCCGAATGAGCCATTTTCTGTTAACAGGCTGGTTATCTACAGTGTGTTGTTAGAGTGCTGAGAGTTGACCACACAAGCCAAACAGTTGGGATGAGATTCTGATGAAATGGTGTTATCAGGGGACTTACGTAATCTTTCTGCATTTTCATTTTCTTTATGTATAGAGTGGATATATTCCAATATATCTAATTACAGTGAGGATGAAATGAAACGAATCATATGAAGGACTTATATTGTGTCTGGCACACATACGTACTCAGACATAGAAGATAATTTAGTTATATCTCTTATTAGATAAAATCAAATACTGCCAAGAAAGTAAGAAGAATCATAAGAAAAGCTATTCAAATTTGGGCTTTCCAGCATAGGGATATTGCCAAATAAAATGTGTTATTACCAATTGATGTGCAGAGGGAGGCACAAAGGAGAAACAGTTAAGGTAAGATCTGCAAAGAGCTTGCTCAAGTCCAGCTTTTCACTATCTCCCAAAGCACCCAAAGGCTTGGTCCTAAGAGTGCTGCTAATGGGATTTTTATGTGGTGGAGCCTAGTTGGAAATCTACAGACCCTTGGGCATGTAGCCTGGGAGAGGACTGCCATCCCTTTCTTTTTGTGTTTTACTTTCTGGACATAAAGTGAATAGTTCTATTCGGCTATGTGCCTCTGCCCTGTCCATCATTCATGGACCAGAACTCTGGACTGGGCCAGGCCCAACTGGCATGTGAGCCATTTGTGAGGCAAAGTAAACCTCTCCTCTTTGGAGGTTTATTAATGAATTTTCTTAGGAACTGGTTACACAGCCAGGAAGCTAACACATACCTGCAATAGAAATTCCAAAAGCGATCATCCCCATATTTGTGGGGAGCTTCCCTGGCAAAGCACTTGCAGTTTTTGCTCTGCTCTCAAAGCTGACTTCTGCGTACTGATAACTTGTTGTTTCTCTTTCGTGTGTATGCTTGTGAGCAGGAAGGCAGGGAATTCACAACTGAACTCACAGAGATGTGATGTGCTACATACTAATTTTTGAGTTCATGTGCCCAGTAATGTTATGCTACTAACCTTTCTGGTTGGGGACAGCTGGCTATCCAGGGCCCAGACAGTTCTCAGCGAGAACAAAGAACACAGCTGTGAGAAAGGCTCATGACCATCTATTAATGAAAAATATATCTTGTCCAATTACATGTGAAACGACCAGTCTGGAGCCAAAGTAGTTCATCTATTTGTTCCAAGGACACAGGAGACATCTTCCTCTGCATGAAATATCTAAGCCTAGGTACAAGGAGACCAGAGATATCCAAGGATCGCTTCTACCATGTGGAGTCCTTTGAAGTTATCCAACCTTAGCCTGTTCACTTTTCTTTTCCTTTCCAATGGCGCTCTCATCAAAGACTCTGGTCTAAGGCTTTCCCTTTCTACAATCTGTCCCCTAAACACCTTGATGTCTTTCCTAGGTGCTCTATGTGGGGGTCTCTGCCTCTTGTTTCTATGAGTATAAGAAATATTCTTCCCTATCTTGTGCCCCCCTCATGGCTATATATGACTAACCATCCCATAAAACAATATAGAATATCCAGAAAAATATTTTTCAAGTTGAGGGCAACTATGAGTGTAGAGAACTTATCTTCAGGGAGTTTACGTCATGTGCAGTAAGGTATAAGATTGAGTCACTGGAAATAGAGTCTAGAATCCAGATTGTGTTCATCTTGGCTGGGACACAATTCTACAGAAGGACTACCTTTTTCTATTTCCCCTGCCTTGACTGCTGTAACAAATTTCTACAGTCTGGTGGTTTGAAACAATAGAAGTGTATTGTCTCATGGTTTTAGAGGCTAGCATCTAAACTCAAGATGTCAGCAGGGTTACTCACTCTCCCTGGGCTCTAGATTTTCCCTGCCCCTTTGGGCAGTTGCTTATTTCTAGTGTCCTGGCAAAACTCTAGCCTTTGCCTCTTTCTGCCTATGGCTACTACTCTGTGGTCATTTTCTCTTCATTGGCTTTGTGATCTATCCTAATGATTAAATCTGAGCGTGGTCTTCATCCTTGTCTTTATTGTTTTTTCAGAGACTCTGCTTCTGAATAAGGCCACGTTCTTAGGTTCTAGGAGGACACAGAACTTTGTTGGATACTGTCTCATTACTGTACACCATTCCAAATATATTGGAAGATGTTTCACCCTCCTTCTTCTATGGCTTACAGAAATGCTACTGTGCAAAAAGGCCAAAATGTCTTCATTCCATTTTAGTGGATGACTGAATGGCTACAGAGGTGTAGACAAGGCAAGAGATGTTCAATGTGCAAATCTAGCAAGGTCAGGCATGATGATTTTGGTCTCCATAGTAGAGTGAGCAGCTGATCTTGGAATGAGGTGGTGTAGTTGAAGTGAGAGGGAGGTGCTTTGTATATTGGCTCTGCTTATAAAACATGAAGAAATGTTGGAAGTGCAGAACTCTATCAAGTGGAAGTCTAGTTGTGGTAAATTGATCATATAACTACATACATATATACACACACATACATATATGAGATCTCTCTTTCTCTCTCACACACACATACACACACACACAGAGAGAGAGAGAGACAGAGACAGAGAGAGAGAGAGAGACAGAGAGACAGAGAGACAGAGAGACAGAGAGAGACACACAGAGAGAGAGAACGCACTACCACTGAGTTTCAACCCCAGCTCTCACTCAGGAATTTGATGATATTTAACTTTACAAATTTACTACAGAGTTGGCACTCAGTTTGAAATGAACATAACATGATTTCTGCATGAGAACCATCAACATTTTGTAATCAAATTCTCTTGGTGTTTATCTAAGCATGTCCTCCCAAATGTCTGATCATTCTGTGTCAAAAAAGGAAAAGTTTCTCTGCTTTGCAACTGACACACCAGATTCCTGCTCTGATGACTTTGGAGTTTTGCTTGGCTTGTACTCAGAATGTGTTTATTAAAAGTCTCAGGAGAGATGAAAACTGCATTAGTGGCACATGATTAAATGTACAGAAACTATATAGGAACTATGTTAAATATATGAACTCGTAGAAATTCTTTTTTATCTTAATAATTACATATTTCTAATTGTAACCAGCATTAATTACACAATTAGACAATAAATGTCTAATCTAAGTAAATTACATATGTAATCTCTATATTTCTTATATTTTTAGAAATATGGGATTCTTTCCCATATTTAACCTTAACTAAAAGATTATAATTTTTTTCACTTGAATTATGCCCGTGAAAATGTTGACTGGTTTAATAATGTTTTATTAATTTTGTATCAGGTGTTTTGTTCTTCAGACTTGGCTACTGTGTTTGTTACTCTTATTTTTGGGATGTAATTCCTGATAGAAATAGCTTAAAGAAGTGAGAGTGCATTTTGTTTCACAATTCAAGGGAATGAATCATGGCTTGGGAGTCATGGCAGAAGATTAAGGGCACAGGCCACCTTGCATATACTGTGAGAATGCAAACAAAGGTGAATGCTGGTGTTTAGTTTGCTTTCTCCATTTTATTCATGTTATGGTAGCTACACAGTTGGGGTGGATTATTCTATCTCAATTAACTTAGTCTAGGAACTGCCTCACAGCCGCACCTAGAAACTGCCCTCTTTGGTAATACTGGATTCTTTCAGGTTGACAATCAAGGTTAACTACTGCAAATCTATCTCTTACAAGCTTGACACACAAATATATCAATTTGAAGCCACTCCTGCTTTTTTGTACCCACAGGCTCATGACCATTTAATAATGAAAAAATATCTAGTATAATTACAAAAGTACCCCATAGTTTTTTTTTTTTTTTTTTTTTTTTTTTTAAAGGTCACTTTTTTTTTATTTGATATAATTTATTTACATTTCAAATGATTTCCCCTTTTCTAGCCCCCCCCCACTCCCCGAAAGTCCCGTAAGCCCCCTTCTCTTCCCCTGTCCTCCCTCCCACCCCTTCCCAGTTCCCCGTTCTGGTTTTGCCAAATACTGTTTCACTGAGTCTTTCCAGAACCAGGGACCACTCCTGCTTTCTTCTTGTATCTCATTTGATGTGTGGATTATGTTTTGGGTATTCCAGTTTTCTAGGTTAATAACCACTTATTAGTGAGTGCATACCATGATTCACCTTTTGAGTCTGGGTTACCTCACTTAGTATGATGTTCTCTAGCTCCATCCATTTGCCTAAGAATTTCATGAATTCATTGTTTCTAATGGCTGAATAGTACTCCATTGTGTAGATATACCACATTTTTTGTATCCACTCTTCTGTTGAGGGATACCTGGGTTCTTTCCAGCATCTGGCAATTATAAATAGGGCTGCTATGAACATAGTAGAGCATGTATCCTTATTACATGGTGGGGAATCCTCTGGGTATATGCCCAGGAGTGGTATAGCAGGATCTTCTGGAAGTGAGGTGCCCAGTTTTCGGAGGAACCGCCAGACTGCTTTCCAGAGTGGTTGTACCAATTTGCAACCCCACCAGCAGTGGAGGAGTGTTCCTCTTTCTCCGCACCCTCTCCAACACCTGCTGTCTCCTGAATTTTTAATCTTAGCCATTCTGACTGGTGTAAGATGAAATCTTAGGGTTGTTTTGATTTGCATTTCCCTAATGACTAATGAAGTGGAGCATTTTTTAAGATGCTTCTCCGCCATCCGAAGTTCTTCAGGTGAGAATTCTTTGTTTAACTCTGTACCCCATTTTTTAATAGGGTTGTTCGGTTTTCTGGAGTCTAACTTCTTGAGTTCTTTATATATATTGGATATTAGCCCTCTATCTGATGTAGGATTGGTGAAGATCTTTTCCCAATTTGTTGGTTGCCGATCTGTCCTCTTGATGGTGTCCTTTGCCTTACAGAAACTCTGTAACCTTATGAGGTCCCATTTGTCAATTCTTGCTCTTAGAGCATACGCTATTGGTGTTCTGTTCAGAAACTTTCTCCCTGTACCGATGTCCTCAAGGGTCTTCCCCAGTTTCTTTTCTATTAGCTTCAGAGTGTCTGGCTTTATGTGGAGGTCCTTGATCCATTTGGATTTGAGCTTAGTACAAGGAGACAAGGATGGATCAATTCGCATTCTTCTGCATGCTGACCTCCAGTTGAACCAGCACCATTTGTTGAAAAGGCTATCTTTTTTCCATTGGATGTTTTCAGCCTCTTTGTCGAGGATCAAGTGGCCATAGGTGTGTGGGTTCATTTCTGGATCTTCAATCCTGTTCCATTGATCCTCCTGCCTGTCACTGTACCAATACCATGCAGTTTTTAACACTATTGCTCTGTAGTATTGCTTGAGGTCAGGGATACTGATTCCCCCAGATTTTCTTTTGTTGCTGAGAATAGTTTTAGCTATCCTGGGTTTTTTGTTGTTCCAGATGAATTTGATAATTGCTCTTTCTAACTCTGTGAAGAATTGAGTTGGGATTTTGATGGGTATTGCATTGAATCTGTATAGTGCTTTAGGCAAAATGGCCATTTTAACTATATTGATTCTACCGATCCATGAGCATGGGAGGTTTTCCCATTTTTTGAGGTCTTCTTCCATTTCCTTCTTCAGAGTCTTGAAGTTCTTGCCATACAGATCTTTCGCATGTTTGGTAAGAGTCACCCCAAGATACTTTATACTGTTTGTGGCTATTGTGAAGGGGGTCATTTCCCTAATTTCTTTCTCAGCCTGTTTATCCTTTGAGTATAGGAATGCCACTGATTTGCTTGAGTTGATTTTGTAACCTGCCACTTTGCTGAAGTTGTTTATCAGCTGTAGGAGCTCTCTAGTGGAGTTCTTTGGGTCACTTAGGTAGACGATCATGTCGTCTGCAAATAATGATAGTTTGACTTCCTCCTTTCCAATTTGTATCCCTTTGACCTCCTTATGTTGTCGAATTGCCCGAGCTAGTACCTCAAGTACAATATTGAAAAGATAAGGAGAAAGGGGGCAGCCTTGTCTGGTCCCTGATTTCAGTGGGATTGCTTCAAGTTTCTCTCCGTTTAGTTTGATGCTGGCTACCGGTTTGCTGTATATTGCTTTTACTATGTTTAGGTATGGGCCTTGAATTCCTGTTCTCTCCAAGACTTTAAGCATGAAAGGATGCTGAATTTTGTCAAATGCTTTTTCAGCATCCAATGAAATGACCATGTGGTTTTGTTCTTTGAGTTTGTTTATGTAGTGGATTGTATTGATGGATTTCCGTATATTGAACCAACCCTGCATTCCCGGGATAAAGCCTACTTGATCATGGTGGATGATCGTTTTGATGTGTTCTTGGATTCGGTTGGCAAGAATTTTGTTGAGTATTTTTGCATCGATGTTCATAAGGGAAATTGGTCTGAAGTTCTCTTTCTTTGTTGGATCTTTGTGTGGCTTTGGTATCAGCGTAATTGTGGCTTCGTAGAAGGAATTGGGTAGTGTTCCTTCTGTTTCTATTTTGTGGAATAGTTTGAAGAGTATTGGTGTTAACTCTTCTTTGAAGGTCTGGTAGAATTCTGCACTGAAACCATCTGGTCCTGTGCTTTTTTTGGTTGGAAGACTTTCTATGACTCCTTCTATTTCTTTAGGCTTTATGGGACTGTTTAGATGGTCTAGTTGGTCCTGATTTAATTTTGGTATTTGGTATCTGTCAAGGAAATTGTCCATTTCCTCCAGATTCTCCAGTTGTGTTGAGTACAGGCTCTTGTAGTAGGATCTGATGATTTTTTGGATTTCCTCAGTTTCCGTTGTTATGTCTCCCTTTTCATTTCTAAGTTTGTTAATTTGGATACTTTCTCTGTGCCCTTTGGTCAGTCTGGCTAAGGGTTTATCTATCTTGTTGATTTTCTCAAAGAACCAGCTCCTAGTTTTGTTGATTTTTTGTATGGTTCTCTTTGTTTCTACTTGATTGATTTCGGCCCTGAGTTTGATGATTTCCTGCCTTCTACTCCTCCTGGGTGAAATAGCTTCTTTTTGTTCTAGGGCTTTCAGGTGTGTCATTAAGTTGGTAATGTATGCTCTCTCCATTTTCTTTTTGGAGGCACTCAGGGCTATGAGTTTTCCTCTTAGCACTGCTTTCATTGTGTCCCATAGGTTTGGGTATGTTGTGTTTTCATTTTCATTGTGTTCTAAAAAGTCTTTAATTTCTTTCTTTATTTCTTCCTTGACCAAGGTGTCATTGAGTAGAATATTGTTCAATTTCCACGTGTATGTGGGTTTTCTGTTGTTTCTGTTGCTATTGAAGACCACTTTTATTCCATAGTGATCAGATAGGAGGCATGGGATTAGTTCTATCTTTTTATATTTGTTGAGGTCTGTCTTGTGACCAATTATATGGTCGATTTTGGAGAAGGTACCATGAGGTGCTGAAAAAAAGGTATATTCTTTTGTTTTAGGATAGAATGTTCTATATATATCAGTTAAGTCTAATTGGTCCAAAGCTTCAATTAGTTTCATTGTGTCCTTGTTTAGTTTCTGTTTTCCTGATCGGTCCATTGAGGAAAGTGCAGTGTTGAAGTCACCCACAATTATTGTGTTAGGTGTAATGTGTGCTTTGAGTTTTAATAGAGTTTCTTTTATGAAAGAGGGTGTCCTTGCATTTGGAGCATAGATGTTCAGGATTGAGAGTTCTTCTTGTTGTATTTTTCCTTTGACCAGCAAGAAGTGTCCCTCAGAGTCTCTTTTGATGACTTTGGGTTGAAAGTCAATTTTATCTGATATTAAAATGGCTACTCCAGCTTGTTTCCTGAGACCATTTGCTTGTAGAATTGTCTTCCAGCCTTTTACTCTAAGGTAGTGTTTGTCTTTGACCCTGAGGTGTGTTTCCTGTAAGCAGCAAAATGTAGGGTCCTGTTTACGTATCCAGTCAGTTAGTCTGTGTCTTTTTATTGGGGCATTGAGTCCATTGATGTTAAGAGATATTAAGGAATAGTGATTGTTACTTCCTATCATTTTTGACGTTATTTTTTAAATTTGATTGCTTAACTTCTTTTGGGTTTGATGAAAGGTTACTATCTTGCTTTTTTCAGGGTGGAGTTTCCCTCCTTGTATTGGTGTTGTCCTCCTATTATCCTTTTTAGGGCTGGGTTTGTGGATAGATATTGGGTGAACTTGGTTTTGTCGTGAAATATCTTAGTTTCTCCATCTATGGTGATTGAGAGTTTTGCTGGATATAGTAGTTTTGGTTGGCATTTGTGTTCTCTTAGAGTCTGCATGAGATCTGCCCAGGACCTTCTAGCCTTCATAGTCTCAGGTGAAAAGTCTGCTGTGATTCTGATAGGTCTTCCTTTATATGTTACTTGGCCTTTTTCTCTTACTGCCTTTAGTATTCTTTCTTTGTTTAGAACATTTGGTGTTTTGATTATTATGTGACGGGAAGTATTTCTGTTCTGGTCCAGTCTGTTTGGAGTTCTGTAGGCTTCTTGTATATTCATGGGCATCTCTCTCTTTAGGTTAGGGAAGTTTTCTTCCATAATTTTATTGAAGATATTTGCTGGCCCTTTAAGTTGTAAATCTTCACTCTCATCTATGCCTATAATCCTTAGGTTTGGTCTTCTCATTGTGTCCTGGATTTCCTGGATATTTTGGGTTACAAGCTTTTTGCACTTTGCATTTTCTTTAACTGTTGAGTCCATGGTTTCTATGGAATCTTCAGCATCTGAGATTCTTTCTTCTATCTCTTGTATTCTGTTGTTGATATTTGCATCTCTGTCCCCTGATTTCTTCCCAAGGCTTTCTATCTCCAAAGTTGTCTCCCTTTGAGTTTTCTTAGTTGTTTCTACTTCTGATTTTAGATCCTGGATGGTTTTGCTTAGCTCCTTCCCTTGCATGTTTGTGTTTTCCTGTAATTCTTTAAGAGATTTTTGTGTTTCCTCTTTCATGAGCTCAGCCTGTTGACCAAAGTTCTCCTGTATTTCTTTAAGAGATTTTTGTGTTTCGTCTTTCATGACCTCAGCCTGTTGAGCAAAGTTCTCCTGTATTTCTTTAAGTGTTTTTTGCATTTCCTCCTTGTTGGCTTTTGTATTCTCCTGGATTTCTTTCAATGATTTTTGTGTTTCCCTTGCAAGGGCTTCTAACTTTTGATCCATTTTCTCCTCAATGGCCTTCATGTGTTCCTGTACCAGCATCATGACCAGTGATTTTAAATCCAAATCTTGTTTTACTGGTGTGATGGGGTATCCAGGACTTGCTGGTAGAGGAGAATTTGGTTCAGATGTTGCCATATTGCCTTGATTTCTGTTAGTGACGTTTCTGCGTTTGCCTTTTGCCATCTAGCTCTCACTGGTGTTACTTGGTCTTGTCAGTGCTGGACTCACCAGTGCAAGCTGCCCCTTCCCCGTTGGCCTCTGGTGCACAGCTTACACTCTGCACTGCCTATAGACAGGGTGCTGTTGTCCAGGCTGTTCAGATCCCGAAGCAGGCACCTGAAGGCTCCCGCTGGGGCCCGCAGGATTTATTGGAGCACACCGACTTCTCCCAGCTGGCCGCCCGGAAGCCCCCACTAGCCTCTTGAGGGACCTGGAGATGTGGCAGCCACCCAGGCTGATCTGAAGCGGAGAGAGTTGGGCTGGGGGCTTCTGCCTGAGGCCTTGCCCCAGATTGTGTCTGTGGACCAGGTGGAACCCGTGTGCACCCCCAGGGAGCTCCGAAGGTGAATGTTGCTGTGACCTCCCCTGTGCTCCGCTCACTCCGCTGGGCAGCCGATTTCCCCAACCGGGCTGGCGCACACTAGGTTAGCCTTGTCGCCTGGGCCCTGAGTCCAGGCAAACGCCTGGGAGGCCAAGGTCCGAGCAAAGTTCCCCTAGGGCTATGTCTGTTATTTGGGTCCGCCAGGTGACCCGGATGGCGGGCGTGCGCGTCCGCGCTCCGCGAAAGCACCGGGAGAGTCTGTTGTGCTAATAACCTCCTGGGCTGGTTGACACACAGATGGCCCACCAAGCCGCCCAGTTCTTGGGGTCAGTCCTGTGCCTTTTGGGGCCTAGACCCCCGTTTTGTTAGCCTCAGGCTACGCTTGTTAGCAGTCTCTGCCCTCCCGAGCACTCTGGCTCCTGTAGGCAAAATGGCGGCGCGTGCACCGGCCGGGGCAAAAAAAAAAAAAAAAAAAAAAAAAAAAAAAAAAAAAAAAAAAAAAAAAAAAAAACTCCTGGCTGGGTTGGCGCCCCGATGGCCACTCGAACAGCCCAGGGCCTGGGTGCAGGCCAACGCCCGTCTGGCTCTGACCCCTGCGGTGTTGGGCCTAGGATTATGTTTGTGTACCTCGGTCTGACCGATCTCTGGAGCCCGGGATCAAGATGGCGGTGAGTCTCTCCTGACTGGCGGGCAGCCGAGTTCTGAAGTGGCTTCCGTGCAGCGAAAGGCTCCACAGAACCGCAGTTGCTTGCCGCCCGGCTGGTCAGCGAAGGTCAGTGGTCGTGGGCGCAGGGCCTAACTGGACCCTGTGTCGCCTTGGTTCCACCGCTGATGGCCCTTCAGCTGGAGCAGCCACTGCTACCGCCGCCGCCGCCGCCGCCGCCGCCGTAATCCCCCATAGTTTTTTAAAGCAGTTCCAACATAGTTTAAAAGTCCAAAATCCAAGTCTTGTCTAATATTCAAGACAGTCTCTTAACTATGACCTCCTATTATAAAAACGGACAACAATGCGCACCTTTAATACAATGGTTCAGACGAAACATTTCCATTCCAACAGGAAGGAATGCAGACATAGAAAGGGAAGGGCCAACCAAATCAGACCAAAACCCAGGAGGGAAAACATCAAATCCTGCAGCTTACTGTTCGGCACCTAGGACTTTTGGCCAAATCACCTGGGCTCCACAGGGGCTTATTAGCCCTGTTTCTCCAGCTCTGCCACCTACAGCAGACACAGTCTTTCTGATGCTTTCTCTGTTCTCTTCAGCTTTTCTTGGTGGCATCTCCCACATCCTGTAGTCTCCACTGCAATGTTGACTTTACCTTTCCAACTTCGTGCAACTGTTTTTCAGAGTCTCCTTACAGGAACTCCAACCCCACCACCTCTTGGATGGCTCGATCCACGTTTAAGGATCTTGCTGCAAGCCTACACGACTCCCTCACTCTTGCATTTTTCATGTGTATAAAATCAGTACCGTACAGATGCTGTTGCCAAGCTCTGCTGCCAGCTCCAGGTGTAGTCTGGCTCCCTTCAACTATAGCTGTAGCCAGGGCTGTGTGCTGCTGACGCTGAGGTAATTCTTCTTTAGGGGATTACTTTGGAACAAAGAACTAAGCACTCTTAGTTTATGCTCTCTCCTTCCAAATTAATTTGTGGTTTATAAGTTGGAGGCTTTGCTTGGTAGGATCTTGTCCAGTGCATATTTCCTGTTGTTCCACTGCAGAACATGATGTTTATCTTTTATGGTGCTAATCAATTTACATACTAAAGTGCATCTGCTACACCTTATCCATAGCCTCAAATGTGCTGACACTCTTTTCCTTGCTGGATTTAGTTTCTGTGACTTTCTTTTCTCTTTCCCTGTAGATCTGAGCAAGAAAGTGAGGAGAAGTCAAGCCACAGCCTGATCTGATTCTTCGCTCACCAAATGGAGTTCGTTAGAGCTCCTAGTTTCTCATCACCTCACTCTACAGAGGTGATAAAGTTCTGCGGTCCTTCCTGAATGCTCTCTGACATGGACAGAAAGCAGCAGCACATATCTGGACACTTTAAAGGTTTGATCAGAATAAAGACTTGGACACAGGCAGAATGAAGTCCTCAAAAAATGGGAAAACCTCCCATGCTCATGGATCGGTAGAATCAATATAGTTAAAATGGCCATTTTGCCTAAAGCACTATACAGATTCAATGCAATACCCATCAAAATCCCAACTCAATTCTTCACAGAGTTAGAAAGAGCAATTATCAAATTCATCTGGAACAACAAAAAACCCAGGATAGCTAAAACTATTCTCAGCAACAAAAGAAAATCTGGGGGAATCAGTATCCCTGACCTCAAGCAATACTACAGAGCAATAGTGTTAAAAACTGCATGGTATTGGTACAGTGACAGACAGGAGGATCAATGGAACAGGATTGAAGATCCAGAAATGAACCCACACACCTATGGCCACTTGATCCTCGACAAAGAGGCTGAAAACATCCAATGGAAAAAAGATAGCCTTTTCAACAAATGGTGCTGGTTCAACTGGAGGTCAGCATGCAGAAGAATGCTTCTAGCCTTGTTCTTTCTAAAGCTTTAGGAGCTGAGTCTCCACTGTCCACCTTTCCTTTGGCATTCTGATCTTTCTTTTTCTTTTTTCTTTTTTCTTTGTTTTGTTTTTTAGTTTGTGCAACACTTTATTTGCTTTTGGTAAAGCAAAGGAGTGACTTCAACTCCTGGTACACAGTTTTTTTTTTTTTTTCTCTATATTCTTTGTTTACATTCAAAATGCTTTCCCCTTTCCTGGTTCCCCATAGGTCTCATAAGCCCTCTTCCCTCCGCCCATTTCCCAATCACCCTCCTCCCATTTCCCTGTCCTGGCACTCCCCTACAATGCTAGATCGAGTCTTTTCAGAACCAGGGCCCTCTCCTTCCTTCCTCTTGGGTATCATTTGATATGCTAATTGTGTCTTGAGTATTCAGAGCTTCTGGGCTAATTAATATCCACTTATCAGTGATTGCATTCCATGTGTATTCTTTTGTGATTGGGTTACCTCACTTAGGATGATATTTTCCAGTTCCAACCATTTGCCTAAGAATTTCATGAATTCATTGTTTTTAATTGCTGAGTAGTATTCCATTGTGTAAATATACCACATTTTCTGTATCCATTCCTCCATTGAGGCACATCTGGGTTCTTTCCAGCTTCTGGCTATTATAAATAAGGCTGCTATGAACATAGTGGAACATGTGTCCTTATTGCATGCCGGGGAATCCTCTGGAATGCCCAGGAGAGGTATAGCGGGGTCCTCCGGAAGTCTGATCTTTCAACCTTCCATCAAGATGGCCCCTTAAGCTCTGCTCCCTGAGGCCTGGAACTTCCTAATCCTGCACTTTGTTCCTCCCACAAAGCAGTTTTAAAAGCCTATAAGTTATGGGCCATGCTAATCACAGCAATGAAGCTACTTCCTGGTATCTATTTTCTGTATTAGTTTCTTAAAAAAAATTATGTGTGTGTGTGTGGGCCCAGAGGGAAAAACAGGTTTCCTAAAGCTGGAATTACATGCAGTTGTCAGCCTCCTGGTGTAGGAGCTAGGATCAAACTCTGGTCCTCTGGAAGAGCAGCAAGTGCTCTTAATTGCTAAGTCAATCTCTCTAGAGCCTGTATTAGTGACCTTTAATGTTCACTGCTGTGATGAAATGTCTAACAAAAGTGATCAAAGAAGGAAGGGGTTCTTTTGGCTCACAATACGAGGGTATCATCCAACTTGGTGTGGCAGGAATCGGCCCCAGGAGTCTGAGCAGCTGGTTATAGTATAATTATGTCTAGGGAAGAGAGAGATGTGCACACAGCTCCCTCCCCCTTATTCAGTTGGCGCTTCAGACGTGGAAAGGTGCGTTGCATGTTTAGGATGGGCGATCTCACCTCAGCTAACCCCATCTAGAAACCCCCTCACAAGTCTTCCTAGAGGTTTGCCGATCAGATGATTCTAGATCCTGCCAATGGGACAGTTTTAGTCAGTCATTAAAATTACAGACCATACTGGATCCTAACTCACAAAGACCTTTCTGCCTTTGCCCCCTGCATGCTGGGGTTTTAAGTTAAATTTCACCTTGATTTTTTTTTTTTTTGTTAAGGAAATATGATCTCTTCCACCAAAAAAAAGGATATTTTATTTGACAATATACTTTTAATTGCCAATGATCATTTTCACAGTTACCTGTGTATTCATCTCATTTATATGGTCTAATACATTTTACTTTTACACAGTTGGAAATATATCTAATATGGCTTCGTCAAATATGCATGAAGTTTATATATTCTGAAAAGGCCAAACTTCTGGTTTAATTTAATTAGCATTAGCAAGAATTTAAATATGGATCTCTTAAAAATGAGCAGCCTTGGGAGCATAAGTTATCCAGATACCCGAAAAAGAAGAAGAAAAAGAAAAAAAAAAGCCACAGCTGGCCAAGGAAATTAGAACAACAGGAGTCAGAAATAAGTCAAGTTCCTAGTCCTTATCATCTGACTCTACAGATGGTGATGAGTTTCCCTGCTCCTCCTGAGCATTGCAGCCTACTCTAGCCTGGACAGACAGCAACAGCGCATCGTATAGGTTTGATCACATTGCTTCCCTCTAACATCTTTACATGTTAGAGGGTAGCATTCTCTTGTGCGAACTTGGGGGGTGAGGCAGATGCTTTGTACTTATCTTCTGCTAACCATCTCCCATATAGCATCACATTTAATGCTCTTTTAAAAATTGTCTCTCTCTTCTTTCCCTGTCCTGCTCCCCCCTCCCACTCCACCCTGTGTTTTACCCTTGGAGGGAGTCAGATCCTCTGGAGCTAGAGTTGGAGATATTTCTGAGTCACCTGCCATGGGTTCTAGGAACTGAACTTGGGTCCTCTGCAAGAGCAGTAAGTGCTCTTAACTGCTGAGCCATGACTCCAGCCTTCATTAAATTCTTTTAGTAAACTGTGGCCACAGGTACTGTTTTATTGCCATTTTCTAAAAAAGAGAAGAAGGGTCACTCACCAGCCTTCATATCATCACTGAAGGAGAAATCCTGGAGGCTGGGGCGCTGTCTGGAATGCCTTATTGTCTAGGAGTCTGAGGAAAGCACCTAAGGACTATTACCACAAGGACTGCGACTTATTATTATTATTTTCCAATATGATTTCCTGGAGGTTACCACCAAAGTTGGACTTCCCTTTATGCCGAGGACCTGTGTTTACTGATGCCTTTGAGACAGCCACCAAGCCTCTGCCTCCTGGAAGCATCCCACTCAATGGGGCTTTACCTAGGACTGTGTCCAAATAACAAACAGGTGCAGAGAGAAGTGGCTGGCAGCCTGCAGATCACCGCAATATTTTAATCTTTAAGAACTATGCAATATTCAGTTATTTTAGCAAGTGGTGTTATTTAAAATGTTGGCCGCCCTCTAACTCAAAGGGAAGAGGAGCTCTGACTCATCAGTTTAAGTGTCTACCAATGTGGAGCTAGTGTCCCAAACTGAGTTCTGAAAATAAAACCAGGGGAAGGTGTTAAAACCAAACCAAAGCAAATCAAACCTAATCAAACCAAACCAAGCCAAACCAAGCCAAACCAAACCAAACCAAACCAAACCAAACCAAACCAAACCAAACCAAACCAAACCAAACCTAACCTAACCAAACCTAACCTAACCTAACCAAACCTAACCAAACCAAACCAAACCAAACCAAACCAAACCAAACCAAACCAAACCAAACCAAACCTAACCAAACCAAACCAAACCAAACCAAACCAAACCAAACCAAACCAAACCAAACCAAACCAAACCAAACCAAACCATAAAAGCCTGAGGCTGGAGGGTGCAGTTCTGATGCCAGAGCTGACTGCTTGCCTAAATCAGACCTTCAGTTCCATCCACTTGGCACAGTTATTAGACAGAAGGCAATTGTCACAAAGTAGGAAAAAGTACAGCTTGCTGTTCAACAACTTAGCCCAGGGGAGAGGCTCCGCAGGGGAGGCCTAGGAAGTGAAAGTGAGGACAGTGCTAGCGCTCGCTCTGTAGACTTGGCTACTGCCCTAGGGATCCCCACATGCTGAGCCTGGATAAAAATAGTTACTTTGTACCCCTTAGGAAGATGACTTAGTTTTGTTTATGATTTTAAGATTCATCATCATGAAATGACCTGTTTCTCCTAGGCACAAACATCGGTCTTACAACATAAACTGGGTGAAGTTTTGCTTATTCAAAGTGGAGTTTTAAAGCTTGGTCTCCCTCTAATTTTATTTGAAAAAAAAAAGTTTAATTCATTCAGGGTGGTGCTTTCTAAAAACTTACCATCCAGAGTTGCAACAGCAAGGCCTCTCATAGGCTCACCATTTACACAGCGCTTCCAGTGTTAGCGTTGTAGGTATATATGTATATGTGTACATGTGTATGTGTGTGTGTGTGTGTACTCTCATCTAAAATTAGTACCATATTTTCCCACAAGTGAGAATATTCTTAACGTGTGTATTGATTAACAGATTAGTTTTGCAGTGAACCAGTTTTCTGGCTGGTATCAAATTGTTTTGATAAATTTGTACTTTAAAGTTTTAGAAATTTGAGCAGGAATCTCAACTATATTCCTAAATATTCTACCGTGAACAGCCTCACTTACTGGCCTTGCAAGGCCGTGGGGCAGGTTGTTGCTGGGACAGGCAAGTCCCATTTCCCTACTTTTGTTTTTAAGTTTTCCCCTCTCCTCCTTAGCTGTACTGGATAGACAACAGTATCTAACACGTTGTGAGTCTTGCTCATCAACCCACCACTTTCTGACTCTTTTATACTTAATCTCCCCAAAGTCTCATAGTTGAGGTACAATTATTAAACCCCTTTATAAAATGAGAAAATCAAGGCACACAGAGGTCAAGAAGTGTTCTTAAAGGTTTGCATAATTGGTTAATTTGGTTTGCATAATTGGTTAATTCAGTTTCTGGAGACCATATTCTCCATTTTGACACCACTGTGCTTCAAAGACAGGAACTCTGCAGACTTCTTGGTTTAAAACACTTGTGCAGAGTAACTACTTTCCTGAAATCTTGGAGATGACACTAAAAAACCACAGGCATTAGATATGGCATTTTATCCCTGTAATAACAGCACCGGGGAAACAGAGGCAGGAGGATTGTGTTAGTATAGTAGAAGCCAGCCTGAGTTTCTTAGTGAGCTCCAGACCAGCCTGGCTTTAAGGTGGACCTTACTTCAAAACAACAAACTAACAAACGAGTATATACTGAGGCAAATCAACCGTTTGCCAACACGCACTCTGAGTTCCAGTCTCTGGAGTTCCGGTTAGAGCAGCCAGGCCTGGCTGGCTGGGCCTCAGCTGCTCACTCACCACAGTTGTCCTCATCAGCTTGGTTCCCGCAGTCGTCCACACCATTGCAGTGAAGCGGCTGGGGCAGGCACTTGCTGATGTTCCCGCAGGGGAAGGAGCCAAGAGGACAGCTGACATCCTGCGCACTTCCAAGGGTGACTGGGGAAAGAGGGAGAGAACTATGACGGTTGGAAAGGTTAACACAAATGTAGCACCCAAGGTAGGCCCCTTCACAGCTCCCACATGTGTGTCCCCTGGTCTGGTCAGTGTAGAAACCTGGCATTGCTGTCACCAGGGCCATAGCTGCTTTCCAGAGCCCTTGCCTCACTAGGGAGCTCTTACCAGCTTCTTTCCCTAGGAGTTTCTTACCAACCCCCATTTCTCTGTCCTCTGTCCTCGTCCTTCTGCTAGTGCCACATGGATCGAAGCTATAACCTACTGCATGCTGGGCAAGTATTCTACCACTAAATTTTGTTTCCAGCTTCCAACTCTGGGAAAGTTTTCTTATCTCCCCTTGGAACAAAAGGTTGCTTGCTCACACTTTAACTTCAATTCTACTCCTCTCTTCTATAGAAAACTTTCAGTTGTATTTTTGTTTGTTTTTGTTTGTGTGATGGTTTGCACATGCTCAGTCCAGAGAGTGGCACTTTTAGAAGGTGTGGCCCTGTTGAAGTAGGTGTGGCCATGTTGAAGTAGATGTGTCACTGTGGGTGGGGCTTTAAGACCCTCTACCTAGCTGCTTGGAAGTTCGTATTCTGCTAGCAGCCTTCAGATGAAAATGTAGAACTCTCAGCTCCTCCTGTACCATGCATGCCTGGATGCTGCCATGTTCCCACCTTAATGATAATGGACTGAAACTCTGAACCTGTAAGCCAACCCCAATTAAATGCTGTCCTTATAAGAGTTGCCTTAGTCATGATGTCTGTTCACAGTAGTAAACCCCTAAAGACATTTTTTTAAAATCAAAAATTTACTGCATCTTTCCTATGGACTCAGAATCAAGGCTGCTCTGGTTTGAGGGCATGGAGAAGTGAGCACCACCTGCTCATTTTTATATCGGATGTTCCTAAGTGTGAGGCCTTGGCAAGACTGTGTTGGCGTGTTAGCTAACTCCCAGCTGCGGTCCTGGCAAGGGCTGTTCTCCATTGGAAGGACACAACTGAACAAGTCAACAAGTGATTCCCAACTGAGAGGCACACTAAGAAATGAAACCTGAGTTCTTATGATATAACTGCTGGTATGTGTACGTAGGCCTCCGAGAAATGGGTCTGAGTCAACTGAGAGGAAAACAAAAGAGGAGAACCTGTGCAGCAGGAGGAGGGAAGGGTGTGGGAGAGATGTGCAGGGGTGAGTAGGTTTAGGTTGAGGATCAGACACCTTAAATAGGTTCTGAGGAGCACAATGAGCAGGCGTGTGTGGCCTAAGCTAAGGCTGGGGAGACAGACAAGCTCTGGAGAAGACTTTGGTGTTATTTAAAATACAAGAGAGGAGACACAGCCATCTTTGTGCCTATGACTGAGTAGCAAGGATCACCAGAGTAGCGGATCACTTGGTACACACACTGCCAGGACAACACCTGCACCCAGGAACTCGGCAGCACCACAGCAATCTGTGCCAGGGGAAAGCAGGTCACCCAGGGTTGCTGAGATAGGCTTGCAGGCACACAGGACAGGCAAGAACCAGCCAGTGTCACCAGGACCAACTAACACCAGAGTTAACCAGATGGCAAAAGGCAAATATGGGAACATTGCTAACAAAAATCAAGGGGATATGGCACCATCTGAACCCAATTCTCCCACAATAGCAAGTTCTGGATACCCCAACACACCAGGAAAGCAAGATTTGGATTTAAAACAACAGGGCTTCAAGAAGGGCATAAATAACTCCCTTAAAGAAATACAGGAGAACACAAGTAAACAGGGAGAAGCCCTTGAACAAAACAGGTGAAGGAATTGAACAAAGCCATCCAGGATCTATAGGAGGTAGAAACAATAATAAAATCACAAAGGGAAACAACTCAAGACATAGAAAACCTAGGAAAAAAGTCAGGAGTCATGGATCCAAGCATCAACAACAGAATACTAGAGAAAGAAGAAAGAATCTCAGATGTAGAAGATACCATAGAAAGCATTGATACAACAGTCAAAGAAAATGAAAAATGCAAAAAACTCCTGACCAGAAACGTCCAGAAAATCCAGGACAAAATGAGAAGACGAAACCTAAGGATTATAGGTATAGAAGAGTGTGAAGATTTCCAACTTAAAGGGCCAGTAAATGTCTTCAACAAAATTATAGAAGAAAACTTCCCTAACCTAAAGAAAGAGATGCCCATGAATATACAAGAAGCCTACAGAACTCCAAATAGATTTGACCAGGAACAAAATTCCTCCTGTCACATAATAATTAAAACACCAAACATACTAAACAAAGAAAGAATATTAAAAGCAGTAAGGGAAAAAGGTCAAGTAATATATAAAGGTAGACCTATCAGAATTACACTGGACTTATCACTAGAGACTATGAAAGCCAGAAAAGCCTGGATAGATATCATACAGACCCGAAGGGAACACAAATGCCAACCCAGACTGCTATATCCAGCAAATCTCTCAATTACCATAGATGGAGAAACCAAGGTATTTCATGACAAAAACAAATTTACACAGTATCTGTAAAAAACCAGTCCTTCAAAGGATAATGAATGGAAAACACCAACAAAAGGAGGGAAACTACACACTAGAAAAAGCAAGAAATTAATCTTCTTTCAACAAACCCAAAAGAAGATAACCACAAAAACGTAAAAATTATATCAAAAATAGCAGGAAGCAACAATCACTATTCCTTAATATCTCTTAACATCAATGGACTCAATTCCTGAATAAAAAGACATAGACTAACAACTGAAATGTTGGGTATGTAAACAAGACCCAACATTTTGCTGCATGTGGGAAATGCATCGCAGAGTCAAAAACAAACACTACCTCAGAGTAAAAGGCTGGAAAACAGTTTTCCAAGCAAATGGTCCCAGGAAAGAAGCTAGAGTAGCCATTCTAATATCCAATAAAATAGACTTGCAACCAAAATTCATCAAAAAAGAAACAAAGGGATACTTTTATACTCATCAAAGGAAAAATCTACCAGGAAGAACTCTCAAATTTGAACATCTATGCTCCAAATACAAGGGCACCCTCATTCATAAAGGAAACTTTACTAAAGCTTAAAGTACACACCACACCCCACACAATAATTGTGGGTGACTTCAACATCCCACTCTCCCCAATGGACAGATCAGGGAAACACAAACTAAACAGAGACACAGTGAAACTAACAGAAGTTTTGGGCCAAATGGATTTAATAGATATCTATAGAACATTTCATCCTAAATAAGAAGAATATACCTTCTTCTCAGCACCTCATGGTACCTTCTCCAAAACTGACCATGTAACTTTTCACAAAATAGACCTCAACAGATATAAGAAGTTCGAACTAATTTCATGCCTCCTATCAGATCACTATGGAGTAAGGGTGGTCTTCAATAGCAACAAAAACAACAGAAAGCCCACATACACATGGAAGCTGAACAATGCTCTACTCAATGATACCTTGGTCAAGGAAGAAATAAGGAAAGAAATCAAAATCTTTTTAGAATTTAGTGAAAATGAAGGCACAACAACCCCAAATTTATGGGACACAATGAAAGCAGTGCTAAGAGGAAAACTCATAGCTCTGAGCGCCTCCAAAAAGAATCTGGAGAGAGCATACACTAGCAACTTAACAGCATACCTGAAAGCTTTAGGACAGAAAGAAGCTAATACACCCAAGAGGAGTAGAAGGCAGGAAATCATCAAACTCAGGGCTGAAATCAACCAAGTTGAAACAAAAAGAACTATACAAAGAATCAACAAAACCAGGAGCTGGTTCTTTGAGAAAATCAACAAGATAGATAAACCTTTAGCCAAACTAACCAGAGAGCACAGAGTGAGTATCCAAATTAACAAAATCAGAAATAAAAAGGGAGAAATAACAACAGAAACTGAGGAAATTCAAAAAATTATCAGATCCTACTACAAACGCCTATAATCAGCACAACTGGAAAATCTGGATGAAATGGACAACATCCTAGACCGATAACAACTACCAAAGTTTAATCAGGATCAGATAGACCATCTAAGTGGCCCCATAACCCCTAAAGAAATAGAAGTGGTCATTGACAGTCTCCCAACCAAAAAAAGCACAGAACCAGATGGTTTTAGTGCAGAATTCTATCAGACCTTCAAAGGAGACCTAACACCAATACTCTTCAAACTATTCCACAAAATAGAAACAGAAGGAACCCTACCCAATTCCTTCTATGAAGCCACAATTTCGCTGATACCAAAACCACACAAATATCCAACAAGGAAAGAGAACATCAGACCAATTTCCCTTATGAATATCAATGCAAAAATACTCAATAAAATTTTTGCCAACAGAATCCAAGAACACATCAAAATGATCATTCAACATGATCAAGTAGGCTTCATCCCAGGGATGCAGGGATGGTTCAATATACGGAAATCCATCAATGCAATCTACTACATAAACAAACTCAAAGAAAAAAACCACATGGTCATTTAATTAGATGCTGAAAAAGCATTTGATAAAATTCAGCATCTTTTCGTTTTAAAGGTCTTGGAAAGAACAGGAATTCAAGGCCCATACCTAAACATAATAAAAGCAACATACAGCAATATAAAGCAATATACAGTAGCCAACATCAAACTAAATGAAGAGAAACTTGAAACAATCCCACTAAAATCAGGGACCAGACAAGGTTGCCCTCTCTCTCCATATTTATTCAATGTAGTACTTGAAGTTCTAGCTAGAGCAATTAGACAACAAAAAGAGGTCAAGGGGATACAAATTGGAAAGGAAGACGTCAAATTATCACTATTTGCAGATGATATGATAGTATACTTAAGGACCCAAAAAACTCCACCAGAGAACTCCTACAGACGATAAACAACTTCAGCAAAGTGGCTGGATATAAAATCAACTCAAGCAAATCAGTTGCCTTCATATACTCAAATGATAAACAGGATGAGAAAGAAATTAGGGAAATGACACCCTTCACATTAGCCACAAACGATATAAAATATCTCAGTGTGACTCTAACCAAACAAGTGAAAGGTCTGTATGACAGGAACTTCAAGTATTTGAAGAAAGAGATCCAAGAAGACCTCAGAAGATGAAAAAATTTGCATGCTCTTGGATTGGCAGGATTAATATAGTAAAAATGGCCATCTTGCCAAAAGCAATATACAGATTCAATGCAATCTCCATTAAAATCCCAACTCAATTCTTCAAAGAGTTATAAAGCACAATTCTCAAATTTACCTGGAACAACAAAAAACCCAGGATATCGAAAACTATTCTCATCGGTAAAAGAACATCTGGGGGAATCAGTATCCTGGACCTCAAGAAGTACTACAGAGCAATAGTGTTAAAAACTGCATGGCATTGGTACAGTGATATGCAGGTAGATCAATGGAATAGAATTGAAGACCCAGAAATGAATCCACACACCTATAGTCACTTGATCTCTGACAAAGGAGTGGAAAACATCCTGTGGAAAAAAGATAGCCTTTTCAACAAATGGTGCTGGTTCAACTGGAGGTCAGCATGCAGAAGAATGTGAATTGATCCATCCTTATTTCCTTGTACTAAGCTCAAGTCCAAGTAGATCAAGGACCTCCACATAAAAGCAGACACACTGAAACTAATAGGAAAGAAATTGGGGAAGAGCCTTGAGCACATGGGCACAGGGGAAAATTTCCTGAACAGAACACCAATAGCTTATGCTCTAAGATCAAGAGTTGACAAATGGGACCTCATAAAATTACAAAGTTTCTGCAATGCAAAGGACACCATCAAGAAGACAAAACGGCAACCAACAAATTGGGAAAAGATCTTTACCAATCCTACATCCGATAGAGGGCTAATATCCAATATATACAAAGAACTCAAGAAGTTAGACTCCAGAGAACCAAATAACCCTATTAAAAAATGAAGTACAGAGCTAAACAAATAATTTTCACCTGATGAATTTTAAATGGCTGAGAAACACCTAAAGAAATGTTCAACACCATTAGTCATTAGGGAAATGCAAATCAAAACAACCCTGAGTTTTCACCTGACACCAGTCGGAATGACTAAGATCAAAAACACAGGAGACAGCAGGTGTTGGCCAGGATGTGGAGAAAGAGGAACACTCCTCCACTGCTGTGGGGTTGCAAGCTGGTACAACCACTCTGGAAATCAGTCTGGCGGTTCCTCAGAAAACTGGGTATAATAGTACCAGAGGACCCTGCTATACCACTCCTGGGCATATACCCAGAGGATTTTCTAGCATGTAATAAGGACACATGTTTCACTATGTTCATAGCACTCCTATTTATAATAGCCAGAAACTGGAAAGAACCCAGATGTCCCTCAGCGGAGGAACGGACACAGAAAACGTGGTATATTTATTCTATGGAATACTGCTCAGCTGTTAAAAACAATGAATGTAGGCAAGAGGGTGGAAGTGGAGAACGTCATCCTGAGTGAGGTGTCCCAATCACAAAAAAACGCACATGGCATGCACTCACTGATAAGAGGATTTAGCCCTGAAGCTTGGAGTACCCCGGAACCAATTCACATAGCAAATGGTGCCCAAGAAGAAGGAAGGAGAGGCCCTTAGTCCTGGAAAGTCTCAGTGCGACAGTGTAGGGGAATTCCAGGACAGGGAAGAGGGAAGGGGTTGATTGGGGAACAGGGGGAGTGAAGAGGGCTTATGGGACTTTTGGCAAGGGGGGGATCCAGGAACGGGGAAATCACTTGAAATGTAAATAAAGACTATATCGAATATAAAAAATAAAATACAAGAGAAACAGAAGGTGGGCCTAACCTTCCGCCAGGGAGGACGTGTGCCTTCCTCACATTTCTTTGGCTACTGAGCTTGGTCATAGGTCTCAGAGAGTGAGAGTGGGGCTGTCAGGGGCCTCGGGGAGACTGTGGCGATCCAACTAAAAGACGGTGGAGTTATAGCCTAGGCTATATGGAGTTACATTTCAAACACACACACAAGTGGAAGTAGTGTGTGTGTTTGTGGAAGTGGAAGTGGAAGCCAGGGGCCAGAATGTACCTTTACTCAAGTCTCCTGGGATACGACGGGCGCAACGAGGCACGCGGCACATTCTCTCTCTGTTCCATCCTTCACCTGAGCTTGGGCATGTGACATTCTGTTTTCTCACTCAACATCACATCCACTCCCCATTGCACCGCCTTTAGAGGCCTGCAAGCCCATCTCCTACCTACAGCCATGCTGCCTAGTCTCACACTTCCGTAGTTTCTGGGACCCCTGAGGCACATTCTCTCTTTTAATCTTTTCCTTGGAGAGCTAGAATCCAGTCTTGCTGGGCTTCCTGCCTCAGTCTTGTTCTAGGTGAGATTCTACACTTACTAGGTAAATATTTATTCATCAATTGGTAGAAAACTAGTTACTATTTGAAATCACGCTTTTAGGACATAATGCGTTCTGAATGTCCCAAACAATTTTAAAATTAAATGACACATATACCCCTACGAGCACATAATAAAACAAGGAGGATTATGGGAACTTTGGGACTTCCAAAGAGTTGGGCACATTATTTGCCCCTCCTAGACCCCAAACACATTGTAACAAAGTCCCTGACATTGTTTGCCCCTTGAGGGGTTTGGAAAGGGACTTACCGAACAGGAAAATTAGAGATCCAGGCATCAGGAGTAACAATTGTTCCTAGATATTTGGAAGAAAGTGTATGGAGTAAGCACAGGAACTTAGTGCCTTTGTTTTGAAGCTGGGGAAAGGATGGAATGACCCAGATTCTTGAGAACCTTTTCTTTACCCTATTCCAGCCATATAGGAAGGTAAAGTAGATTTTATTCTTTAGAGACATTTCCATTGCACAGCAAAATAGAAGGGAGGGTACCTTTCCCTGTATGCTTCTACGCCCACCCAAGCAGAGCCTCTTCTGCCATCAGAGTCCTCCACTAGAGTGGTGCATTTGTTAGACAAGATGAACACACACACGTCATTGCCTGTCGTTGATGGCATAGTTCCTTCTTGGTCTTCTTGACAAATTGGGATTTTTGACAAATGGGTAAATGTGTAGTCACCATAATTTATTGTAATGTCGTGACATAAAACTAGGCTCCAGGACCTGGAGAGGTGGTTTTGTGGCTATGAGCACATTGCTCTTACAGAAGGCCCAACTTCAGTTCCAGGCAGCCATGTTGGGTGACTCACAACTGCTTATAACTCCAGCTGCAGGGAGATCCAGCTTGCCTCTGCAGGCACCTGCACTCACGCGCATTCTCCCATACAGACGTGCACACATGCATCTGCAGCCCCCCACCCCACCCTCAGGAGAAACCTGGCAGAGGAATCCTAACTCCTGTGTCATTCACTGTGCTGTGAATAGTGTTCTCACTTGGGAAGTTATCTTAAAATTAATCAGCTCATCATTTCCCCCAACTATTGATTAAACCACATTGGAAACTAAAGATTGTATATCCCAGAACAGAGATATCAAAAGCACATTCATGTTGACATGGATTTTTTAATAACTTCTTAATTAAACTTTAAAAACTGAACTTTAAAGATCAAGATTATAAATTAAAAAAAATTCTCTGACAACAAATTGTCAATCTTCAGCCTCAGCCACTGCTTAAAGTTTTAGCTGGATGGACATGGTTATACCTTCACGCTGCTGTTTTGAATATTCTGAGTTACTTGCTTTGGTGACTACTATGTTTTTATAATTTTGTTGTTGTTGACAGTACCAAGGTTAAGTCCAGAGCCTCTGGAATGCTGAAAATATCCTCTGCTGCTGAGACAAATTTTCAGCTTACATCTTATCTCTTAAATTTAAATTTATATTCATTAGTAAATACAGATTTTCAATGTCAGTGCCATGAAATTAGCTTATTTCCTTAACATTATGATTCAATAGATACATTAGAAGCCTTAGATATTATGTTATCATTAGAATATAATTAATATTTTATTAGATTAAAGCTAACAGAATTTTAAACGGTCAAACTGACACTTGCAAATTGAGGATAAAAATCTTTTTATTTCCTTGACTTATCTGCGCGTAAAGTGCTCACCTGATATTACCCTTAGACACTTTGATATATATTTCCTACAAGCAAAGACATTCTTCCACTGCATGACTCAACCATCAAAACAGATTAACACTTACTTACCCTTCCCCAAGAATCCTTAGCTTCTGCTCGAGCTGTGGCTCCCAAATATCTCTTAAGCAAAGAGGCCTAATTTGGACTTGTCCCTTGAGATAATTTATGCCTTCTCAGAGCTCATTTATCTGACTAACAGCAGAAACTTCTGGAACCACTTTTGTTGCCTTTAAAAATCATTGTGTGTGTGTGTGTGTGTGTGTGTTTGTGTGTGTGTGTATGTGTGTAATGTAGGGTATGAGTGGGCATGTGTGCCTCAGCATGTGTGTGAAGGCCAGTGGACAACTCTGTGGTCTCACTAAGTAGGTTCCAGGAACTCATTTGGTTTCAAGTACCTTAACCTGCCGAGCCGGCTTACTGCCTTCCTCCTCTCACAATTCACCATGTGTGGCCACGGTAACAACCTCTCAAGTTGAGTTTGATCCTCTCAAGCCTCAGAAAAACCCATGGGGTCTTGGAGGACTTCCATGCTTTCCGACACTGAGCGATATTTCAGAATCACCTATTTTCCTTGCTGCAGCTCTGTAATCCACCATGCCTCTGAGTTCTAGCTTCTTCCAGGGTTGGATCATATTTAGAAGCCAAGATAAAGACTCTGGGTGTACAAATTGCTACTGGGATGTTGCTGTTCCCAGTGTCCTCAGCAGATGGACTGGGACTGTGTAGTTATTAAGGCCTGTGGACACAGACATCTGCTTATCAGTACATCTCTCAGCAATGAACCACGAGCACCTCTCCTACCTGCCCCCACTCCCATGAAGTCCCATAAGACTAAGTTTAGTTTTCTCCTCTTAAGTTTCTCTCCCCACTTTTTCTAACAGTGAAAAGCCTGCTTTCTATTACTTCAGTATAATTATCCTGACAACTTTCCTCTTCTCTGATATATTAAAATGCAAATAACCATTGTTATTAGAGATACAGATTTTCTGTGGTAGAAATGAGATGGTGAGATACATTAATTATTGTCCCATGTTACTGATTGATTTTGTATGCTTTTATTCCAGCATTTTTATTGACTAAGAACCCTCCCCCCACCCCCATCCCCTGCTTCCTGAATTACCACTGGTTCTCTTATTAGTAAATGTCGTCAAGACATTTTGATTTTATGTTTGCATGACTCATGATTTTTATCTCTTATTCACCTCAATTCTTGTTAAATTATCCTTTAACAGGGATGGGGATTTACTTGGAGTTCCAAAGTTGATATTTTGAGCTGAATACATTTAAGACTCAGCAGATGGAGAGATATGCCTTCTCAGAGCTCATTTATCTAACAGCAGAAACTTCTGGGAACTAAAGCTGGGGTTGACTCTTTCTTTGGGGCCAGTCTACTTCCAGGAGAGAGGACAAAGGTAAACTTCCCATTTAGTTCATTTCCTGGGGCTGTTCACAGACCTTTAGTGGTCTGAATGAGAATGGCCCCCAAGGCTCATATATTTGAATGTTACCAGGTAATGGAAATGTTTGAGAAGGATTAGGAGGAAGTATGTCACTGGAGTTGGCTCTGAGGTTAAAAAAGCCTCTGCCAGGCCCAATCTCTCTCTCTCTCTCTCTCTCTCTCTCTCTCTCTCTCTCTCTCTCTCTCTCTCTCCTGTGGATCAGGATGTAAAGCTCTCAGCTACTACTCCAGTGCCATGCCTTTCTTTCTGCTCCTCACCTTGATGAGAATGGACTAACCCTCTAAAACTGTAAGCAAGCCCCAATTAAATGCTTTCTTTTTGTAAGGACACATGGTGTCTTTTCACAGCAATAGAACAGTAACAAAGACAGTCCCTAAGAATGGGTAGAGACCCACATCAAATCCACATGGATGGAGATATCACAGACTTTCTTATTTACTATTTGTTCTCTTAAAGACCTCTTTGGGAAACCAGTTAGAAGGACAGGTGAATGAGGCCCTGCCAGTTGTGAATTCCTTTATCTCCTAAACAAGTGAAAGACCTATAAGAGGACCAGGAGCCAGAGGCTGGATAGCCCAGTGATCCATGATAGAACCAAACAAATGTTAAAAAGAGGGCCAGTGAAATGATTTCTAATAATATTTTGCTATACTCATAGACTGGTGCCTAGCATAACTGTTATGAGAGAGGCTTCATCCAACAACTGATGGAAATGGATGCAGAGACCCACAGCCAAACATTATTCACAGCTTGGAGAAACCCTTAGAGGAGGAAGAAGAGGAGGAGGGAGAGGAGGAGGAAGAGGAAGAGGAAGAGGAAGAGGAAGAGGAAGAGGAAGAGGAAGAGGAAGAGGAAGAGGAAGAAGGGTTGTAAGAGCCAGAGGGGTCAAGGACACCACAAGATACTGAACCAACCGACCAGGGAGCCTGCATGGGACTGACCTGGGCCCTCCACACCTACATTACACTGTGTAGCTTAATCTTCTTGTAGGATTCCTTGTAGGATTCCTAACAGTGGGAGCAAGAGCTATCTCTGAATCTGTTGCCTGCCTTTGGGACCCTTTATCCTTGTCTAACCTTGATAGAAGAGGAGGTGCCCAGATTTACTGCAACTTAATATGCTGTGACTGGCTGATATCCATCGAGGCCAGCTTTTTTCTGAAGATAAGCAGAGGAGGCCTGGATGGGAGTGGGGGTGGGAGATGTGGAGGAGGGACTGGAAGGAGTGGGGAAGCATTGGTCTGTATGTAAAATAAATAAATAAAATGTATAATATATAAAGGATCTTTTGGGGTAAGTGAGCTGGCCTAGTGGGTAAAGTCGCTTACCATCAAGTGTGATAACCTAACTTCCATCCTGAAGCCCACAAGAGAGTAGGAGAGAAGTACTCTCGCAAGTTATTCTCTGACATTCACGTGCGTGTTGTGGCATGAGCATGTAAACAGACAGACAGACAGACAGACAGACAGACAGACAGACACACACACACACACACACACACACACACACACACACACACACCTGACTTGCTTGTTTGAGATGAAGCTCTGCCTGATTTGTATAATTCTCTTTTTAAAAGATATGCATATTTTCTTTCTTATGGTTTCTTAGATTTTTTTTCTTGAAAAATTATTTATATGCATGTGTGTGCCTCTCTACCACATACATGTGGGGGCTGAGGAGGCCAGCAAAGGGTGTTGTTGGATACCCTGGAGCGGAAGTTACAGGTAGTTGTGAGCTGTCCAGCCATGGTGTAGAGAACAAACTTGGGCACCCTGGGTATTCTTAACCACTGAATCACCTCTCCAGCCCAGCTATAGTTCTCCTTCCTTCCTTCCTTCCTTCCTTCCTTCCTTCCTTCCTTCCTTCCTTCCTTCCTTCCTCCACCCCCCTCTTCCTATCTTCATTTCTTCCATTTTTTTTCTTTTTGAGACACAGTATTGTTATATTGCTCAAGGTGGTTTGGAACTCTTATCCTCTTACCTCAGATTCCAAAGCACCTGTGGTTATAAGTAAGCATCACTGTGTCGGATTCTACATGTGCACTTTAATAAAAAAAAATGAAATGAAATATATAAGCAACCTTGAAATGCTTTAGAAAGTTGACATTTGCTGTATTTAAAATACATTTTATTAGATTTTTCTAGAGGTTTAAACACACATTTTAACCATGTAAAATAAAATTAGTTTCCATGTAAGGTTCTCTCCAAGCAGCAGTTCAATATATTTGTAGAAGGGACTAATTGTTAGGAGGAGCTCAGTTCATTCAACTTATAACTCTATAACTTAGAAAGTGAAGGTAAAAACCCCAACACTATTGTGAATGCCAAGAAATGCTTGCTGAAAGGAGCCTAATATAGCTGTCTCCTGAGAGGTCCTGCTAGAGCCTGACAAATATAGAGGCGGATGCTGGCAGCCAACCATTGGACTGAGTGTGGAGTCCCCAATGGAGGTGTTAGAGAAAGGACTGAAGGAGCTGAAGGGGTTTGCAACTCCATGGGAAGAACAACAATATCATCCCAGGGACTAAGCCACTAACCAAGGAGTCCAAATGGCTCCAGCTGCATATGTAGCAGAGGATGGCCTTGTCTGACATAAATGGGAGGAGAGGCCCTTGGTCCTGTGAAGGCTCCATAGATGCCCCAGTGTAGGGGAATCTAGGGCAGGAAGGAGGGAATAGGTGGGTTGGTGGCAGAACACCATCACAGAAGCAGGGGGAGTGGGGATGAGATTGAGGGTCTCTGGGAGGGGGGAGGGGGGAATTGGAAAGGGGATAACATTTGAAATTAGATGTAAGTGTGTCTGGCACTGCTAATTTGCTGATTAAATGGCTATTCCAGAAACCCTGCCCTCTCACTTCCTCCCATTGAAGAGACTGGAAGGAACACCTGTCCTAGCTTTCTTGCTTTCAGGCAGCTACAATGCATTCTTCTCTCCGCTGAGACTGCATGGGCTCCCTAGGAAGTCCTAGAGGAGGTAGCATTCTTGAAACAAGAAACAGATGCCACTGTTGCTATCCTTTCCATATTCCAGCCTCCAACATGAGATGCTACACAACCGCAGCAGCCTCCTTACAGCTGTGATTTAACAAGCATTGGAGAACCAAGGAAAGAGATGCTGAGACACACCCCACTTTAGAACTACCAGCCCACCAGACGGCTCTCAATGAGAAGAGTAAACCCATTTATTTTAGACTGTGGTAGGATCAGATTTCTTCTCTACTAATAAGTTTATTTCTAATGATCTGGTAGGTGGCACATGCCTTTAATTCCAACACTTGGGAAGCAGAGACAGGTGAATCTCTGTGAATTTTAGGCTGGCCAGTCTGGTCTACAGAGTGAGCTCCAGAACAATAGCCAGAGCTACATAGTGAGACCATGACTGAACCCAACCCAACCCAACCCAACCCAACCCAACCCAACCCAACCCAACCCAACCCAACGAACCAATGAACCAACCAACCAATCAACCAACTAACCAACCAACCAACCAATCGATCAACCAACCAACCAAACAACCAACCAATCAACCAACCAACTAACCAACCAACCAACCAACCAATCGATCAACCAACCAACCAACCAACCAACCAACCAACCAACCAACCAACCAATCGATCAACCAACCAACCAACCAATCGATCAACCAACCAACCAACCAACCAACCAACCAACCAAATAAACAAACAGAAACACAACTGTCTTTTTTCACCAAGTTTCCTTTCAAAGGTGTAAAGTCTCAGATTGGCAATGTATTCGAAAGGACATCAGGTCCATCAGGGAAACTATGGAGGCTACAACCCTGTTCTGTTTAAGAGGCTGGGCCCCAGCAGCCTTGCAAGCTTCAAGTTCCCATTCTCCACAGAAGCTGGGGAGGAGCAGCTGAAGGAGAGCATGGACCCTTCTGCTTCCTGTTGATACCATGCCAGCATCCCAGGTTATGCCTTTCCTCTGAGGGAGAAAAGTTACACTAAATATTAGAATATTCTACAAGTCTTATACCTTGTTTTTCCTTGAGTGAATAGTCAACAGTTCTGAGGTTCCTTTGGCCTAAATTTCACTTGTCATTTAATTTCATGTATCAAGCTCATGCCAATTTGATAATATCACCAAAGCAGAGGAAAGCATTTAACATGTCTGTAGAATTTTATAGGAATGTTACTTTTCTACTAAAAAGACAACTGCATCTTGACTGGCTTCCTTCTGTCCCAGTTTGCAAGTTATAATCTTGCACTTCATATTAGAAAAGAAAATTAATCTTTCTTTGTTAACACACAAGCCATTAATTGAGAATTTGTAGCCACTTGTTTAATATTGGATGCTCAATTGTTATACAGATATTTGCAAAGCAGATCTGTCCCCGAAGATGTTTCTTGTTTCAGGAATGCCACCTTCCTAGGGAGTCCATGCAGCCCATGGAAGAAAAGCAGTGAGTGCTGGAACTCCATGGACTAGGGGCCCAGCCCTCGTCTGTGAAGGTATGAAAGCCTTGACTTTAGCTTTCCTTATGTGGAAAATCAGTGAGCACGGTAATTAAGTGGCTTTCCTTCACACTGACAGCCCCTCTTCTGCATCATGTCATACCATATAGTTAAATCTAGGTTCGGTATATAGAAGAAAGAAAATGCATTTTGTCTTTCTATGTCCCATGAGCTTCTTTTGTTTTTTCTCATCCTTTTTGATAACTTCTTCCATTCTTATCATTCCCTATATTTATGTCTTAGGGGTGTGTGTGTGTGTGTGTGTGAAATATTAAATTTTGATCCTACTTATGAGAGAGACATGTACTGTTTGTCCTTTTGAGGCTAGATCACTTTATTTGAGATGATGATCTCCAGTGCCACTCATTTTGCTGAATTACACAATTCCATTCATCTAGTTGGTGTTTTTCTTTATCCATTAATGATTTGAGTCTTTACCTTGGTTGCTGTGGCTAGTGTTGCAACAAACATGGAACAAAAGGATCTTCAGGTGTCTCTGCAGTACACCCGATGGTTCTTTTGGGTATTTGCCCAGGAGTAGAATAGTTTGGTATTATGGTAATTCTATTTTTGCTTTTCTGAGGAACTTTCACAATAATTGCAAGTTATTCCAGTTCCTAATTGGGTTGACTTGTAGTCGCTTGATGATAAGACTGTTGGATATATTTTTTCAAATACTGGTTAGCCATTTGGCTTTTTTCCTTCTTCCCCTCTCCTTCCTTCCTTCCTTCCTTCCTTCCTTCCTTCCTTCCTTCCTTCCTTCCTTCCTTCCTTCCTTCCTCCCTCCCTCCCTTCCTTCCTTCCTTCCCTTCTTCCCTTCCTTTCTTTCTCTGTCTCTGTTTCTCCATCTCTCTCTGCATCTCTATCTCTGTCTGTCTCTACATACATATTTATATATGCATGTAATGGTAGGGTCTCACTATGTAGCTCTGGCTGGCCTTGAACTGACAGAGATTTTCCTGCTTCTGCTTTTTCTAGTCAGCAAAGAGGGAGAAGCGCTGAGGTTCTGACACTTTCTTCAAACGCACATCCCCAGTGACCTAGCATCCTTCCATGAGGGCCTACCTCTTAACGACTACTTCCTATTAGTGTCACTGTCTGGGGACCAGCCTAACATACACTGCTGGGAGACACTTTTGAACCACAGCAATGCATGATAGAAATATCCACAGACTGCTCATTATAGAAGAGATAGTTAACTATTTTTCTGGTTCTGTGTCTTATTGTTATGATTTTATAATTGATCTCAAGACAATTTGGAAGTAGCTGGACACTAGCAAGTAGGGGCAAATGCTTTTTTCCCCCCTCTCTTTTGGAAGCAGTGAAGGTTTTTGCTCTGGATAAATGTCTTGGGAAAGAGACTGAAGTTTATGTCACTTGTACCACAGGGGCATATCCATAAGGAGTCATTTTATAACTATGAGGATTATTAAAGAATAGACTGAATTACTGAAATAATTTTGGGAGGTTTCAAAAAGTTAGACAATTCAAGTATGTCCTACTCAAGGAAAAGACAGCCACAGAATATTTTCAGGAAGCATGCATTAGTTCCATAAACCTATGAATACCATCAAAAGATGCTACAGGGGACTCAGAGAATATTTTAGACTTTGTATGAGATTTTTTGATGTGTGTACTGTGATTTCACAAAACACCTTGATGTGGTAAATCTTTATTGAGTCTGACCAGAATAGTAAATATTTTTGAATATGGATTTTGTTAATTTAGAGAAGTTAGAGTTTATACCTAACTAGACTTAAAGCATAATTTCATTTTGTGGGGTTGAGGAAACCTGTTCTGCTCAGAAAAATGAGACCCTAAAGCAGTGGTTCTCAACCCATGGCTTATGACCTCTTTGGCAAATGTCTAGCTTTAAAGTATTTAATTATGATTCAGAATAGTTGCAAAATCTCAGTTTTGAAGTAGCAATGAACTAGTCTTATGGTTAGTAATCACCACAGCATGAGGAACGGTATTAAAGGGTCACAGCATTAGGAAGGTTGATAATCTCTGTCCCAAAGTGAAGTCAGAAGCAGGCTCAGAAGCACAGGTTCTGCTTTTCCCCTGTTTTCCTACCTCCCATCCCTATTTCTCCTCCTCTTCACTAGATAAGCCATAGAAACTGGAATTCTTCTTCCCCATGGTAGGTTATAGAAACTAGAACTTTCCCAAAAGTCACTAACAAAATCTAAAAATACTGCTGTGACTTTCCCTTGTTTTTCTGTGTGAGCACTGGCCATAAAGAGCTTCTGTGACCTGCCCTTGACCCACAGTAGGTCAACGATCTTCTGTGGGATGCCTGCCCTACTTGAGAAGAAGAAATGCTTAACAGAGAGGCCAGGAAGAGCTCAAGTGCACAGCTCTTCTGGATCTCCACCCCACACAGTCTGCTCCCTTCAGATTAGACATTTCTAGGCGATCACATTTCCACAGAGCTGTCTATATGTCAATAAACCAAGACAAAGACAGACAATTACAGACCAACTTCCCTTATGAGCAAGATACAAAATTTCTCAATAAAATACTTGCAAACCAAATCCAAGAACACATTCGAAAAGTATTATCCTCTATGATCAAGTAAGCCTGATCCCAGAGAGGGAGAGATGGCTCAACATATAAATTCAACATATCTCATAAACAGACTGAAAGTAAAAAAAACACATGATCATCTCAGATACAGGAAAGGCCTTTGACAAATCCAAACATGCGTTCATGCTAAAAGTCCTGGAGATACCAAGGATAAAAGGGACATACCACAATATGATAAATGCAATTTACAGCAAGATCACAGCCAACCACAACCTAAATGATAGAAACCCAAAGTATTTTAACTAAAATCAGAAACAAGGATGTCTACTCTCTGCCCATCTGTTCAATATAGTACTTGAAGTACACACACACACACACACACACACACACACACACACACACACACACACACACCAACCAAGTGAAACTTCAAGTGCCAGAAATGAGTTACATCTGATTGAGTTGCTGGCCGAAGAGGCTCTATATAAATGTGCAAAAAATAGCTATTGCCAGGGCTATTGGTTGCTCTCCACAAGTTGACAGTAAGGCCTATTGCTGAAGACAATACTTAAATATTTCATTCTACACGGAGAAGTCAGGTTGGTACCTTGCTGTTGACTAATGTTCATGGTACTGAACGGTATTCTCCCTGTTATCAGCAGTGAAAGGTATCTACCAGCTTAGCCACAGACCCTGAAATCTACAACAATATCCTTCCTGTATGCTATGTGGAAATGACACCAGTGGCACAAACATTGTGGGAGTAACCGACTACTATCTTACAAATTTTCAATTAAAAAGGGGTTTTGTTTTGTTTTTGATTTTGTTCCTCTTTCCCATTTCACTTAGATCCCCATTTCTTATATCTCTCTTGTAGCGAAATGTGTGACAGTTCCAGTTCTGATAGACTCCTGTTGGCTTAGCTTTACTTCAGAAGTTTCCATAGTTTTCTGACTGGAACATCTACCTTGTGAAGCAGTCCAGGATGCTCTTAGGCCTAATTGATTTTTTTTTCTGTGTCCTGTGGAGTTCTGTCACCTTTTGTTAGCTTTCCTCCCCTGTATTTTCACCAGCCATCCACTTGTGTCATTAACCTGTCTGGCTCTGTGATATCATTGCTACAGTTCCGACCTCTTAATAGCTGAGTCCGCTACAGCTGAAGACAGATTCTCATGGCTGTTAGTCCTCTGTAAAGAGTGAACAGAGGTGCTCTGAGTAAACACTAGTTACCTTCTCTTTTCTTTTTGTTTTTTAATGCTTGCGATGTTAAAAACCAGTTTTGAGAGGATTAAAAAAATACCTCAATTGTGAGATGTGCTACATATTAATCTGGGCTCACTATTTGTTCAATAAACACATGAACACACCCATTTCCCAATACAGAATAACTGAGATTTCTGTGCTTTGCGTTTATGTATTTCCAAAATGTGTCAGGCTGTGGCATTCTTCTGCCACCAGTCTCAGTCCATTCCTTCTCTCTGATGTGGGAATGGGCAGTTCCACTGATTATCCTGCTGGAGCAGCCAGGAATAAGATACAAAATCAAGGGCACTTGAGTTATATTTCTTCTCAATACCTTTTCACTTAACACTTAATTTCCACCCTTACTGTTTCATTCACCATTCCAATCTGTACACTTCAGACACTCCAAAAGAGGGAGTCAGGTATCATTACAGATGGTGTGAGCTACCATGTGGTTGCTGGGATTTGAACTCAGGACCTTTGGAAGAGCAGTCAGTGCTCCTTACTACCTAGCCGGTAAGCTCATGTCCAGGAGACAAAAAGGTACTGTCTACCTTTTGTTTACTGCTTAGTCTTATGGTCAAAATCTCCCTGATCAGCCATTATGACAACCTTCTTTTTCCTTAAGGAGTATGTTTTCAAGATATTACCATTAAATTATTAGTAGTGTTATTACACTGCTGGAGTTTGAATCTATAGTTTTTGCACATTCTAGGGAAGTAGTTGGATTATAGAGGATCACACTTTAGAAATGATGCTGTGGGTTATGGAGATGGCTCAATGAAGATTTTTCCATGTAAGGTTGAAGAGTTAAGTTTGGATTCCCAGCACTTACATAAAAAAGCTTGGTGTGATAGCTTATGCCTGTAACTCCAGCATTGTGGGGAGGTAGACAGAGACAGTGTGTCCTTGGATTAGCCTCGCCTCATCAGTGAATTCCAAGTTCAACAAGAGACCTTGCTTCAATAAATAAGGTGGAGAATGAGTGGAGAAGACACCCAAAATTGATCTTTTGTCTCTACATTCATAAACATGAGCATGCATTTAACAGGTACACAGAAACACCAGCACTCCACAACTAACTTTGAAAGCTAGAGGAGATGACTGATGTTTCATAGTGAACACTGGCTGAGAACAATTAGAAGACCACAGACATGGAAAACAGGAGATCCCATGAACCATGGTATGAAAGGTAAATTGAGGTAGTTGTGAAGACTTGCTAGAACTCAACATGCAGATTTCCCCTGACTATTCTTAGGACAGTTTTGCTACCGTCTGTGTTTCCAGTGAATGCACATTTAGCTCTGTATTAAACATGTGCTTGGGTGGCTGGAGAGATAGCTCAGCAGTAAGGAACACTGACTGCTCTTCCAAAGGTCCTGAGTTCAAATCCCAGTGACCACATGGTAGCTTACACCATCCGTAAAGAGACCTGACTCCCTCTTTTGGAGTGTCTGAAGACAGCTACAATGTACCTACATATAATAAATAAATAAATCTTTTAAAAAATGTGCTTAGATCAGACAAACTCAAACTGAGGAATACTGCATTATATACTGTAAAGAAATTTTGCCGGGCAGTGGTGGCGCATGCCTGTAATCCCAGCACTCTGGGAGGCAGAGGCAGGCGGATTTCTGAGTTCGAGGCCAGCCTGGTCTACAGAGTGAGTTCCAGGACAGCCAGGGCTATACAGAGAAACCCAGTCTGGGGGGGGGGGCGGAAACAACAAAATCCCCCCCCCCCCCAAAAAAAAAGAAAAGAAATTTTAATTCAGCAACATGGTTGTTCTGGCAAATGACCACATATCTTTAATCCCTTAGGATGGAATACACATCTTTAATCCCAAACAATGAAGGTAAAGTTAGTTTTTAGAAGGAAACACCATGTTTGAAAATGATGTCTAATTGAGAGGCAGACAAAATGATGAACTGACAGAGAAAGATTTGACAGAATAGGATTTGCCAAACTCTCAGGAGGACAGAGAGGAAAGAGAGGCTATTTAAGAGAGAGCAGCACAGTTGGGGAGAAAGAGGAGGCAGTTTTGCCAAGAGAGTTTTAGACAGAGGTTGCAGAGAGAGAGAGCAAGCTAGACACAAGTGAATACAGAATAGGCCAGACAATGAAAAGGAAACAGAAGATTAGAACATATTGCCAGAGTTAGTATAAGACCAAGCAGAGCAATTCAGTCAGGAGCTGTGATAAGCCAGTTTGAATCAGTCAGCTAAGAGGAGCTTGAGCCAGAATATTTGAGTTGAACCAGTCATCCAGAGTTCAGAAAGAACTAGGAAGGGTGAGCTTGTTCAGCAGTAAGTCTTAGAGACTGAACACATTTTAGGCCTAGGTAAGATTGTATGGAGGCTAGAAGCTTCCAGGACTAGGCCTACATTAGCAGACAGAGGCAGTGAGCCTCCAAGATGACAATTACATCTGGCAAATATAAGGTACTTTTATTAACCCTGAGATTCCAACTCACACCAGTTGGAATGGCTAAGATCAAAAACTCAGGGGACTGCAGATGCTGCTGAAGATGTGGAGAAATAGGAACAACCCTCCATTGCTGGTGGGATTGCAAGCTGGTACAACCATTCTGGAAATCAGTTTGGTGATTCTTTAGAAAATTGGACCTGAGGACCCAGATATACCACTTCCTGGGTATATACCCAGAAGATGCTCCAAAATGTAATAAGGGCACATGCTTCACTATGTTCATAACAAACTTATTTATAATAGCCAGAAGCTGGAAAGAATCCAGATGTCCCTCAGCAGAGGAATGGATACAGAAAACGTGGTACATTTACACAATGGAGTACTACTCAGCTATTAAAAACAATGAATTTATCAAATTCTTAGGCAAATGGATGGAACTAGAAAATATCATCCTGAGTGAGGTAACCCAATCACAAAAGAACACACATGGTATGCACTCACTCATAAATGGATATTACCCCAAAAGCTCAGAATACCCAAGTTATCATTCATAGACCACATGAAGTTCAAGAAGAAGGAAGACCAAAGTGTGGATACTTTGATCCTTCTTAGAAGGGGGATCAAAATACTCACGGTTCACAACCAAACAATGGACTGAGCATATGGTCCCCAATGTTGAAGCTGGAGAAAGAACCCAAGAAGCTGAAGGGGTTTGCAGCCGCATAGGAGGAACAACAATATGTACCAACCAGTACCCCCAGAGCTCCCAGGGACTAAACCACCAACCAAAGAGTACACATGGAGGGACCCATGGCTCCAGCTACATATGTAGCAGAGGATGGCCTTTTCAGACATCAGTGAGAGGAGAGGCCATTGGTCCTGTGAAGGCTCAATGCCCCAGTGTAGGGGAATGCCAGGTCAGGAAAGTGAGGGGAGGAGAGGGTAAGCAGGGGGAGGGGGAATGGGATAGGGGGTTTTCAGAGGGGTAACCAGGAAAGGGGATAACATTTGAAATGTAAATAAAGCAAATATCTAATAAAAATTTTAAGAAAAGATACTTTTATAAATTACAACTGCCTCTATCCTATCTCCATGCGCCGAGAATGTCACACATGATACAAGACAGGGGAAGCTAATGAAATATGAAGATGAATTTTACATTAAATAGTATTATTTTATTAATGCTAAATTTGCAGCATTTAGTAATTGTGGGGGGGCCTTAGACAATGAAATTCTTAGAAACACATACTCAAGTATTTTGCCATGAGTAGTCACAATGCAATTTGCTCTGAAGTCAATATATTCTGAAATCACTCAGCAAAGAAATGTATGTAGCAATGATATCATGTACAGGAAAAGGAACCCAGAAGAAAGAGCTTTAGATATTATTTTTGCATGTATGAAAAAGTACAAAATAAGTTTGGTGAAGTGGTGAAGTTTTTGAATAGTTATTTTTTTTCCAGCTGAAAGTGGTTTTTCCACAGTTTTCAGATTTTCAGTGTTTGGAGATGCCTTTCCTCCTATCTACCTCAAGTTTGGGCTGTGTGCACCAGCTTTGAGGAAATAGAAAATGACGCAGGCATCATACATGTGTGCATGCTTTAAGTTCTCTGATAATTCTCAGTATGAAATAGGAAGACTTTATATGCTGGGAATATTGTTCATAAGACAGTTTATTTCACCCGTGTGCTTATGACTTGGGATGCATACTTTTGGAAAAACCTGTGAGAATGGGACAATCTCAAAGACACACGAAGGCCATGAGAGCTAGACATGGTGTGCAATGGAGATCTTGGCTGCATGTCCTTGGGTCACGAAGGGAAGTGTCTAGGGCCAGGGAAAGCCTGCAGGCTACAGGCTAGGTGGTGAGGCCTCCTTAGGAGTCATATGGTCCTACTATTCTCTTAGTGATGTCTACTAAAGGCTTAATTTGAATCTGTTTCCTTCAGCTACTAACAATTAATCAAAAGCAAAGAGGCTTATTTAAATGTAATTAAATACTGTATTTTCCTTCTTTTACCCTCTCTTGGGATTACTCTAGTCTCAGACATGAGTGGCTAATGCTGCTCTCTGTACTTGCAACAGGATCCCTGCATAGACTAACGGGCTGTTGTGACTGTTATCTGAGATGTGCCACTGTGGGCTTTGTACAGGATTTAAAAATCACACACACACACACACACACACACACACACACACACACACGTTTTTCTTTTGTTTTTAGACAAAATGAGAATTGACCTAGCAGTTAAGAGCACTGGCTGCTCTTCCAGATGACCTGGGTTCAATTCCCAACACCCACATGGTGGTTCAGAATTATTATTCCAGCTCCAGGAGATCTGATACTCTCTTCTTGCTTTTACATCAATCAGGTATGTACATAGCAATACATATCTATATCTATATCTTTATATCTATAATCTATAGATAAAGCATTTATCATACAAAATAAAGTAAAATTTAAAAGTATCTTAAGACATTTTTATTTGTTTTTGTTATGTGTGTGAGTTTCTGCCTGCCTGTATGCATGTGCACTGCATACATGCTTGGTGCCCACGGAAGCCAGAGGAGGCCTCTGGAACTCTGGTTCCAGAGGGAACTAGAGTTATAGACAGTAGTAACTACACATTCTATTACCACATGTAGCTGCCATTTGAATTTTGAGACTGGAACCTGTGTCCCTTGCAAAGCTAGTAAATTTTCTTAACTCTGTTCCCTCTGAACAGATTCTTAAATGTGTATTTTAGAAATAAGGTTCAATACCTCCCAGGTATTAAGTGCAGTTAAGTGAAATTAAGGGGTATAAAGGAGATACTTACTGCTGCCTTTTTCTGAGTACAAAGGTTAACTACTTCTGTCTACCTACCTTAACTTCTAGGTTAGTTATATTGTAGTTAAAATCACATTTCAGGGACTCCATGCCCAGCATCCCACCAACATCAATCCATACAATTATAAGCACTGGGTGTTAAATACCTGCTGTCACACACATGTCCACATGGGAGGAAAGGGCCTCTTTCCTATCGCATGGACATTACTGACGTCTTTGATCTTGTCTTATGAACGTCTGACAGGAACTAGCTGATAGTCATGCTCTTTGTGAGGCGCCTCCAAGCCTCTCCTCACTGCCCCGTGAGGAAGATGCCTTCTAACAAGCACTTAGTTTATGTGGCTGGTACCACAGCCTCCTTTCTCTGTCCACGCTGCCATCTCAAATTAAGAGTCAAGCTTGTGATGGAGGTGGCTGTTCATTCAGGTCACCAGGTTAAGTAGTGAGGGAGGATTTATTTTCTCCGCTTCAGCTATACTTTGTTACAGCTGTTGCCATCTGGCCTTGCTTTGTGTGACTGCCTACTGATTACCCTTCTGTATCCGGCTCACAAGATCATCCAGCGGGTTAGATATGCACCTGTGGTAGGTAAGAGGCAACACCATCCCTCTCAAGTAGTGATTAGGGAGAGAAGACCTAGATTCCTACACATTCTTTTGTGGGGGAAGAGGTTGTTTTTTCAAGACAGTATTTCTCTGTATAGCCTGGTTGTCCTGGAACCAGCTCTATAGACCAGGCTGGCCTGGCACTCACAGAGATCCACCTGCCTCTGGCTCCTGAGTGCTGGGATTGCAGGTGTGCCACCTCTGCCTGACTCCATAGTCCTTTACGGGCAATGACTGGCTTTCCTCTGACTCTCTGAGCCATTTTGCTTCCTCTTATTTTTTGGGTTAAGAAATTCTTTTTCTCACCCTTCACCTGGTTTTAAGTGTCAGAGAACTTTTGTCTACAACTGTTATTGTGTAGATAACCAAGCTGTCTGAACAGGAGTCTTCTCCCCTTTAGCAGCTGGCTTTCTACTCTGACTCTTGCCAGCCTGGCCATCAAGCAGCAGCTAGAAGATTCTTCCAAACCTGAGATCGCAAAGTGTCCTAATTCCAGAATTCTCCTGGGACCTTACTGTCCACCTTCTCACCTTTACCCTTGTGTCATACATGAAGAGGTCACATCTGTCCGTTGGCTTGCTTCCTTCCCTTTCTCCCCCTTCTTTTCAGCACTATCCCCTCTGTGCTCTCAGCTCGGTCTTACTTCCAGGTCTTTGAATGAGTCCGTCCACGTGTCTGAATAAGCGGATTACCGATACCAGGATCCCTACAGAGCAAGGGGTTCTTCTCATAAGTAGGGGTCCCTTAGGAAGACTGCTGATGTTTGCTAAAGTACTGCCTTGATCTGGAGCACTGTGGGCCTGGTTAGTACTTGGATGGGAGACACTTTAGAATCATTCTAGTTAAAGTTCCCTACACACCTTGCTAGTTACTGTTCTATTCTATTCCGTTGTGTTTCTTTACTTTAGAACATATTACCATTGGGAAATTCATTTATCAGCGTGATGGTTAGTTTTGATTTTGGGCTTGGTACAATGTAGATAAAGCTAGGAAGAGAGTCTCAATGAGGAATTCTCTAGATTAGGCTGACTCGTGGGCATGCATGAATTTTCTTTCTTGAAGTTTCCATTCTATTTTGAGATTCATACATGTTCTGTATTTATATCCTCTCCATCCCATCCTTTCTCCTGTTCAAATCCCCCTTTGTCCTCCCACTGAAATTATTACCTTCTCTTCTTTAAATATTGTTACATTGAGTTAATTGAGGTGGGGAGACCCCTCCTGAATGTGGGAGACGCTATTTCATGGGTTTAGTCCTGGGCTGAATGAAAAGGAGAGAGGGGATCTGAGCGCAAGCGCAGATTCATTAATCCTAGGCCTCTGGTTGGTTGTGCACGTAATGTAACCACCGCTTCCGGTTCCTGCTTTCACCCCATTCCAGCCTGGCATTGTGAGTCAGAGAAACCTTTCCGCCCTTCACTTGTTTTTGTCAAAAGTGACTAGGGCAATGAAACTAAGGCAATCAGTCTACCTTCTGTTAAGGATCACTTCTAGAATGTACATCCCTATTGGTGAAGGGTCTTTGTGGTGTTGTTTCCCAATGATTTTTTTTAAATGATTTTATTGGTGGTAGGCATACTGTCGTCAACTCGGAGTTGAAGGAAAGGAGCACGAACAGACAAGAATTTGTGAACTTGGATCATTTAGGACAGAACTTGAAGAGTTCTCTGCAATATGCACGGAAAGGTCGCCACTTTCCCGCCCTTCTAGAAACACCCTGATGTTTGAGATCGGTAAGGTCAGCCAGTGAGTCCTTGTTTTCTCAGAATACATTGCCCCTCCTTGGCCTCTCAAAAACTCTAGAGTCCATAGATTCTTTCTATGGAATAACTAGACTAAGGAAACTTCTTTGTAGTTTTTTTTTTGTTGTTGTTGTTGTTGTTTGTTTGTTTGTTTTGGAAGGAGGTGAAAGACGAATAAAGGGAAAATAAGGGCAGGAAGAGATAAAAATGAAATATTTTAAATTCTGAGGAGCTCTTGAGTAAAGCCAGCCATGGCTTCAACACAGCTGTGGTTATCACCAAGTGGTGACTAAAAATCCCAGAGAGACTGGACTTTTTAGGACATTGTGCAAATCAAGGGAACAGAACGAAGCTTTTGTAAATTAGCTCAGTTCCTATAAATTGGAGTAGCACTCGTGGTGGCTTTGTGATGTGCCCTGCCCCCAGCATTCATGTCTCATGATCCCTAGTGGTTGGCTGTTTAGGGAGGATTTGGAGGTGTGGCCTTGAAGGCAAAGAAAATGTGTTGCTGTGGTGGGTGTGGTGGTTTGAAAGAGAATGGTCCTCATAGGGTCATATGTTTGAATAGTTTGGCTCTAGTTAATGGAACTGTTTGGGAAGAATTAGGGGCTATGGCCTTGATGAAGGGCGTGTGGCACTAGGTTTCAAAAGCTTACATCATTCTCAGTTAGCTTGCATGCACTCTTTCTGTCTTCCCTCTCTCCCCACCCCTTCTCCTCTTCTCTCCATCTCTCTGCCTCAAGCGTGTGTTTGAGGATCAAGTCTTCAGCTAGTGCTCCATGCCTGCTCATTCTCGGCCTGATGGTCACAGGCTCATCTTCTGAAACTGCAAACCTCTTTAAACCCTTTCTTTTATAAGTTGCCGTGGTCACAGTGTCTCACAGCATTAGAAAGGTAACTAAGACGGTGGGCTTTCAGGCTTCAAAGGACCCCAGCCATTTCCAGTTAGCTCTCTCTGCTTCCTGTTGGATTGAGATGAGAATTCTCCACTGCTGCCCCATCTGCCAGCCACCTGCTGTGTTTGCTCCACCATCATGGACTCTAATCCTCTGGAATGCCATGGTATTTTGACACAGGAAAAGAAAAATATCGATGACAATATATACTGCTTATAAGAAATGGCAAACATGGTGTATTCTCCATTTAAGAAATTTCTTTAGCTTGCCTGTGTGAACTTTATTCAGTTCACTAATTTTGAGACTCCAGAATGTATTTGATTTCATGGGTGTGTCATTTTGAGAGCATGCACACAATTTGCAAGTGTGCATTTCATTTATATCATCAAGCAATTTACCCACTGGAGGAGCACGGCTTGGTTTAGCTGAAGGCAAGTCCCTAATCTTCGTAAGTATTTTCAGGCAGCTCAGACATTTTCTAATGAACCTATATTTTTGTCCAGTCACATTAAAAGCTATAGTCAATGTCATATAATGTACACAGTATTCACAAAAAGTCCATTTTCAGATCTATTTTGGCTACATTATTAATTTCTTGTGAGAATGATTAGGATGCATTTTCTTATTTTAAAGATTTTCTTCAAACTAATTAGTTAACATGACTACAGTTATGCAGCTTTTATGGAAATTAAAAACTGTGCCGAGTGAGGGTGTTCCTGGCACATTTTGAATGGTGTAGCTCCAGTTTTCCCATCATACAGGAAGAAAGTACATTAAAAGCATAAAGAGGCCCTAGAAAAACATAGACTAGCAACTGAGTAGGCTGATCTATTTTCCTGGGACTCGGTGTAGCCACCATGCCTCCTCTTTCAAGGAGTCTGTCAGGGCTTCCCATTCCAGCCCATTTCTCTTCACTCACAAGAGCCACTTCCTAAGGCAAACATTTCCTGCTACCACTCTGTGAAAAACTTCTGTTGCAATTCCTTATTTACTGCAGTGTGAACTCCCGGAGTGTGGTGGTCAAAGGCCTTCCTGATCTGGTTGCTACCATCCTCTCTAGCTTTTCTCAAGCATGTGTTTCAGCCTTTTATAAGCCACTGACATACTTGTCGTACTTGTTGCCTCCTATGTCTGGCACGCCCCTCCCTTCCCCGGAAACTTTGAATATGCAATACCACTGCTATTTGTGCAGTCTCTTCCTCCTTCTGCCGGAGCATTGCCTGGCAGATCTGAACTCACTGCAGCTTGCTGGATCAGTTTGCTCATCTTTATATGGGAACAGGAATAATGGCCAAACAAGAGACAGATCATGCACATAACCGGACAACATGGTTTTGGGGTTGGCATGGTGAATAGAAAGAAACTCTGGTCTTGGGAATTCCATGATCCCAAGTCCAGCTCTGAGTATTTTGTGAGTCTGTGACCTAGGCAAGTTCGCATATCTCTCTGAAACTGGGTCTTGCAGTAGGAGAGACAAGGCTATACTACCTTCCATGGTTTAACTATTACTTGTGTTGTCCTTTAACTAAAACTTCAATAATGCATCTGACTAGGCTACAGATTTAGTAAGGTCAATAGTTCACATAAACAAACAACGTGTAGTGACTGTGATCTAGCACATCTGTGTATTTAAGTACATAGAATAAAGAATATTAAAACTCATATTAAAAACTTCCTGTGATTTCTCTCGTGCAAATGTTAAAGTAGAACACATTCCTCAGTGACTGATCAGACAGTTCAGCTTCCAAGTGAAGGAGATTACCATATCAGATCATTCTTTGCTCTTTTCAATTATGGATTACACATCTTATTGCTTTAGGGATTTCATTGGAAAAAAATTGTATAATAAAGTTAATAAATAACTTTGACCATTGGGATTTTTCTATATTTAGAGTAACATTTCTGCATCTGGTTATTTTATTTTTATAATATTGTGAAAAATATTGTTAGAAAAAAGAAATAAGCATATGGTCACTGCTGGGACATAGCTAAAACTCTGGTGCTTTGAGTTCATACCTCACCCAGATTTTCACTACAATTGTATTCCAAAGTACTCAGGCTTTGTGGTTACAGCTCTTACGGTCAAATGCTCTCTGATTTCATGATACACCTCAATGTGTTTTTTTTTTTCATAGTGCAGAACAGGGCTGTGTGGTTACTATAAAGTGAACCATTTTTTAGCTCATCCTAGAGGCAGCGACAACCATTCTGGGGAAGGACATGGAATAGTACTTGAATTAACATAATTTCCAACGTGTGTGCATTTTTTGGTTTAAAGCCCACTCTGGTCCTAAGTCTCGCATGGCCACAAGGCCTTCTTTTATATCATGGAGCTCTCTCTGTGCCTAAAATCGCTCAAAATATCATTTGTCTTTACTCAGTTCTGCTTTCTTCATTTTTCCTTCCTTCCATAGTTCACTATCTTGCTAAATTTCAGTTTTCTTCATCAATACCATACTTATAAATTCATCCATTCTTATCTCTTCAGGCATTTTTTGTGACTATGTTATAGCTAAACATAGAGGAATATAATAAGGATGGTACTTGGCATTGGCATGTTTCTCTCTTCATGCTTTAGTAAGTCAAGTTTGTGTCTAGTTGAATTTATCTATCATTGATTAAGAGAAAAATAAGACTGTCTAATTTTTTTTTTTGTGTGTGTGCACCTCTTTCTACTTACTGAAGAGTGAGAGTAATTTTGGACCTGCTCTACGGGTCAGCAGAGAAACTTGCAAGCAGATGCCTGAGAGCAACTCGGAAACAACATTTGCATCTTTCTACATTAAAGTGGATTTGGTGGCCAAATGCTAGTGCATTGCTCTGGCCAGGGCTGGCGTGAACTCAGCTGTCCAGAATATCATTGAAACAAAAAATAAAACCAATCACTTTTTCACAGACTTAAATTGGGCTGTTAGCTTACAAGGTCAGGGGTAAGAACTACAGTCAGAAGAGCAGAAATAAAAACATAAACTTAACTGAGCCACTGGCCACTTCTTTGGACCTTAACACAGAGGAAAGCTGGGAGAAGTTAGGAGAAGCTGACAGAAAGCCTGCCTGAGAGCATCGTCTTCCTACATTTGAAATGTGTGAGAAAGTAGAAATATTTATAAGCCACGAGGCCATTTGTAATTTCTAACAAATTAGCCACAACTGGGAAAGTAAAAATGCCCAGCCTATCTTCTGGACCATTCAAAACTCACCAAGCATTTCCAGCCCACAGTGGGAAAGCTTACTAAAATGACCACAGCCAAGAAGTCATAACAAATAAAACAGCAGCAATGAATGAGAAGAGAAGGTGGCAGAAAGGCAATGGGCTGGGCCTTGTGAGGGAATGCGGGGACAGAGATTGGTGCTCATTCCTGAAGCTGGTGCCTGATGCACTGAGAACTTGATCCAGCTACTTTCTTTAACATATTGGAAGTGCATGGCCTGGATAGAAACTCCCAGAAAACCATTATATGACAGCTTATTTGATCTCTCTAAGTAGATCAAGATATGTACACTTTTATTAAGATCTGTAAGCTCATATTCATTTTTATCCCATAACATTTTAATTTCAAACCTATGAAGTCAAGTTTATCTGTTTAAATGAGCAGGCTACAGAAACCTGAAGGATAATAGCTTCCTTATATGTTTGGGAAAGATGGTGGAACCAATTTATTCAATAACTAATTCATTCAACACTGAGGCTAAAACACTAGCCCCAATGCTTATGAATTCAGATTGTGTGTGTGTGTGTATATGTGTGTGTGTGTGTATGCATGTGTGTGTGTATATGCATGTGTATGTGTCTGTGAGAGTGAGTTTGTGTATAGATGTAGGTATGTGTCAAACAACTCTTCTGTAAAATTTGGCTTTATGAGGTGGGCAGGCTTTGGGGTCAGTTAAGGAGAACATATCACTGTGGATACTTTATTAGGAGTCACAGTGAGACTAAGGAAAACAGTGGTAAGTTAAGACAAGAAGGAGAAGCCAACACTACAGGAACAAGAGGACATGGCTGATCCTCTTAACACCCCAAATCTGGGCTGCCTGGAGGTGGGAAAGGAGATGTATAAGCACACTCAACAGCTAGCAGCTTCCATGTTGGGGAGAAGCGAGGAGGAACAGAACTCACAGAAGAAACAAGCTGGAGAAGGCTAGAAAGTGGCCCAGGATAACAGCTAGGCTTTCAAGTGCCCATTTCATCCCAAAGCTTGTATCTCAAATGCAATGACAGCCTTACCATGGATAATGAACAAAAAGTCAGATGCCTCTGAATGCATAGTGACTACCACTGTAGGATTTGCAACGTAGCAAGCCAGGGCTTGTTAAAGCCCACGGTGGCGTTCCACATTGAAGACTCACTGCATGCTCCCCAAGCACCTTTTACTCCATATAAAAGAGAAAACACATCACCTACCTCTGCAAATAGGGCTGGAAAGGGAGAAGAGGACCAGAGTGGGTTTAGGTGATGCTGTGTATCAGCAGTATCCCCATCGTCCTAACTGTATGGTACCAGAACAAGTGGGAAGGCAGGAGGTGGCATTCTTTCTGAGGGAGGAAAGGTCTGGGAAAGCTGGGATATATGGGAATTCAATGCCTACGCAACTACTGAAATTGGGGAAAATATTGACTTGGGGAGTTGGAGAACAGAGGTCACCATTTCCATCAAAGGGCCTAACTGTAAATATTGACACTGGGGAGGTTGGACCAGAGCCTTTCTCATTGGCTGTGAGAAAGATCTGAAGTGTTTCTTCTCATTGGCTGTGAGAAAGATCTGAAGTGTTTCTTTACCAGGCAGGTGCAAGACAAGTGACTACATTAGGGTAGCCCATTGACTAAGTCATAACATTCGAAGCTAGGATTTTGATGGATAATAAATTTAATAACTTCAGTCTAGATTATTTCTATTTTTAGGCGATATTCTGCCCTTTTGTCATTTCCTGTCCTTTATGGGCCATGTGTGCAACTGGAGAGTCATGTTTAGAAGTGCACCAAGATAATGAAGAGAAGAGGAAAAAGCCTTAACCTCTTCCTACATCAGAGCTGAGTGTTAGCCTCTGAAAACATTATGTTTCCATCCAACTTAAAGAAACTTTACTTTTATAAAACTGAAATTTAAAAAAAAAAAAAGAAATTGCCTAAGGCAATAGCAGTTCACTAGAGATTTAGGCTCTAGACAGCAAAAAAGGAAACTTCACATTATTTCTCTGTAAGTCCAGGGAAAAGGTGATTGGGAGACCTCCCTGAAACAAGATGCTATAATCAGCAAAATGGTTCATAGTTACATAGACTCACAGTGCAAGTGCCCAAGTGTTCTCTAACAAAACCATTTAATTGCTTAAAATGCCAACTACCTCTTAAAAACAGCAAATCTCACCACTGAAGAGTGTGCCAAAGCCTCTGCTGTCCTTTTCTGTAGTTAATCATGAAGGTGACATTTGGCTTTCACTGGGCACCCTGAATAAAGTGGGCCTGCAACTGTTTGGGAAAAGGCCAGGGACAGAGTTCTACACTGTTGCATGAATACTGTTGTTCCTGAGACAGGACTTGGGGAGTCCTGAAGAACCATGTGGAGAGAAAGGCAGGAGGGGACATGTCCCATAGCCGGAGGCTGGGGTGCTGCATGGCCCAAAACAGCCAGTGAGAGTGTTCTGTGAGCCCTCTTCTCAATGATGAACTGTGAGCTTTTGATTATTTCCAAAAGATACATTTGTTATTACAGAAACGTGAAGAAATGAGGAACTTCAGTTAATTCAGATAAATATTGAACTAATTATGAAATTAAATCCATTTAGCAACAGACACAATATTATAGGACACAACAATTTAACAAGAAAATATCATTTTTTTTAACACAAAGGAGAGAAGAGAATGCTTTATACTGTCCTCTTTTTGTTACTTGATTTTTTTTTTGTTTTTGTTTTTTGTGTATGATATTGGAGATCAAAACCTAAATCTGAAGTTTTAAAAACTTGCTGTTGCCTATAAGCAAAGAAAAAAAGAGATTCCTTGTGTCAAAGGTGGATTCTGGGTGTTCAGACCTGGACAGTGCCTGAAGCTGTAAACAGAAACAGGAAGAGGTGGCTTAGGATCTCTCTACATAAGGTAAGAAATGGAGCTTCCAGAGCTGTGGAGCCAGTGAGGGAGGACATAGCCAAGGAAGAGGGAAGAGGGAAGAGGGAGGAGGGAAGAAGGAGGAGGGAAGAGAGTGGAGGGAGGAGGGAGGAAGGCGCTGACACAGGAATTAAGCTGATGTTGATTTGTACTTGCTATATGGTCGGAAACAAGTGTGTTTTCTATACATACAAGTTGCTAACATACGTATCCTAATCCATTCATTGCTGATATGCATTAATTGGTGTATAGAGCCTCCCACAGTCTGGAAGAAGAGATGTGTGGACACTGAGGGTGAACTGGCCTGACCTCCTCCTAAGTGGTAGAAAATCTGAATTCCTGGCTTTGAGGTTGTGGGCTGCTCAGGTTCTGAAGTGGGCACTACCTAATTTGTGTGGAACTTGTGATCGAGTGAGCCAGATCAGGGTGTGTGTAAGTACCTTTCCATTCTCAGACACTGCAATTAGAACCCAGCCACTCTTTGCTGGAAGAGTGCTGTTAAGGAGGTAGACTTGAATTCAAGTCTCTTTTGCAACACTCTTTAGAAAGTAAAGCCAAGGTTGTACTGGAGAGGCTCCTCATGTTCTACTGTAAGGTAGGAACATCTCATAAGTTATAGGGGATCATGAGATATTCATGGACATTTAACATGGTTCCTTGTTCGTGGAACGCTCACACTAAATGGAAAATATAAAATCTGTTACCACAAAGCTAGAAATTAAGTTGTCGAAAGGCTAATAACATTTCTTTGTTTTTTAAAGAGAAAAACAGAGAAAAAGAAAAAGACCAAAGTTAACTGAGCTACCCACCTCCAGGCACATCAGTTGAACAAGTTTGTTTTGATGTGTGAAATCATGCTTGACTGCCTATTTACTTCACAAACATAATTTGTTACCTTTTTCAGATGTAATGTACTTATACAGATTTATTAATTTTCTATCTAGTTGAAATTTAAAAATGTGAGTCCAGATTCAGAGTAGGAACAACACAAAACTGTAACAACTAACCTTCACAAAACTGGCATATATATTATATTATTATAATATAAAATAATATATTATATAATATATATATATATATGGTAGTCTGTGCATTGGTAAATTTATTCTCCCACATTTGGACATGGGTAAGTATGTCCGTGTGCGTCTGTTTTAATGTCTTCCTAAAGTTTATGTGGATTTTGTGTGATTTTGTGGGATGTGGACCAAATGTGGCTTGGTTCTAATTACAGTCTTTCCTTTTCTTTTTTTCTTAGAGAGATGCCAAGAAGTTACATGGAGCGGTGGATGGCTCGAGGGCCAAGACCAGGCAGTCTGCTAAGCCCCCGTGGCGTCCTGAAGCTGAGCCCTCTGCATCTACACCAGTCCTTCAGGAAGTCTGAAGAGGATCAGGCTTGCTTTTGAGGCTCTCTCCCTCCCTCCCCTTCCCCCTCCCCCCTTGTGTGTTTTTTTCCTGCCTAAAGTGTTACATAAAATGATTATTTTGCTTGAGATATTGCTTAATAGGTAAAAAAAAAATTATGAAAAGGATTTATGGTACAACCCATCCTGAGGATGCTTTTGAAAGTTGTAATTCTGAAATAATCGTAGACTGACAAGAACGTGGGGAAATACCATAGTGGGGTCGCCCATGCAGTTTGCTCTGCTTCTCCAAAGGCATAACCTTATATAACTAAGCTAGTATCAAACTGCAGATGAACAGTGGTGTCTTATGACTGACTCATGGATATGGGTAGGGGACTGAAGGATAAAAAGCCAGCTTTTCTGAGCCCAGATCAGCTTTGGTGTCACTGAATGGCATTTCTGGGCTAAGGCACTGCTGTGGCCACTCTGCCCCTTCAGCCCAAGGCTGAAGTTGCAGTTACACTTTATCCCATTGCTTGTTAACACATGTGGCATCCACTTGTGTTTTTGGTTAACACATGGTCAATAGCTCTACATCTATAGGGAGTGTGGCTGTTTTCAAGGTCCAATTATTTGTGCCATCCATGCTGAGGATGATCACAGTGCAGGAGAAAAGGCAGGGATCCAAATCAGTCAAATCTTGACATTTATTAGTGTGAACCTTGTGACAAGGCACAAAATGTCCTTGGGTCTTGCTGAATTCTTTCTACACGATCGTGGTTGTGAAGACTTAATTTTCTTTCCTAGCAAACTCTGACTGCACGGGCACTGGGAAGTAGACAGGATAAAATATTTGATTGCCATTTTTACAAACTAAGGTTCAAAGATGGCAAACCAGTTGCTGAGAATGGTGGAACCAGGACATAGCTCCACAGCTGCACATGGTAGAATGGTGTCTTCCTTGATATCACATCACCTTTCCAAAGTACCAGAGGTCAGGATCAACCCAAAACAACCCAACAGCACACTACACAACACCACAGCACACCACAATATGGCACAGTGTAACACAATACAACAACCAAACAAGGCAAACAAAGGAAACCCAGTAAATAGAGCAAACAATTCAGAGCTCAGGGCAGCAGTGGCGGGTGAGGAACCTGGCCTGCTGTATGGCAGTTGATGAGCTTTGCTGATACCTTTCGCTGTGTGCAGAAACTTAGATGGAGTTGAGTGACAGGCTACAATAAAGGTGGTCTGAGCTTATTATGGGTTATTATTTGGGGGATTCTGCAAAATCTTCCTCCAGTTGCCCAGATAATACAGTAGTCTGGAATCCCATGGTTCAGCCCTGTGTTACCAAGTTGCTCTCACCACAGTGGAAAGCGTGGCATGTGGAGAATTTGGGAAGTGCAACTATACAACTCTTTACACTGTTTTCTGTTTTTGTTCTTGTTTTTTGGTTTATTGGATTTGATTTTTTGAGACAGGGTTTCTCTGTATAGCCCTGGCTGTCCTGGAACTCACTCTGTAGACCAGGCTGGCCTCAAACTCAGAAGCCCGCCTGCCTCTGCCTCCCGGAGTGCTGGGATTACAGGCGTGCGCCACCACTGCCTGGCTGATTTTGTTTTTTAAACCTAAAGAAAACTTAAATGTAAAAGGATGGAGGGTTCTGGTATTATCATCAACCTTATCACTTGCAAAGTTTCGATCATGAAAATAATTTATTGCAGGGAAGTAGTGATGCATGCCTTTAATTCCAACACTTGGGAGACAGAAGCAGGTAAAACTCTGTGAGTTCAAGGCCAGCGTGGTCTATAGAGTGAATTCTAGGACAACCAAAGCTACACAAATAAATCCTTTCTAAAAAGAAAAACATTAAGACATTAATTTAACATGAAGAATTCTTATAGCCTGGAACATCTTTAGTATCACACCAGTCAAAATTCCTTAATTTGCTCTGAACACTTTGTATATATCTTAAGTTCTTCCTACTAGATCATCTGTTGTAGAATGACTCCTTTGGGTCTCTCAATATTGGTATCTCCTTGAGACTGAATAGGAAATATTAAAATTGATCATTAATTTCAAAGAGCTTTTGCTGTAAATGTCAAAAGCCCAGGTATAGCTTGTGTGTGTGTGTGTGTGTGTGTAGCTCTGATACCTTAGGTTAAGTACTGGGCTATAATTAGAAAGATTAGTCTTTTATTATGACTCTCAGTCTGAGTTTTTCATACTTTAAAAGTATGAATGCCAGTTAAGATTGAGATATAGAAAATTAGGAGCAGAATAGTCTCAGGGATTCCTAGTCATTTCTCTAGTTTTGAAATTGTACTGTGGTCAGAAGAGGAGAAAAAATCATCAAAGTATAGTATATGCTATCAGAGTTAAGAGATGTAAGATGGACCCTGAGAAATTCAGTACAATATAATAGTATAAACATCACGTTTGTAGAACTTGAGAGACAGAAGAATATAAACATGCCTGTCCTTTAAATTTAACGATGCTCATGACCGCCCCCTCCCCTGCAATCCTAATGTATTAAAGAGACTCAGAAACTTTCATTCTTAATACGGTGTTGGATTATTTCATTGTTCTAACAAGCATAGATGTCTTCTTAACTCAGAGAGGTGATTTAATGAGGCATAATATATAATAGCCCTTTCCCTTGAATTTTAAATGAGATTTAAAAAAAATCCCATGCTTAATATACAAAGGAAATTTGCCATTATAGAAAATGTAAAATGACTTTTTATTTTCTTGGGTCCCTGTGGTTTTCATTTCTTTATGCTTTCTCTCGCTTTTCTTTCAAGGAACAGTGCAAAATCCTGGCAGAAGAGTTCCACGGCTACATCTCTGTGTGGATGCCATCTCAGGCAGCACATCCCAGGATGGCAGTGTGCTACAACCACACAGAAACGAGCAAATATCAGGACCTCTCTGAGGCAGAGCAATGGGCATAGTCCCTGCGCAGAACTTACAGAGTCTCTCTAAATATTAAAATACTGCTGATCAGTGATAAAAGTTAGCTGTAATAAAGCATAGGCTTATAAAATATGTTAGTTTTGCTTAACTTTTAACTATGACAAAGATATTCCAGTACAAATATCAGAAATATCCTAAGAAGAATGATTCTAAAGTGAGCTTGCAATTTTTATCAGAGCATGAATGTAAGGAATGAACATTTGTACTTGAGACTATTTCACAAAGCACTAAGGCACAGAAAATTAGACGCCGAGCATACTCACAATATTTTCCAATAATGAAGATGCAGAAGAAGAATGGACCAGATGTCATTTCCTTCTTTCTGAGCAACTGATTAATGAAAGATAAAACGTGGTCCTGGATGAGATGAGTCGCGCACAGCTCACAGTGGTTGTGCTATTTCTGTCTGCAGTCTTAGCAGCTATAAGGCAGATTCTCTCTCTCTCTCTCTCTCTCTCTCTCTCTCTCTCTGTGTGTGTGTGTGTATGTCCTTCCCTCATTCCCTCCCTTCCTTTATCCCTCTGCCCCTCCCTCTTTTCTCTCTTGAGTCCCTTTTCTGAAAGTCTTACAGTCTTTCTACACACACACACACACACACACACACACACGGGAGATAAAGGAGAAAGAGAGAGAGGGGGAGAGAGAGAGAGAGAGAGAGAGAGAGAGAGAGAGAGAGAGAGAGAGAGAGAGAGAGAGAGAGAGAGAGAGAGAGAGAGAGATTGGTGTTAAGGAAAGTTTCTGAGAGCACATAGGCTCTGTTCATGCTAAATATTTTGTTTCTATGCTCTGCAAAAGTCTCCACATACATATATGGACATTGACCATGCTGTTAGGAAGAACTTGACCTGAGGTAAATCCCAAGCAAAATAACATTTTCCCCCCTCTGTGAATGCCTTTGTGGCACAACTCTAAAGGAGGAATTAAGGTGTGACTGCAGTGGCATTTTAAATCTGTTTGGAAATTTGAGCACTAGATATGGCTCAAACAAAAACATAAAAATCACCTATCTCAAAATCCTTTTGTACTCCTGGATTTCACTTTATTAGAGACCTTGAAATGCTGTGGCTAAACCCCTAAGTCCTCCTGGGTCCAAATCTTAGGGGTTCGACACTTTGGGGCAGGGAGCTGTTATCTGGACCTGGTTTTCAGGAATAAAATTCCTGTTCAGCAACATGGCTCTAGCTCTCTCTATAGAGCACACTGGATGTGTGGCACAGCAGCTAACTACCAAACGGCAGCCACTCATGTGAAAAGCTTTAACCTGGCCTGCATGGGAAGAAGAAAAGTATACAAATACAAAGCGCAGCATTTTGTCTTAGCCAGAGTATACAATTCTTATTTTGACTTGGTAGTGCATTTCTAGTCTTAATAGTTATTACAATCACATAATGATTTGAAGGGGGATGGAGAAAAGAGGGGACAGAAGAAATGTCATCTAAGGTGAAGGGCACATGGAGCTACTTGGGAACCTATGTTCTTGAACCCCAATACAAAATATAATAAGAGTGGATTTTAGAACACATGTGATATATAAGATTGGAGGGTGGTATTTACCACCAGCTAAAGGTTTAAGCAGGGATGAGCTCAGTGGGTAAGGGAATGGAGGGATCAGGGCTGTGTTAACCAAATTAAGAGCATGTGAAGAACCCTTATGAAACCGACTATACTCGTTTGAAAACTAATTAAAAAGTATATCCACAATACGGGCAGTGTGGCCCACACCTTTAAGCCCAGCACTCAGCAGGAAAAGGCAGATGGAGCTCTGAGTCTGAGGCCAGCTGGTCTACAGAGAGAGTTCCAGGATATATCTATCCTGGAGTTTAAACAGAGGAAACACACATGCATAAAAATGCTTTCCCCAGAAACACGAGTTTTAAATGAAAACCTGTGTTACCTCCCTATAAGTTATTGGTCAGGAAGGCCCGGAGGCACTCACACATGTATAGTTATTGCTCATTAACTCATATATTATGAGTTATAGCCATTGCTCATGTAACTAGATGATATGACTCTTGCTTGAAGACACCCACACTTTGATTGTAAGACATGGAAAGACAGACAGATCTTGAACTGATCAGGAAACACTTCTTATAACAGCAACAGCTGTGTAGGCTACTGGTGGGGGGGGCGGAGAAAAGGCATAAATTGTCTTATCAAGAACCCTGTCTGTGGCAATACTGACCTGACAGACAAGATGTGCCCATTGGGTGCAATGGGCACAAGGGTGTTTCTGAGGATAACCATTTACTCTCTGATTGGTTTGAGGTCTGTTATACAGAAGGGAATTGGTAAACTCAGTCAAAACTCATGGTCATAATTTTCTTGATATGAAATAAACTACATCTTCAGGAGAGAAAAAATTAAAATATCTTTTCGGCCACTATTTAGAGATAGGCTTCACATATTAAAGTCGGTGAAACAAATTCTTTTAGAGTCTATTCTCTTCAGACACTGGTAAAAGCTCCTTGGGAGCAAAATTGCCTGTAGCCAAGAATTACTGTATTTTAGTTGTATGCTCTCTTGAATAATGTTTAGACATTGTTTTGCTTTCTGTGTTTTTGAGGCAGGGTTTCTCTGTGTAGCTCTAGCTGTCTTGGAACTCCCTCTGTAGAGCAGGCTGTTCCTGAACCTGGAAATCTGCCTGCCTTTGCTTCTCTTTTTTTAATTAAATAATTTATTTTTAATCTTTTTTAAATTGAGTATCTTCTTCATTTACATTGCCAATGGTAAAACCTTTCCCAATTTCCCCCCTCCCAAAACCCCCCTCCCCAACAATTCCCTACCCCTCCTCCCACCCCCTGCCTCCACATATAAGCCCCTCTACCTGACACACTCCCACCTCCCTCTCAACTCCCCCTCCCCCCTGTCTGTTTCCCTTTGTTGTTTCCCTTTGTTTTATATTGAGCCTTTACCTGACCAAAGACCACTCCTCCCACTGATGCCCAACAAGGCATTCCTCTGCCACATTTTTGGCTGGAACTATGTGTACCCCTTGGTTGATGATTCAGTCCCTGGGAGTTTTGGGGTGTCTGGGTGTCCGAAGTCATTGTTCTTCCCATGGGGCTATATACCCTTTCAGCTCCTCTGGACAATCCTCCAGATCCTCTGTTGGGGACTCCAAGCTCAGTCCAATAGTTGGTTGCTAGTTTCTGCCTCTGTATTTGTAAGGCTCTGGCAGGGCCCCTCTGGAGACAGCCATGGCATACTCTTTTGGTACACGCTTCTCATCTTAGTGTCGGGGGGGGGGGGGGGGTTGGTGACTGTTTATAGGATGAATCCCCAGGTAGGGCACTCACTGGGTGGCCTTTACTTCAGACTCTGCTCCACACAATGCCTCCCTTGTTGCTCCTGTGACTATTTTGTTCCCTTTCTCAGATGAACCATAGCACGCTCACTTGAGTCCTCCTTCTTCTTGAGCTTCCTGTGCTGGGTGAATTGTAAATTGGTTATTTTGAGTTTTGGACTACCATCCACTTATTAGTGAGTGCATACCATGTGCATTCTTTTGTGATTGGGTTACCTCGTTCAGGATGACACTTTCTAGTTCCATCCATTTGCCTGAGAATTTCATGAATTCAGCCATTAGAAACAATGAATTAATGAAATTCGTAGACAAATGGATGGAGCTGGAGAACATCATACTAAGTGAGGTAACCCAGTCTCAAAAGATCAGTCATGGTATGCACTCACTGATAAGTAGATAATAACCTAGAAACTTGGAATACCCAAGAAATAACCCACATATTAAATGATGTCCAAAAAGAACAGAGGAGTGGCCCCTGGTTCTGGAAAGACTCAATGCAATAGTATTGGGGAATACCAGAACAGGGAAGTGGGACGGAGATGATGGAGGAACAGGGGGAGGGAAGAGGGCTTATGGGACTTGCGGGGAGTGGGGACCCAGAAAATGGGAAATCATTTGAAATGTAAATAAAGAATACATCGAATAAAAAAAAATGGGAAAAATGCTGTCTTTTTTTCCCCACTGGATATTTTTTAGCTCCTTTGTCAAATATCAAGTGATCCATACATGTGTGGGTTCTTTTCTGGGTCTTCAATTCTATTCCATTGATTTTCCTACCTGTCTGCATACCAATACCAAACAGTTTTTATCACTATTGCTCTGTAGTAGAGCTTGAGGTCAGGGATGGTGATTCCCCCAGAATATCTTTTGTTGTGGAGAATAGTTTTTGCTCTCCTGGTTTTTTTTTTTTGTTATTCCAAATGAATTTGAGAATTGCTCTTTCTAGATCTATGAAGAATTGATTTGGAATTTTGATGGGGATTGCATTGAATCTGTAGATTGCTTTCGGCAAGATGGCTATTTTTACTATATTGATCCTCCCAATCCATGAACATGGGAGATCTTTCTATCTTCCGAGGCTTTCTTCGATTTCTTTCTTCAGCTGCCTCTGCCTCTCATGTTCTGGAATTAAAGGTGTATGCCACCACTGCCTGGCGAAGCTTGTTTTTAAATGTCTGATTGTTAACATCAAATTTTTTTTACATAGACTTTGGGTTAAAGTGAATTTTCTCATTTTGAAATTTGAAGACACACACACACACACACACACACACACACACAGAAAAACAAAACCAAAAAGAGGTGGAGTAGATTCTTCCTCCTTTTCGTGCCCACGCTGGTTGATTGTAGACATGCTTGAGTGGTATGGGAGGTCTCAGGGTGCCAGAGCCTCTGCGTGACTAAGCACTGTCCTGGTTTTCCATCTAGATTTGGTTCTATTTAGGTTAACAGAGCTGTGTCATATCTTATCACAGGGCTTCTTTATGAAGCCTATAGAAGCATTCTGAGTAATAACAATGCCCTCTGCTTGAAAATCACTCCCTGTAACAGTCCAGGGAGTCAAGCCAGAAAGGCATTTTGGCCAGCCACACTTCCATCTGTTAGACCTGTGAGACTCCATGACCTTTTCACCCTCTTCACCTAAAAGCCATCATGATCTTCTGCACCAGTCAGTCAGCCACTACCATGTTCAACAGTAGAGATAGCCATTTTGTTAATGCCTTTTTATTTTAGACACAGGTTTCCCTGAGGTCAGAAGCTTATGAAAGCTCACTCAGTGCGGGATAGAGAGTCTGTAATTCACTAACCACAAATGAAGAACATTAGTACAAGCCAGGGGCAAAAGAAGTAATCTGTCAGTTGTTCATCTGTGGCTCCATTTTGATCATAGGTGACAGCTGCCAATCAGTTAAGACTCTCGAAGTATTCATCATTTGTAAGTTCCACCCAAAGACAATTTTAGCTGTCTTAATTTAGCCATAATTGAACTATTCCAAAATGAGATGACTTTTAGAGAATGATATTGACAACATTGCTGAACATCGAATTGGATGGAACAGTTAATAGGTACAGGTATTTCTAAAGATGTTTTATGAAAAAATCCAAGCAAATTTGTCACTGATGGAAAGTGACCAGAAACATTATTATTGCAGAAAATCATCCAGTAAGTTGGAAAACCAAGTCCCAATTCTTGTATTACCAAATGACCCATTGAGAAATATAGCATGGAAGTAGAATTTAGTATTCTGCAGTAAAATCAATAGTATGTAGAAGAGGAGGGAGGGACTAAAAAGTATAGCTTTATCTCCCTCTGCTTGTCTATGGATGTGTATAGAAGCATATATGTATCTCCCTACCATTTGAAAGTAAATAAAAGTAAATGGTATTTGTTAAGTACAAACTCTCTGAAGACCTTAGGATTATTAGCTTTGTCTTAATTAGTTTCCTCGGCCTACTATAGTCTTATTCTATGTAAATTATGCTCATCTGATTCGAGTCCAATAGTACGGTCTTGGATATGACTGTAAGCAGCAATATGGTATACTGATTAGGAGCCTCCATCCAAAATGGGAGATTTTAATCTCAGAAAAAAATCACTATACAATGCTAAGCTGCTGTAGTTTATAGTTTGATGTGACTGTACAGTGTGCAAACAAAAAACATTATCAAAAATAGCAGTCTGATTTTTCTCTGAGACCCCTTACTATGTACTCAGATTAGCCTCAGACTCATAATCCTACTGCCTCACCGTCCCCGAGTGCTGGTATCGCAGACACGTACCACTATAATGGACTACAAGAATTATTTTAATTGTATTTATTCATAAGATAGTTTGATTTTAGAACAGAGATGCCTAATAGAAATAAAGGTGAGCTATAGATACACTTTTAAGGGTTTTTAGAACCCAGATCAAAGAAGTAAAATAAAAGTCAAATGACTTTAGCTTTAATGATAAATTTTTATTAAGATCAATATACCAAAATATTAGTTACACTGACTGCTATATGTTTCTTATAAGCTCATATGTTTGAATACTTGGTTCTCAAGTGGTAGCACTTTTTTGGGCGGTTGTGAAACTCTAACAAAATGGGAAATAAGTGAATGAAGTTGTTCATGGGATAATTAGACCCCGAGGGTTATAGTCTTTCCCACTTTCTCTCTTATTTCTGTTTTCTAAAATGCCCAGAGGTCAGGGGTGTGAGCAAATGCCCACAGCTACAGGTTCCAGAGGTTTCCTTTCATTATATCTTTTCTGTTGTGAGAGATTCTACCTGAAACCATGAGTCCAAATAAATATTTCTCCCTTGCTTTCCTTCTCGTGAGGTGTTTGACTACCATAAGAATTAAAAATAACTAGTATACAAAGATGGGGAGGGGGAAGTGAATATGACAGCTCAAAAAACATTATGTACATGTTTGAAATTCCCCCAAAATAAGTGAAAATATTATATTGAAAATCAAAGTAATGAATACACAAAATTGGTACCAGATATAAAGTCTTTGCTGTGACTACCTACCTCACTGTTTGATTTATAAGCCTTTGGAACTAATTTGTGGGAGGAATGTGGAAGAGTTTAGACTTGCCTGCTAGAGAAGTCCTAAAGTGCTGTAAGCAGAGATTAATGGGTCGTTAAAGAGGAAACTCAGAAGACCAGGATGCTGATAAAAATGTGGACAGTAAAGACTGGTCTTATAAAGTTGGAGAGAAAAACAAAGACTCTATCAGGAATGTGACTAGATGTCATTCATGCTACATCCTGGCTGTATTCTCTGAATGTCCCCCAAAAGCTCCAGTGATAGTAAACTTAAAATCAATAGACTAAATTTGCTTAGTGGAAATTCCAAGAGAATAAATCATTCAGCTAGTGGCATGGTTTCCACTGCATTTACTCAGATTTCAGTAAAAGAGATTAAAGAAAATGGAACAGAAGATATGAGAAGACTTTTTGGTGAGGGAAGGATTTAGAGTTGTAGGCAGGACCTGTGCTGACAGAGACTGTATTATTAAAGTGATTAGTGCAGTTCAGAAAAACTCATACTTTGACCCAGTCAAAAAGACCTTCAGGGAGTAAACACGTTTGCAGAACTTTTATTAAAAAAAAAAAGGTACATGAATGAAAAGCCTCTTTCCTAAGGGCATCTTTCTCAGCAGGACTTCCTGGAGTAGTCTTTTCACAGGTCATCTTTGAAAGCACATAGAGTAGTGGTCCAATGGGGCTAGGGCATGTCCAGCTATCAGCAGAAACTGACATAGTCCATATGGTACTGATTTATAGGCATGAAAACTGTAAGAGTTGGAGGGTTATAGAGACTTGCATCAAGGTTCCAAAAAGCCAACAAGGCTAGGTAATATGAAATAAGGTATTATTCCCCATATAGTGCTCCCAAGACAGCTACATGTGAAGCTGTAAGGGTGAAACAGAGACCACAGTACATTGGAGATGCTTGTAAGAAGCTCGTTGAGGAGAGCTCAGTGTATCAGGAGGAACTGACCAAGATAGATAGAAAGGTAGGTAGGTAAGTAGGTAGGTAGGTAGATAGATAGGTAGGTAGGTAGGTAGATAGGTAGATAGATAGATAGATAGATAGATAGATAGATATCTTGTGTGCTACAGGCAACACAAGTGGAAGAGTGAGCAACCCAACCCTACTTGCAGACCAAATGATGCCATCATTATCCCATTGATACCAGATGTGGGCTTTGAGGTTTGATTTTGTCCTTTTGAGTTTTGATCTATTCTATTTATTATAATTACATACATTTCTTTATTTTAATTGAAAATAGTTTCCTCTCTGATACAATACATCCTTACCGTAGTTTCACCTTCCTCCACTCCTAACTACCTCTCACCTTCCCTCTCCTACAGATCCATGTTTCCTGTTTCGTCTTCAGAAAAGAGCAGAAGATCAGATCTCTAAGAGACAGCCAAACAGGACAATACATCCAAACAAGATGTGATAGGACAAGACAAAAGCCCTCATATCGAGGCTGGACAAGGCAACCCAATAGCAGAAAATTCATCCCAAAAGCAGGTAAAAGAGTCAGAGATACACGCGTGCTCTTACCATTAGGAGGCTCACAAAACCACCAAGCTATCAGCCATAACATGTACCCAGAGAACCATGCATGGGCAGAGACCCAGGCAGGCTCCATGCTTGCTGCTCCAGTTTCTGTGAGCACACATGAGCCCTGATTAACTGACTCAGTGGGCCGTGTTGTCCTGGTGTCCACCATACCCTCTGATTTCTAGAATCTTTCCTCCCGTTCTTTTGAGAGGAGGGCCTCAAAGGCGATCTTTCATTTATACTCTTTCTGTGTATAATGTCTGGCTGTGGGTCTCTGCGCCCACTCCCATATGCTGCCAGAGGAAGCCTCCCTGTTGATGACTGGATAAGGCACCAATCTGCGAGTATAGCAGATTATCATTAGGAATCTTTTTTTTTTTATTTTTTTTTTGCATTTCATTTGATTTGTTGATTGCTCTGTTTAGCTCTACCCTAGGTTCTGCTGCCCAGTCTCCTGTTCCTGACCATCCATGCAGTCTGGAGCATGGGCTCCCTCTTGTGGAGTGAGCCTCAAGTTAAACCAAACATTGGTTGGCCACGCCCACAAGTTCTGCTCTATCATTGACCAGGCAGGACAGATTGTAGGTGGAGGGCTTTGTGGCTGTGTTAGTGTCCAGGTTTCCCTTTCCATAGCCTGCAGAGTACCTCCCTGCACCAAAGAGACTAGAACGTAGGGGTGAAGGCTCCATGCAGGCACCAGACGGACCTCTCAACAATCAATAGGCTATGTGGAATTATCCTAGCAATGGGGCCCCACTGTCAGTTTCCAGAGATCAACCTTCTGTCCTACCATCAACCTAGATTGTTTGAGGATCTCCACAGGACTCCCTTGACCAACAATTCAACCTAATGCAACCCAGCCCCACCACTGGGAGCCTTGTTGGCTACAAAAGATGGCCAGTTCAGATTCAGTAAACTTAACTTATTTTTGACAGAAAAATTTCACATGAGATTGGCTTGAGTTTAGAAGAAGCTTTGGACTTTTGGATAATGTAAAGTTGACAAACTTAATGTCATCATATAAAAACATTAGTAATAAAAATGAAAGCTACTGTTTGTTTTCACAACCATTCGATAAATGAATTGGGATTTTCATATTACAAAGTTAGGAAAGTCATCCTTTAAACACTATACAGCTCTTTAAATTGAATGCATTTCATTATGTTTAGACAGTCATACTATATTTCTCTCGTTATCCTTTAGACTAGTAAAAACTTCACATCACAGCTAGAGCTACACAGTGGAAACATCTGATGTACTCCAGGCTGAAGTGGTGGTGGAAGTCTTCAAAAATATTTATGGAGCAGGCTGTGGTCGCATACGCTTGTATGCCCAATACTTGAGAGCCTGAGTGGGAGGAGCATGAGTTCAAGATCACTTGGCAGCTTTTGGGAAGGCCTTTCCTTTGACTACCTTGAAAATCTATGTCTGAAGTGGATGTGGGAAGACTGGCCCTCTTTGGAGACATGTTGAATTCAGGACATTTTGTAAGCAAATCTATCAGTCTCATATTTTGTTAACTAGACTGGTCATCTCTGTAGTAACACCCATACTGGATTAATATCACTAGATATTTACTTTTTCACTCCGGTTAATTTCACATGTCAATAGCTACTTAGTACTTCCTCAGGGTAGTTCTGTGAACACAGCTCTCTGGTTTGCTGTGCTGTTTCCTTCCTTTCTGTCTTCTCTTTTAAGGAACTCACCGAGGAGTACCTTGCCTCCACCAGGCTGTGGTTAGACAGTCAGTTCTTTTGTCTTCTCTACAGTGATATAATGACCCAGATCACTCTATTTCTTATTGAAAAGACTAATTTGAGTTGACATTTGTTGAGAAGAGACGTTTCCATTTTATCTTTTACTGGTTGTGGTTAAGAAGCATCTGTAAAAGACTTGGTTTAAGTCATGGAGTTCTGAGTTTCTAGGCTCTGTTATTTCTTCTTTCAAGTTTCCCATTCTCAAAAAAAAATTGTTACTGCTGTCTGTGTATGGTGGCACAGGAGCATGCCATGGTGTAGATGTGTAGGCAAAGAACAATTTTGTTCAATTTGTTTTCTCTTTCTACCTTTGCATGGGTGCCAGGCATCCAACACAAATGCCATGCTCTTGAGGCAAGTGCCTTTACCCACTGAGCCATCTCCCTCTTCAGTCCCTTTATTCAACTGGCTAATTGTTAATAAGCTAATTTGGTATTTTTGTAAGCATATGTGAAACAAGGAAACTAACATTCATCATTAAATTTGTGTGATCTCTAGTCCTAGAATTATAAATTGATCAGCACTCTCTGCTTGCCAAGTTGCCATTGGAAACTGTCAATAGATGCCTTACCTTGCTTAACAAGCTTGCTCCTCTCAGGGCCTGCTTCAGGGGTGTTCTTCCTGGCTACCACCAGCCTTGATGCCAATACTGCCTGTACACACATATGTACACGATTTTATAATACATCTTATAAATAATGTCATATAAATGATAACATCCCGTATCTAGCCCCTGTCTTTACAGTCAGTTAGCATATGCTAGGTAGGGACACACTGATGGCCGCCCCCACTTGAAGCTTATTTCTCTCATTCTGCTCAGGCAGGGAGACTCAAGCTGATAAGACTCTCTGGTTACACAGTCCCACAGTTCTGTGTAGAGGGAAGGTGGCAAGGAATGCCAGAGGCATAAAACCCAGAGGCGAATGTTTAATCAGAGGCTGTGTCTCATTTGCATTCTAATTCAGCTTCTGGTGCCTTTTCCTTTTACTTGAAAAGTTTACCAAACCATATGTCAAATAATCTTTCCACAGTTTCTTTGATATAATCTTTACCAAAACCCCTTTTACGTTATGATTACACACCTATTCAAGCCTCTTCATTTGTAGCCTTTAGTTTCAAAGTATATGGGAAGTTTTATGATAAAATATCACATACTAATAAATATTTCTACAAGACTTTGGAATATCTTTGAAATACTTTTGAGATATTGTTATCAGTAGTGGAATATGCCTCTGTATTGCATCTTTTTCAAAAACATTTTATTAGTTCTTTAAGAATTTCATACATGTTTTGATTATATTTATCTCTCTCTGCCAAATCTTCCCAGATATGAAGGGATTTTTTAAACAAATAGCTAATAATAATAGCTAATAACTAAATTACTGGCTTCCCAGTCTGGGACAAAGGCATCTTGTAATTTTTCACCTGTCACTGCTAAACATAATTCTCACTATGAAGAGAATGAGAGAGGAGTTATTTTGAGCTAATGCACAGGCAATGGCCTGGAAGCAAGGATGCAGGCCACTCCCAGTCATGTGTTCCAGGGTGGAGGCAGTGATACACATCTCCATAGTCACCTACAGCAGACAGCCGCAAATCAAGATACTTTCTAAACACATTGAGGAGCATTAGGGAGGCAGGTCACAGCACAGTGAAGGGACCTGTGTGATGGGTGCTAGAGATAAATCTTGACTTCTGGGGTAAAAGTTAGGTGTCTGTTAGTACATTCCAAAGGCTTTACTTGATTGTTGAAAGAATGGTAGGTCAGACAGACATAGAGATGGCTATTAATGGCTATTGAGATAGATAAAGATGACCCAGGGTAATGTGGCTTGGGATCTGCAACACTCTAACTCTCTTATCACCAGAGTTGTAATCATTATCACTCGTCCCTGAAGAATCTTTTGGAAAACCTCACTTCATTACATTTGTGGTAAGAGGAAATTTGAGAGGGTTGGATCTTTCTTTCCGTGTTATATAGGTCCAGCAGATGGGACTCACCTGGCCAGGCTTAGTGGCAAGTACTGTTATAGAATCCAGTTCAGTTTCCTCCCCTATCAGCAAGGCTCCCATGCTAGCTGCTTTATTGTGTCATCTTCTTCCCAATTCTGAATTAGTCAGATTAACTGGAGTGCAGGTGGCAGGAATCCAACTCAACTGAGGTCACCAGATCTACTCCGACTCTGCTTCTGACCTTCCTATCCTGTACCTCTAGCCTTCTTCTCCTAATCTCTTCACTTCCTGTTTTCTCTTAGCTTAGAAAGGCTTCCACTGTGTGCTTGGCTAAATGACTGCTGGTGAGTTCTGGTTTTTCTCTTTTCAGTTTCAGCAGAGCAATGAAGCACCTTCAAGGGTTCTCAAGAACTGGTGGCACTGTTCTCTGACTAAGTTACAGTTTTAATCTAAACTAAGAATTGCGTCTAGGGTCTCATGATCTTGCTGATCTGAGACTATTATGACCCATTCTTGATTATGGGACACAGTTGTAAATAGTTGAAGGTAATGTTTATGTTTTAACCATAAACTGAAGTTTCCTTCAGTGTGTATAAAAGGAAGTCATACTAGGCCTGAAGAAGACATGGGCCATGTTATGAGTTAGTGGAACTTGGTGTGTTGACTCACACTTGCAAACCTAGCACTAGAGATGTTGAGGCTAGAGGATTATGACTTTGAATCCAGCCTAGACTTCACAGTGAGCTAAAAGTCAGTCTGGGATAGAGAGCAAGGCCTTGTACTAGAAACTAAAAAAAATACAGAATGACAACAATGATAACACAAAACAAAACAAGCCAAGGTGACAGTGGGAAAGAAACAGTTAAAGGAAAACACAGATAGATAGCAACACAGGGATCATCAGTGCAGGCGAATAAGACTACTGTCTTGCACTGTGAGTCAGTGTTTGTCACACAAGGAATGCTAACTATGTTATTACTATGTTATTAACTATGCGATTAACCTATGCTATTAACAATGCTAACCATACAATTCAGCTTATGATTTTTTTTCACGTGAAGACAGATAGGTTCTGTTTACATCTCTGTTGAGTGAAGACTTATCAGACTCTACTAATAAAACAGCCTCTTGCATAAGCAGCCCTGGTTTTGAGGACAAAGACATGCCTTATTTCTCACAACCTTTAGAATGAACAGTTCTAACTGGAGCTCCTAGGATATTTCATCTACATCCCAGATAACTTTCTATTACTCATGTTTGGTACCAGGCAGTAGCCATAGAAACCTCCCATCTATTGTTGCTTCCAGAGGTTATTGGAGCACTTCACACAACTGCCTCTGATTGTGAAAAAGCTAATGGAGATAGATTCTGGGTCTCTTGTTGGTATCATATTCCCAGGATACTCTTCACTTTCTAAAATACAAAGTGAGATTTTTTTCCCCCACAGCCTGTCTATCTCTAAGCATATCAACTAGTCACACACTTGACCACATTATTTATATGTTTGTAAGATGCATGTGAGTCTTGGAACTAGATGAGGTAGAGAAGAGATGCTAGGTGCTGCACAGCAGCTCCAGTCATACCACAGACAGGTGAGTCACGGAATTACTCAAGCAAGCTATTTCACTAGTAGAGTCTGTAATAGAAGATGAAATAGAATGTAATGTAATGGAATAGATCAGTCTTCATGTAGAAATCTATGCTTTCTTAGTGTGATGGTGACCATTGTGCTGGTTGTAGTTACATTCTATGTGTGACATAAACACTACGTGATTGGGGGAAGTCACGTAGAAACACCAAGAGAAAAACTGACCAAAGGTTAGAGTGTTGAGCGCTATGTTTACTGGATGAGAAGAATAGATGGGAGAAGAATTGGGCCCGGGAACGGAGGCTGTCTGGGTTGATTTAGTGTGCTGAGCCTCTTGCATTTGAGGTTGTTTTTAAGCAGCTGGTGAGATCTTGTGGTCAGCATCTGAGGTTGAATGCCCAGAGTGATGGATGTGGAGGGGAGGAACTGGAGAACACGGTGCTGGATTACAGCATTAGGAAAGACAGGTTGGCTGTATGACGATGGGTGTAGGTGCTCGATTTCAGCATAGTCAGCCGATGGCCAACTCTACCCACTGCCATATCTACAGCGACCACACACATCGCTTTCCCTCCTGTTAGCCAGCAACTATTCACCAACTCCAACAATTTATCCATTTTGTTAATTTTAGTCAATTATTTTTCAGAGGAAGAGAAAACATCACCAAAACACATTTTCTGGTGGGGTTGTTGCTAAGACCATGCCTAGTTCTTAACTGAAAGATGAAATCCTAGAAATCAAATTCATTCAAAGATATGTCACAACAACAACAAATTCTTTTTAGCTTATTTAACCCATGCAACTGAAGGAATACATTTCAGAGAGCCAAATAGTGGTAGCAAAACAAGCATAAGTTGTCACTTCAAAAGAAAAAAAACACCCTACTTTGGTAAATATAAAAATAAATGGAGTGTGAGATCAATTAAACCTAAATTCAAACACACATACTTAGTAATTTGCAGTTTTAAATCCTTAATTACTAAATCAAAATACTTCCTTTGAATGTTGAAGTATACCATATAATTTATGAAACTAATATTTGGTACAATTATTGCAATTATAATATCTTTTACTTTCTGTGTAATAAATATTTAGTTCTCTCAGGTGTATTGATTTTTTTTTAGTTATTATACTAGAAATGGTAAGAGATATTTTGAAATATAAAATTTAGCATGTAGTTTCAGCTTAATAAAAAGTATACATAATTGGTAGAAACCATAACTTTATTATTATTAATCTCCTTAGAAAAATTTACTTCATATATAGTGTTTATTATTTTAAAGGTTTTGGAAAATCCTTAAACATAAGTGAAAATAATTTAAGACAAAAATCTTATTATCTATCCTAGGCTAGTCTTGAACTTGTGACCCTCCTGTCTCAGCTTCTGAGTGCAGGGATTATAGGTATACACATCACCACACCTGGCTTTGTGAAAGGAAAATTTAAATGAGTTTTTATTTTAATTCAGTATAATTTCTTTAATTGTATGGTACATTGAACTGAAAATTTCATACTCTTTCCAAAATTGCCAAGCTAAAAATAAGTGGCTATGCCTAAACTTCTAAATATGAAGACAAAAAAGAGATTCAGTGTGCTGATGCTAGGCATACTTTTGATGTTTAAGAATGCATGCTGGGGCCAGAGAGATGGTTCAGCATGTGAAAAGGGCTTGTTGAAGAAGCCTGCCAAAAAAGTCTGAGCTCCAGAACTCACAAGTTAAAAGGACAGAACCAGTTGCTAAGTTATCCACTGATCTCCATACCACAGTGTGGTGCTCCCAGTAACCATAATAAATAAAGTAAAAATTAAAGTCGTAAAAACAAAACAAAACAAGAATAGATACTTACGTGACGGTTACTCACTAAAACTCACTTAAGAAAACTCATGAGGGCAGAAGATAAATTTTAGAGTTAGAGGTAGGATTGTTTTCATCCTGTTTAACAAGGACTCAAAAGATTATTTTATTTATTCTCTCATGTATTACATTTAGACCCCAGTTTCTCCTCCCTCCTCCCTTCCTAGTACCTCCCTTTCTTCTCCCTCCTGATCTATTCCTTATCTATTTCCCTTCAGAAAAGGGCAGGCCTCCCAGGGATAGCAACCAATTAGGGTATATCAAATTGCAGTAAAGCTAGGAACCTCCCCTCATATGAAGGCTGGAGGAGGCAATTCAGTAGGAAGAAAGGGGTCCTAAAAGCAAGTAAAAACCGCCAGAGATAAATCCCACTCCCACTTTTAGGAGTTCTGCAAAAAAGACCAAGCTACACAACCACAATATATATGCAGAGAGCCTAGGTCAGACCCACGCAGGCTCCCTGATTGTCAGTTTAGTCTCTGTGAACCTTATTTTTTTTAAATCACAGTGTTTGTTTCCTTCTTGATCTATCTGACAGTTCTTACAGTTGTTCTTAGAGAAGCGATGGGCCCAGTGGTGTGTGGCTTAGCAATCCCCTCTGGTTAGTCACCACACTCTCTAAAGCTTGAGAACCACTGGCGTAGAAGGGGTTGAGAACGTTCTGATGTTGTTTGTGTGATGAGAAGATGTCAGTGTTTTTGTCTCCATATTTAGACTCTGCTCTTTCTTAGAGTGGAAAGAGTCAGCCTGTTAAGGGATATCCATCTTCCAGATCATTGGAAAAGCTTGAATGATTTCCTTGTATTGCTTTGGAGAGCTGTGCTTCGGAGATGAAACCACAGTGACGTAAGATGACAGGGTCGATGATATGTGTATTTCATTTCCAGAAAAAGATATTTTGAAAGTGGTTGTAAGTGGTCATTGGGTTTGCATCAGATGACACAAAGGAATCAAAGTGCTTTGGTGCCTCATTTTTATGCCTTTTATGTTCAGACATTGAACTACACATAATTATGTCTCTGGTATGAACCGTTAAGATCTGATTACTTAAGTGATTTCAAATATTCAGCATAGCATGGTTACACATACTCACTGTATTTCATCCTCAGTCTTCATGACTTATTTACCTTGTATAACTGAAGCTTTGACCATCGCCTCTCTATTCTCTTTCCTGTCTCCAGCTTTTATCACCACATTTTTTCTGGTTTTATAAGTTTTCCTATTTTAAATTCTGCATGTGACATCATATAGAATTTGTCTTATTGAATTTGATTTTTCACTTAATGTGGTAACCTCTATATCCATCCAGGCTATTGCAAATGGCAGAGTTTTATATGTTTTAAAGACTGCTTAATAATTTCCCACTAGATATATATATCAGATTTTTTTTATGTTTACCCATCTGATAACTTAAATGTTGACTTCATGCTGTGTGAGTCTGGTGAGAAATGGAGAACGTGTGTAAGCAGAAGAGATACACACACATATATGTATGTCTTCCGTCCCTTGATACTCCCTTTGCCTATAACCTTTGCAAAGCACTAGAGCCGCAGAGATGTAGCAGACACATAATGCATGGGAACCAATCAAAACCCAATGGGAACACAGACATAATGTCCTTTTTCTGATGGACTGGGGCACTGATAACCCTGAGAGCTTTGCTCTCCGTTAGAATCAGAAATGTCTCAAAAGTGGACAGTGGCATTCTAAGAAATACCGACAGCCACGGACCACCAGCGTGTTCTTGCTGCTTCTCTTTACAAGCTAACAATCTGAAAACCATGATACAAGAGAAAGTGAAAAGCAGAGCTATATTGGGCAGGGCAACACACAGTTAGAACCATGGCACTGGGAAAGGGAGACTGCAGGACCCCTGGAAGTGGTGGGCCAGATGGTCTAGCCAAAGTGGCCGGCTCCAGGTTTGATGGAAGACCATGTTTCAAAGAATAATGTGGGGCACAGCTGGAGAGATGTCCCAGCAATTAAGAGTGCTTGCTGCCCTTGCAGAGGACTCCAGTTTGGATCCTAGCACCCACATGGTGGCTCACAACTGTCTACAATTCCAGTTTCAGAAAATTGGACCCCGTCTTCTGGTCTCTGTCGGCAACAAGCATGCATGTAGTACATGTGGGAAGATAATCATCCATATAAATGTTAAAAAAAATTAGAAAGAAGATGGGGAGTGAGTGATGGAAGAAGACACTTGAGTCAACCTTTGACCTTTATATGTGCACATACACACAAGCATCACACAAATAACACATACATGTACAAAAGGGAAGACTTTCATAGTTTCTTGTTGCTTAAGTCTTTCCTGATTTCCTAGTAAGCCAAAGGTCACAGATGTCCATAGACTGTCGTAAGAAAATAAAAGTAAAAACAGGGTTCACACAATGTGTCCTTTGTTTTCCTAAGAGCAAAATGAATATTCATGTGTGAACCATGAAATGCGAATTTTGTAATTTTGATGATCTTGCATACAAGGTGAATGTTCTTATATTTAAATTTTAAACCTGGAATTGCATAATACAAAAATTAATGCCAACATTCATGTTAACAATTTAAATTTTTAATTTTTCTTTCCTATAACATTAACAGACAATAAAATTACAGTGTTATAATAGAGACACACAGAGAAGCTATATATATTAACTTTATATATGATTTTATAATGTATTATACATACTAAAAATGGAAATGTCCTCCTGTGTTTTGAAAGAGAAGTACCAAGCTTTCCTTTGGCACCTGGTCTGCAGGCTCCATCCCTGGCTCTGACTGTGCCAGCACAAGGCAGCACAAAAGTGACAGTTTTCCACCCTTTCTTATGAATTCACATAGGAATGAGCTGTGACTGCTGTTTTGTTTTCCATATGATGCTGAGAATTGTTCTTTCAAGATCTGTAAAAACTTGTGTTGGGATTTTGATGGGAATTGCGTTGAATTTGTAGATTCTTTTGGCAAGATGTCCATTTTTACTCTTTATCCTACCGATCTAGGAGCCTGAGAAATGTTTCCATTTTCTGATCTTCTTCAATTTTTTTCTTCAGAGACTTGAAGCTCTTGTTGTACAGATCTTTCACTTGCTTGGTTAGAGTCACACCAATATATTTTATATTATTTGTGCCTATTGTGAAGGATGATGTCTCCCTAACTTTTTTCTCAGCCTGTTTTTTGTTTGTTTGTTTGTTTGTTTGTTTGTTTTTGTGAAGGAGGCTGCTGATTTCTTTGAGTTAATTTTTTGTTCAACCACTTTGATAAAGGAGTTTATCAACTGTAGAAGTTCTCTGGTAGAATTTTGGGGTCACTTATATATACTATCATATCATCTGTGAATAGCAATACTTTGACTTCTTCGTTTCCTATTTGTATCCTCTTGATCTTCTTTTGTTGTCTTATTGCTCTAGCTAGAACTTAAAGTACTATATTGAAGAGATAGGGAAAGAGTGGACAGCCTTGTTTTGTCCGTGGTTTTAGTGAATATACCACTGTTCCTAAGAGTATTCATTTTAGACACCTTTAAAAAAACAAAATATTGAATGGGTAAATTGCATAGTGGCCTATCATGCTCAAGAGCCCGTGTCCCACGCATAGCAGCACACACATACACACACACACACACACACACACACACACACACACAGAGAGAGAGAGAGAGAGAGAGTGAGAGAGAGAGAGAGAGAGAGATGGTGGTGGTGGTGGTGGTGGTGGTGGAAGTGAGAGACAGATAGAAACAGAGACAAAGACAGGGAAGCAAGCAGCTTTAGTTCATAAACTCTGGGTACAAAGGCCTTGAACTGTTATTACTGGCGTGGTTTCCCTTATCATCTGGTTCATTCACTACCTCCACTTGCATCTAAAAATATAGGGTTTGATACTTTCCTTTTGCAGAGTTGGGGGTGGGAAAAAAGGCCTTGCACACATGAGGCAGTCACTCAACAATAAACCACTTTAAATGTTTTAAAATCAAATTCGAATGTTGTTCTGAGCCCTGGCAAGTGGAAATGTGAAATGTTTGACCCCAAATGACATTTCTTTTAGCTTTGTAATTTATTTAGGACAAATATTAAACATGGCTTTAATAATAGTAAGGAAATGACTATTTTCAGCGATGAATTTTTCTGTGACTTTGAGGAATAAGATATTTAATTGGAAATGAGTTGAAATTACTTCTGTTCTTTTTGTTTAAAGTGACTAGCAAAACAAATTTCCTTTTTCTTAATGGACTCTTACAGCGTCTCATTTAAGCACCCCAGGTGCCTTTTCAGTGGCTTGTTATAAAGACATGTTCTTCTGTATACTTTGGCTTTAGGAGTGGTTAATAGTGCTGTATCTTTTCCTCTACAGAGTACAGTAAAAGGATGATGTTTATTAAAAATAATTGCTAGTAACAGAATCCAAGACTGAGTAGAAAGTTTATTAACTTCCTTTGTTTGGTGACTTTGTTGCTTAATTCGGTTTCTCCCACTTCTGTCCCATATTCCACAAAGGCCCCACAACTATTTTTACTTGAAATATAAGGAAATAAACTGGAGACTTTTTCTCATTTGTTTATTTAGCCATCCAATCAGAAATATTTAAGGATGAAATTTTAAAATTTTAGAGAGTCTTTAATGCAAGGAAATACATCTTTCTTCGAACATCTCAAGCAATCATCCCTTTTGCTCCAACCCCCAGATTCAGGGTTCCTGCCCACACCAGGGGGTTTCGTGTCAGTGGGGAGATGCGGGAGCATGGACGGATGGACTAAGGTGTCAGAGAGGGCCTCACCTGACAGTTGTCGCACTAGTACCATGTACAGTAGAACGGACTTCCTCATGCTTGAAGGGCTTCTCCTTGCTTGCTGGTAACTTTCCAGGCTTTTGCTTCGCTCCCACTTCTGTGTCAGGGATTTCATAATCTTTAGAATGTGTTTCCCAGCTACCTTCACTTCAAAATCAAAATTTCCAGCTCAAAACCTTTTTGAATAGCAAACTTTTGGGGCTCCAGCGAGTACTGGCTGGATGTGGACACTCTGTTTTCTCTACTTGCGGATTGGGCTAGATGTGAGTTAAGTCGCTCTGTGCTCTTGCCATCACTAGGGAAAGCTGTGAGTGCTGCTGTGCTTTCCCCAAGACCTGGTAGTGTATCCTCACGCTGTGAACCAGACTAAACCCTTCCTTCCTTCCTTCCTTCCTTCCTTCCTTCCTTCCTTCCTTCCTTCCTTCCTTCCTTCCTTCCTTCCTTAAGTTGCTTCTTGTTGGGTATTTGATGGCAGCAACAAGAAAAATAACCAATACAGAAAACTGGTTATTGAGAAGTAGATGACTGTGATAAACTTGACCACGTGGTTGACGGGCTTTCATATTAGTTAGTGAAGATATGGGGGAGAGTTTAGGAGTGAGGGCTGGAGAAGCTTTAGGATGCAGTAAGCAGAGATTAAGGGGACATCCTGCTGGAAGGTTGGAAGACCAGAAGGCCAAGAGAAATGTGGATAGTGGGGCCCTGCCTCATGGGGTTTCAAAGGGGACACATACCCTGCTGGGAACTGATAACCTGGCAAAGAGCTTGGTCTCTGCCTCAAACACTTGAGTGAGGTTGAATTTAAAAGTCAAAGATTAAGTTGTTTGGTGGGGGAAGTTGGAAGATAGGGCACCTTTCAGGCTATCATGTGGTTACTGCTCACTGACCTCAGCCAGACTTATGGTGAGTGAATGGAAGAAAAAGACAGGAACAGGTGAAATTTAGTGAGGAAAGGATATTGGTTGAGTTAAAAGTGGAATCAGCCCAAGTGAGTTTACATATGTTTCTGGAAACAGAGCTGGAAAAATGGGAGGATCTAAGTCTGATAGAACATAGGTAATGGCATCGGGAGCCTAAGATAGAGATGAACACAGAGAGGCAGTTTTGTGCAGTTTGGGTTTCAGTCTTGCTTTAGTCTAATCTTCAGTTGTCATCTTCCTAATCTTCCCACCTGCAATGGCAATGTTCACTCTGTGCCACTGTATGTTGTAAGTATGTGACACAGGCTTACATACACTTATATATTTGAAGATATTTGGTCCCCAGTTGGTAGAACTGTTTGGGAAGGATTACAAAGTGTGGCTTATTGGAGGAGATGGGAGTAGGCCTTATGGTTTCAGAAGCCCATTTCATTCTCTCTCTCTCTCTCTGCATGTGTGTGTGTGTGAGTGTGTGAGTGAGTGTGTATGCCTCAGATGTAAGGTCTCAGCTACTGCTCTGACAACAGCCATGCCTGACTCCCCTGCTCTCTGCCATGATGGCTATGGATATACTCTCTGAATTTATAAGCGCCAAATAAACCATTTTATAACTTGCATTAGTCATGCATCTCTCCACAGCAATAGAAAAATTATGTCAGAGCTGGATGTGATGATGCTCGCCTTTAATCCTAGCACTCCATAGACATAGGCAGGCAGATCTTTGTGAGTTTGAGGGTAGTCTGGTCTATGTGGTGAGTTCCGGGACAGCCAGAGACACATAGTGAGACCTTGTTTTTAAAAAGAGCGAGATGGTCTTGTATAACTTTTGGGGATTAAAAGAAACTTCTCCTAATTACTCATAGCACTTGTGTGGGTCTATGAAACTCGAGTGGAAGTCTCTGTTTACTTTCTGTTGTTGGTTTCAGCCATACTTATAGCTTTGTCCATGTGAAGAACTTTGACCCCTCTCCTTAGCCCATCACCAGCTATATCTACTGCTTGTTCCAAAAGTATTGCTTAAGAAAGTGTGAGAGGAACTCATACTACTTCACGGTCCACTACATTTCTCTGCTCTCCCATCTCTGAGTTTTTCTTGCTCAGTAGCAGCAGCAGTCACTGGGGTGGAAGCCCGGGTCACTGGCACATCTGTGCCTCTTTTTATGTGGGATCAAACCTTCTTTCTGTTGCCAGGAGCCTTCACGGTACTCCTCCACCCACTCACCTCGCCTCCAGCTCTACAGCCTCAGTAGTTACTTACACTTATGTGTGGCTCTCTTCTGCATATCTTCAGAAAGAGGGAATAGTACAGTGGCCTTGAATAATGTGATCAATGTCTGGAAAAACTGTTCAGGAGATCAAGTCCATTTGCTGATTTGGGATTCACATTAAGTGCTGAGGGGCAGCCAGTTTTCAGTAGAAGGAAGTGTTCCCTTTCTCTCTCTAAACCTCTCATGAAACATTAAGGGTTAAGGTAGTATCCTATTGTAATTTTTCTCCCGAACCTGAAGCCAGTTATTAAATTTCTCATTGCCTTATCGTTGGCCAGTGAAATTGATTCAGTTTCTTTAATTTCCATATATTTGCATATGTATGACTATCCTTTGCATCTTTCCAATATTTTTCTCATACATTTTAATGTCTAATTTCAAACTAGATGTTGAATCTTGGTAATTTTGTCAATTCCTCAATTAAATGTTCTTTTGGGGGCTCTCGTGATAGAAAGGAATTAGGGATTAGGTTTATATAGAACACAATTAAGCAAAGGCATTTCAGGCAATGTACAGAAGGAAAAAATAACATATCACAGACATCAGGTTTAAGGAATCAGTATGTATGGGATTGATAATGGTAGAAAAGTGTAGGGTCAGTTGTTAAGCTGAGTTCTAACCGCATGCAGATCAGTGATTTTGAGGGCCCTGAGAAAGTCTTAATTAGAAAGAATTAGTCAGTGAGGAAATGTGCTGCAGAGACAATCCTTTCAGCCCTTCTCTTCTTAGTCCTCAGACTAAGTCATTTGTGCAATGATGAACTTTTCCTAATTTCCCCCCACAAGGAGTGATGCTTAGGCCTGACTCTCAGCTTCCACAGAGATTCTAGTTTCCGTATGTTCCCCACAAGATTTTATTAAATCTACAGATTCAGGAAAGGTTTAACAATGAAACATAAAATCATCATTATGGGTATTATTTAAATAATACAATGTTCAAGGGTCTGCAGAAAGGCACTGACAAAAATTGCTCTTTAGGAGAGCGTTACCGGGAGAGTTATAGTATCATTCTGCAGATAGTGATGATGGGAAGAATGAGAGAAAGTTTTGGGGCACAAAGCTTCATTAGCAGAGATAGCCATGGTGGATAGCATGATGTGGTTGCTGAAGGGAGACACAGATGCTTCAATGCCAGAGAAACAAGAGAATATCTTACATTTATAGGTGTCTAGAGAAAATGATGCTCTAAGATGAGATATAGCTTTTCCTAGAAAGAATATGTTACTTGGAGACATTACTATTTAGGGGCATTAAATGAGAAGTAAGGTTGTAGCTAAAGACTATCTTGGGCTGGAAAATGAGGTAATGCTTGTCTGGAGAGGCTGAGATGGAGCAGGGACCCTTGATTTCTGCTGGACCTGCAAAGAGTCAAGTCCAGCTGTAAGTAAATGTGGTTACGTTTTTTCCAGGATGTCATATCTGCTCTCTTGAAATGGAAGTGTCTAAAGTCACAGGCCCTGACCTAAAAGAAGATTATGAATAAAGTTATTATACATTTTTTATTGTTCGTATTCTCATGTCAAAATTCAAAATGTTATCATCTCACCATAGGCAGGATTTTATGTTGCTGTCTTTGTTCATTTATGTTCCTTTCTGTGTGTATGTTCTTATCTGTGTCTTTGATTCCTTTCCTGTGCCTGTTGTTACTCTGTGACTATGGTTCTCATCTGTATTTATGGACCTATATATATATAGTGTTCCAATCTGTGACTATGTTTTTATCTGTGCTAAAGGTTCCTACGTGTCTATAGTTTCTTTCTGTATTTATATTCCTCTCTGTTCCTTTCTGTGTCTATGTTCCTGTGTCTATTGTTTCTATCTGTGTCTACAGTTGCATTCCGTGACTATGGTTTCTATCTATTCCTGTGTTCCTTTATGTGTCTATGTTTCTCTCTGTGTCTATGTTCAATCTATGACTATGGTTTCTGGTTTCTCTTGGTGTCTATGGTTCCTATGTTTGTCTCTGTTATTATCTCTGTCTATTATTCCTGTCTCTATCTATGTTTCTTTCTTTGTCAATTGGAGCTATCTGAATATATTCTCTTATCCATGTGATTTGGGTCTATCTGTGTTGATTGTTTTTGTCTGTGTCTATATTCCTATCATATAATAGGAGCATAGATAAAAATAGAAACATGGACAAGGATAAGAACCATAGACACAGAAAGAAACCATAGATATATATAGTAACAGACACAGATAAGAACACACACACAGATAGAAACAGACACAGAGATAGAAACAGACACAAGTAAGGAGAAAGACACAGATAGGAATGTTAGCATGAATAAGAATACAAAACATAGACAGAACCCATAGACACAGATACACAGAGACACACAGATACACAGATAGACACAGACAGGAACAATATATACATGAAGGATCATAAACAGTTAGGAACAATAGAACAATTAGGAACAATATATATAGACTCATGTAGAAACATAGACATACATAAGAACTATTGACATAGATAAGAACAATAGACATAGATAGAAACCATATATACAGATAAGAACAGAGATGAAAAAAGAAACATAGACATATATAGGAACATAAAGATAAAAATCACAGACACATATTTAGATACAGAAGTGTAGTGAATTTAATTGTCAACTCAATGACATTTTATCTGGAACTAAAACATCCAATGTACAGATCATACCTGTGAATGATTTTTACTTAATTTGAAGTAAGAAGATCTGCTTCTAATCTCGATATTTGAGCTGGGATAACACAACTTTAATCTAGATCTAATCTGGGTCATGCTTTGTGCTAGAAGCCTATATAAGGACATGGAAGAAGAAAACTTGCTCTTTGACTGATTACCATCATCTTGCTAGCAAGTCCATTCCTTCACTGGCATTAGAACTTCCTTCTTTGGATTATAGCATATACTGAAGGCTAACTGATACAACCAGCCTAATGCACTGAGCAACTATTGGATTCTTGGATTTTCCATTTTACCACTCACTGGTAGCCATTGTTGGATTAGCTGGACCTTAGCCTTTAGGGCATTCTAAATATATATATATATATATATATATATATATATATATATATATATATATATATATATATATATATATAAGAGAGAGATTCATTCTGTAAGTTCTATTACTCTAGAGCCCTGACTTTATAGCATTTTTATAGCATTCAAAAATTCTTCAAAAAATATGGTGAATAGGCACAATCATTATAACTGTCATTTTCTACAAGAAAACATTTAGTGAAGTTAGAGGCAAGGCTAATACAATCTTACCAATATGCAGCTTTGCAATCATTTTGAGTATTCTGGTTTAAGGGTCAATTATTTTGACTATTTTATGGCTTTATTATTTTAGTCTTTCCTGATACCACAGAAAGTGTAAACTTCTTATATTTGAGACCAGATATAACTTTTATTTTCTTTATAAGTCAATTCTCTTAGTATATTCATTACCTTCCCATTGCTGTGATAAAGCCTTCCAACAAAAGCAACCCATAGAAGAGTTTCTTTCAATTTATGGTTCCAATGGGATAGTATCTATAATGGCAGAGAATCCCTATCATGCCCACAGGGCAGGAAGCTAGGGATCACAGATAGCACAGAGAGAGGGGAGGCTAGGTTAGTAAGTTTCAAATCTAACCCAAATGATAAACTTCCTTCAGTAAGGTGGTACCTCTAGAGATTCTACAACCTTCCCCGAAAGAGCCACAACTGTGAACTAAGTGCTCAAGTACATGAGTTATTGGTGAAGTCTCTAACTCAAACCATCACATTTTGCCTCTCATTCCCATATGGCTATCTCATAATACCAAATGTATTTGTTCCAAATTTAAAAGTCCCCATAGTCGACCACCAAGCAGGCAGCATACACCAGCTGGTATGAGGCCTTGAACACATATACAACAGAGGACTGCCGGGTCTGAGTTCCATCAGAGAAGATGCACCTAACCCTCAAGAGACTGGAGGGCCCAGGTCTCAGAGGATTCCAAAGTGGTCTGGTAGAGTCAGAGTTGGGGGTTGGGAGTTGCATGTTGGTGGTGGGGGATGAGGACATCCTTGTGGAGACAGGGGGTAGGGAGGAGGTATGAGATAGGGAACCGTTAGAAGGTAAACTGGGAGGGGGATAAAATCTGGAGTATAAAAAAAAAGATTAAATATATTTTTTAAAAAGTCCCCATAGTCTTTAACAGTGTCAACAATGTTTAAAAGTCCAAATTCTCTTCCGAGGTTCAAGGCAATCTCTTCATTGTTACCCTCTGTAAAATATAAAAGCAAATTCTATGCTTCTAACATAAAATAACAGGTCTGTTATAGACCCTGGACCACGGTTATAACAATTTCTGTACACAGAAGCAATTGCTTTCTTGGAGGAGGAAACCACTCAGGGTCCCTTTCTCAACTGGGCAGGTTCTTGTCCACTGTTTCATTGTAGAGCAGGACTCTTTTTTTCGATGGTGCTACCCTGCCTCTGTTCTGTAGCACATGGCTTTGTAGTAACACTGATTCTCAGTGATGTCTTCATAGACTGCACATTTAAAGCTTTTCTTTCTGTGACAGCTGTAGTGCTTTTTCCTTACAGGTCTGCATAACAATAATCAGCAATAACTATACCACACACTCAACATTCTATTGTCTTGAAATTTCTTTTATCAGATAAAATAACCCATTATATTTTAATTTAGCCTTATGTAAAAATTTCAAACATGGGTATAATACAGACAGATTCTTTGCCAAAATATCACACGAGTGGGTGCTACCCTTGCCCCCACTGTGGAATCCTCTGGATAACATCTCTGCTGTTCACACTACTCTCTGCACTGCTTTCCCCAAGATGTTACTACAATGGTTTGTTAAGCTCTGCACACAGCAATCCGCTGTTTTTCTAACTACAAAAATACTCCTCCAAAACATGACATGATCAATTTCTTCACAGATACATTTCTACTTTCCTGGTATCAGTCTCTGTGTTATTTACTGACAGTGTTTTATCACTTTGATAGGACACCATGACCATGACCATGATAAATCTTATAAAAAAAACAACAACATTTAATTTGGGCTTGCCTAGTTTCAGAGATTTTATTCATTTTCCTCACATGGGGAGCATGGCTGCATACAGGCAGACATAGTAGCTGAGAGTTCTAAATCCACATCCAAAGGCAGCAGGAAGAGAGTGCTACAGGGTCTGGCTTTGCCTTTTGAAACCTCAAAACCCACTCTCCATTACACACTTCCTCCAACAAGGCCACATCTCCCAATCCTTTCAAAAAGTGCCACTTCATGGTATCTAAGCATTCAAATATATAAGCCTATGGGAGTCATAATTATTTAAACAATCACAGTCTACTTCTTGGTTGCTATAGGCTTGTAGCTATAGTGTAATACAAAATGCATTTAGCTCAGCTTCAAAATACCTCATAGCCTTTCACAGTTTCAAAGTTCAAAGTCTTGTCTGAAACCCACGGCAATCTCTTCACTATAACCTTCTGCAAAATCAAAATCAAAGAGCAGATCACAAACCTCCAATATACAATGGCACAGAAGTTATGCTACCATTCCAAAAGAGAAGAAAAGGAGCACAGTGAAGACATATTGGCCTGAAGCAAGCCAGAAAATGAGCTGGACAAGCTCCAAAGTCTGCTTCTCCAGGTCTGATGCGAAAGCACTCTTCAGCTCTCCAACTCCTTTCAGCGTTCTTCATTGCAACATACCTCTCTCTCTTGGGCTGACTCCATTCTCTGTTCCAGATCTGCTTGGCAGGTGTTCCATGACTCTGGCACTTCTTGGGATCTCCAATGAAATCCAGGCTTCACTTTCACAGCTCCACATAATGGCCTCTCTAGACCTCCATGCAGGGACACCCTGACACATGCCTGGTCTGAGTGGCTTTCTTAGCAACAGAGATTGCACAACCTCTTGTATCCTTGACTCTGAGGACAGAGCCATGTGGCCAAAGCTGCCTAGTTCTACTGCTTGCTGCAGCTGGGACATGGCCCCCTTGCTCAGTTTCATACACTTTCTGCTTTCAGTGGTCTCCTTTCCTGCTTAAGCCTTCCTTTAATTCCTTTTTTTAAATTTTTTTTTTTTTTTTACAAATTGGATGCTTAGCTGGGTGGAAACTTGCCATGAGTTCTCATGAGTTCTCTATTCTCTCTCTTTTTTTTCATTTAGCATCTGGCATTGATTGTTTCTTCTCCTTGTGTATAGGATTTAACTCCATAACACTTAGTGATGCTCCTTTTCCCTCAAACTATACATATTTATTTTTTCTTGCAAAACATGGTTCTTTTCAAGACCATATAAAAGTAACTACATGATACAGTTATTATAAGATAATAACCATCTGACATAGGCTGTCTTGTAATCTCCTCTGCCAATGCTATTAATCCCAAACTCTTCAATTAAACCTCAGGGAGATATTTAGAATAAGGGCAAAAAGCACTTATATTCTTCTATGAAATATTGTAAGAATGGTCACTAAGTCACTTACTAATATTCTTTTCTTAGAAACTCTCTTGAGCTAGGCTGTCACACTCTACTTTGCTCTCCACAGCGCTGTCTTCCATGCTCCTTCTGGGATGGCCCATTAAGCTCTGCTTAAAGTGCTCCACTGCTTTCCCAATTCAACTTTCCCAAGTCCACATTAGGCCAACCAGCAGCATAGTCAGGCCTGTCACAGCAATACCTCACTCCCTGGTACCAACTTCTGTCTTAGTGTTTTACTGTTGTGAAGAGACATAGTGACCACAGTAAGTCTTTTTTTTTATTCAATATATTCTTTGTTTACATTTCAAATGATTTCCCCTTTCCTGGATCACCCCACCCCAAAAGTCCCATAAGCCCTCTTCCCTCCCCCTGTTCCCTAATCCACCCCTCCCCACTTCCCTGTCCTGGTATTCCCTTACACTGCTGCACTGAGCCTTTCCGGGACTAAGGGGCTTCTCCTTCCTCCTTCTTGGGTGTTATTTGATATGTGAATTGTGTCGTGGGTATGCCAAGCTTCTAGGCTAATATCCACTTATCAGTGAGTTCATACCATGAGTGATCTTTTGTGACTGGGTTACCCCACTTAGAATGATATTCTTCAGTTGCATCCATTTGTCTAAGAATTTCATGAATTCATTGATTTTAATGGATGAATAGTGCTCCATTGTGTGTGTGTGTGTGTGTGTGTGTGTATACATATACAGAAAATGAATAACATTTTCTGTATCCATTCTTAGATGTTGAGTGACATCTACGTTCTTTCCAGCTTCTGGCTATTATAAATAGGGCTGCTATGAACATAGTGGAGCGTGTAGCCTTATTGCATGCTGGGGAATCCTCTGGGTATATGCCCAGGAGAGGTACAGCAAGGTCCACCAGTAGTATCATGTCCAGTTTTCTGAGGAACTGCCAGACTGATTTCCAGAGTGGAAGTACCAGCTTGCAACCCCACCAGAAGCGGAGTGTTCCTCTTTCTCCACATCCTCGCCAGTACCTGTTTTCTCCTGAGTTTTTGATCTTAGCCATTCTGACTGGTGTGAGGTAAAATCTCAGGGTTGTTTTGATTTGCATTTCCCTGATGACTAAAAATGTTGAACATTTCTTTAGGTGCTTCTCAGTCATTTGATATTCCTCAGGTGAAAAATTCTTTGTACCCCATTTTTAATGGGGTTATTTGGCTCTCTGGAATCTACCTTCTTGAGTTCTTTGTATATCTTGGATATAAGCCCTCTATCGGATGTAGTGTTGGTACAAAAGTTTTCCCAATTTGTTGGTTGTCATTTTGTTCTTTTGACAATGTCATTTGCCTTACAGAAACTCAGTAATTTTATGAGGTCCCATTTGTAGATTCTTGATCTTAGAGCATAAGCTATTGATGTTTTGTTCAGGAAAATTTCCCCTGTGCCCATGTCCTCAAGTGTCTTCCCCAGTTTCTTTTATATCAGTTTCAGTGTGTCTGGTTTTATGTGGAGGTCCTTGACCCACTTGGACTTGAGCTTAGTACAAGGAGATAAGAATGGATCAAATTGCATTCTTCTGCATGCTGACCTCCAGTTGAACCAGCACCATTTGTTGAAAAGGCTGTCTTTTCCACTGGATGGTTGTAGTTCCTTTGTCAAAGATCAAGTGACCATCCCAACCCAATTCTTCATAGAGTTAGAAAGAGCAATTCTCAAATTCATCTGGAATACCAAAAAAAAAAAAAAAAAAAAAAAAAAAAACCAGGATAGTGAAAACTATACTCAACAGTAAAAGAACTTCTGAGGGAATCAGTATCCCCCACCTCAAGCAATACTACAGAGCAATAGTGTTAATAAAACAAACAAACTGTGTGGTATTGGTACAGTGACAGACAAGTAGATCAATGGAATAGAATTGAAGACCCAGAAATGAACCCACAGTAAGTCTTATAAAAGAAACTATTTAACTGGGGCTTGCGGTCTTAAAGGTTTTGTCCATTCTCCTCTCAGCGGGGAGCAAAACTGCATAGAGGCAACCAAGGTAGCTGAGGACACTAAATCTGTATCCAAAGGCAGCAGGAAGAAAGAAAGCCTTTAGGTCTGGCTTTGCTTTTGAAACCTCAAAGCCTCCGGAAGTAATGTGCCCAGTTTTCTGAGGAACCGCCAGACTGATTTCCAGAGTGGTTGTACCAATTTGCAACCCCACCAGCAGTGGAGGAGTGTTCCTCTGTCTCCACATCCTCGCCAACACCTGCTGTCTCCTGAGTTTTTAGTCTTAGCCATTCTGACTGGTGTAAGGTGAAATCTCAGGGTTGTTTTGATTTGCATTTCCCTAATGACTAATGATGTTGAACATTTTTAAAGATGCTTCTCTGCCATCCGAAGTTCTTCGGATGAAAATTCTTTGTTTAGCTCTGTACCCCATTTTTTAAATAGGGTTATTTGGTTTTCTGGGGTCTAACTTCTTGAGTTCTTCATATATATTGGATATTAGTCCTCTGTTGGATGTAGGGTTGGTGAAGATCTTTTCCCGATTTGTTGGTTGCTGATTTGTCCTTTTGATGATGAGTCTTGAATTCAGGACATGTAACAGTCAAGGCTCCATCCAAGTGCCCACCAAGTCCAGCCCTGCTTAGTTTCTGAGATCCAACAGAATAGGAGCTAGAAGGAAGTACATCCTCTGTTGCAAAAATACTACTAACAAATAAGGCTCTTGACTAGGAGACAAATCATCTGGTCTGTATTTCTTTCCATAGACTTTTCTTTCTATCACATCTGTACAGTGAAATAAAAGACCCCCCCCCCCCCCCCCGCCAATCTGGAGTCTAGAATTGCTGTTTTGGACAGAAAGGGGGATACTGTCCCCGTTCACTAAGATAGGGTTAATATGAGAGGAAGAAACCTGGCTTGTTATATATGCCCATGTACCTCCTAAGCTCAGCTCAGGAGCAAAAGGCCAGGTGGTTTAAACTAAAGCTTCAACTGTGGGTTATAAGCTTATATAGTGTTTTGTCATTGACTGTGGAGATGGTACAAAAAATATTGGCAACAAAAAGTTTCAGGACATTCAAAGACCAATGATTAATCCCAAATTAAAATTTAATGAGTCAAATGTGTTTCTAGCAGTGCTTGTCCTACTGTGATGCACAGGTTCTCAGTGGCCTTGATTTTGAACACAGGACATGCACACTTCATACTGTGCATGCCCTGAAGCCATAGAATGCAAAACAACACTGCAAGGATATATCTCAGCACAAGTAGAGACTATTTTATGCTAAGAATGTCAGTATTTTTACCTTACATAAAGTTTTCTGCTCTTGTTGGAACAATGACCTAATTACAAAAACAAGATTCTTAAAAAATATATATTTCCTACCATCATTTTGGATTAGTATCTTCAAGACAAGCACATCCTTGAAGCAAGACACAGATTTGCTTTCATTTTTAACAAATGCTAAAGTTATATTAACACAAAAGAATTTATTTAAATTTATGATTTATTAACAATAAAAATCAATAAAAGAAAAAAAAAAAGAAACCTCAAAGCCTACCCTCAGTGATGCACCTACTTCAACAAGGTCACACCTCCTAATCCTTTCAAATAGTGCTACTCCCTGGTGACTAAACATTCACAAATATGAGCCTATGGGGCCATTCTTATTCAAGCCACCACATTTTTCTTTTCTGTTACTGTGATAAAACATCTGACAAAAACAACTTAAGGAAGGGTGCTTACGGTTCTGTAGGGATAGAGTACACAAGGGCAGCGAAGAAGTGATACAGTGGCAGCCGTAGGAAATAGAGTGATCATACACAAGACACAGAACAGCAGGGACAGTGAGGCTATAAATCTCTGAAGTCTGCCCCCCTCCCCCTGTGATGCATTCATTCTACAAGGGTATATCTCCCAAAAGTTCCATAACTTCTTTAAACAATGCCACCAAAATTGGGGGCATCAAGTATTCAAATACATGAGTCTATGGGGTATATTTCTCATTCAAACCACTTAGGTATTTTATTATATTCACTCTCTCTCTCTCTCTCTCTCTCTCTCTCTCTCTCTCTCTCTCTCTCTCACACACACACACACACACACTTCTAAAGCCTTTAAAAGAATTCATAGATTAATTCTATGAGAACATGTTAGGGTCCAGAGCAGATTAGTTTTTGACCATGTCTACCTACAGAAGCTGCTTTTTAATAGGCACTGTAGCTGTAAGGATATGGCCTGTTCCCTACTAAGAGTCTGACTGTAAAGCTCTACCCCTCCCCCAACCCCCAATAGATTCTCAGGTGCCCAGCTTCTAGGTGAATGGCTGGTTCATTCTCAAGTTCCCCAAGGAAATCTATAGACCTCAGGTTGCCAGACTTCCTAGGACAATAGAGCGTCAACACATGCCCTACTCACTTAATATGTACACATCAACTCTCTGTGTCCCTCCCTTAATTCTCCATATAATTTTGGATGTACATAACATTTCCCTAACATTTTTTTCATTCTCCCTCCTGGTTTTGCTGGGAAGCCTTTCCCCTTTCTGTGAGACCTGTAAGAAGAGACCCCTAGTCTGCCTTGCGGACTTGAATAGTCCTACCCTGTTGTCTGTCTTTGTATGGTGCTGGAGCCTGAACTTTCACTGGGGTCTCCACCACTCTATTGTCTGGCTTTCTGTTTATATGCCCACAGTGTTAATAACTCTTCTAATAAATGTTTTTACCCCAAAGGAAATCATCCTCAGTGCCTCCCTTGAATTTCAATCCCAAGACCATTCAATAATTAAAAATTAATAAATAAGGATGGCTGTATGTGTAATATAAGCCATGCGTTTTAATGATCCCACATTACCTTCAAGGTTACCTATGGGACCTTTTATGCATGTTTACAATGAGAAATGGAAAGTTCTGTTTCTTGCTGAAATCAACAGAGTTGATAGAAAGCTGAGAGGAACTGTCATCAGCTCAGAGATTTCACTGAGAGGCCAGTGCTTGCTATGTCTGTATTAGAGTTGATTCATTCAGATGTACATGTCCATTGTTCGTGAGAAATCCTCAAGTTCTGATACAAGTCCCTGCACTGGGCCCCTCTCCTGCGAATCGCTGGGCTCCTTTGTAGCCCTCAGCTGACTCAAGTAGCCCAGGCTTCCTTTCAAGCCTTTGGAGAAGGCTTGGTTCACCTCCGTCCCTGCCCATGTGAGTTAGTGCTGCTCTACTCTGGGGCTGGCTGCACACAGAACATTTGAAGCCATAAAATGAGAAGTATTAAAAAGCAGATGGTTTTGTTTACTCTGACTCGGAGACTCTTCTGGAACATACCTTTAAACAACTAAAATCTTTACTGCGAGAGGACAGAAACTTTAAGACACATAGTTAAGGACGGTTTTAATACCTATCCGGCATGTAAGAGAATACGATTTTCTTTTCTTGTTGTCCCAGAATTGTGGCTAAAACCTGAGTTGAGAACATATGGCACTGAGATTCTCTAAGTCACTAATGGCCATCGGGGCTTACTACATGACAGTTGTCACCATTACTTATCACTAGTCACCCCAACTACCCCATTTCTTCATGCTTTCCCAGAATTTGAGGGAGGGTAAACATTCAAAATTTATGGCTGATGCTTTCCTTTCCTTGCCCTTGGAGGAGTCAGTAGAGCTATTCTGTCCACAGAGCCAAGTGACTCAGTCTTAATGGCATCCTCATGCAGATTGGGGCCATCTTGGGAAAGGAGAGATTGTCAGCCTCTCCCTCCAAATATTTACTTAGGTGCAGAATCTTGAAACATGTTCTGTCGCCGAATACATGATTTACTTCTCAGTTTTTCTCCTTCGCTTGGGGAAGAGATGGGAAAGTGGAGCTGTGGTTCTAAATGCTTTGGCACATGCTTGTGGTGAGGTAGGAGGTAAGCTGTTCTGTGGAGAGGCTCCTGGAGATTGAGAAGGTTTCAGACACAGAAAGGCTCAACCTGAAGTTTCACATGCATGCCACTGATGCATATACACCACGTTGGGAGGTTACCACAGTCATGGAAAGTCAACCTGAACCAGGGCAAGAGCGGGGACGCCTCTTAACCAACCCCTCAGACACAACCACATATGGAGAATTTCATTGTGCATCTGTAGTCCTGGTCTCCTCTGAATCCAGAGTGGCAAATACTTGTGGCAAGGGAGAAATGTCCCTTTAGACACTACAGTTGAATGGGGTCACAGAAGGGGGTGGTGTCTAAAGGTGCTCTGAACTAGGTATGACACAGATTTTAAAAAATGTTAATATTTGAGCCATAGTTATTGGAAATGGAGGGTTATTTTGAGTATAAATGGCTTATTTGGAGTCATCCTAGGGTATTAAGATACCAGTTACCCAGCTCTGGAGGCTAGCTTACCCTAGCAAGACAAAGTCATTTGCACTTAAAAGACAATAAATTGTGATACGTTGATGAGCTGTGTTTTTAAAATGAATCCTTTTCTCCAAGTTTCCATGACATTTTCTTCATGAGCAGGACTGTAGCTACTTTTATGTTGTCTAGGTCATGTTTGGCCCATATAAGGACACATGCTCCACTATGTTCATAGCAGCCCTATTTATAATAGCCAGAAGCTGGAAAGAACCCAGAAGTCCTTCAATGGATACAGAAAATGTGTTATATTTACACAATGGAATACTACTCAGTAATTAAAAACAACGAATTCATGAAATTCTTAGGCAAATGGTTGGATCTAGAAAATATCATCCTAAGTGAGGTAACCCAATCACAAAAGAACACACATGGAATACAGTCACTGATAAGTGGATATTAGCTCAGAAACTCTGAATACCAAAGTCACAATTCACATATCAAATGACTCCCAAGAAGAAGGAAGGAGAGGTCCAGGATCCTGAAAAGGCTTGTTCCAGCATTGTAGGGGAGTACCAGGACAGAGAAGTAGGAGGGGGTTGATAGGAGAATTGGAGAATGGGCAGAGGGAAGAGGGCTTAGGAAACTTATGGGGAGTGGGAACTGGGAAAGGAAAAATCATTTGTAATGTAAACATAGGATATAGAAAATAAAAATTATATATATATACAAAGAAAATATTTGGTACATGTGAATATAACAGCATACTGTATTGCTATAGTATGGATGTGGGATGTCCTTCAAAGCCTTGTGTGTTGTTAGGACTGTAAGAAGGTAATAGAAATTGATTTGGAAGTCTTCCAGTGTTATGGGAAGTCCATTGTCTAGTAGCTTCCTCAGTGTCCTTAATCAAAGCCTTAAAGTTTTAATCATCTAGACTTTTCATTTCTTTGATTAGTTTTATTAGATAATTTAATTTTGTTTTTAAAGTTATCATGAGTGGACTTTTCCCCCCGATTTTCTTTTTCAGTATGTTTGTTATTGGCATATAGGAAATTATTGCTGTCAATTAGTGTTAATTTTGTATCACTTAAGAGACTTTGGTGGAGTCTTTGGAGTTTCTTATGCAGAGAATCATATCATCTGTAAAAGAGATACTTTGTCTTCATCTTTTCCTATTCATCTTTTTTATTTCCTTGTCTTATTGGTCTAGCTAAGGTTTCAAGTACTATACTGAATAGAAGCAGAGAGAATAGACACCCTGTACTACTCCTGATCTCTGAGAATGATTGGAGATTTTTTTTCCCATTCAGCATGGTGTTGGGAGTGCGCTGCATACAGCCTTCATTATGCTGAGGCATGCTCCCCCCATTGCTCATCTCTCACCCCCCCCCTTTTCATGAAGAGATGTTAGATTTTGATAAAGGCCTTTTTTTTGGGGGGGTCCATTGAGATGAAGTGGTCTCTGTCTCTGAGTCTGTTTATAGATGAATTATATCTATTAATTTACACACATTGAACCACTTCAGCCATGGCTGGGCTGAAACCAACTTGGTCGTGAGGAATGATGTTTTGTAAGTGACTTTGAATTTGGTTTCCAAGCATTTTACTGAGAATTTTCATCTATGTTTATCAGGGAGATTGGTGCATATTTTTCTTTGTCTGTGTCTTTTAAATTCTGTTTTTCATATCTTATATTGACCACTGTCTTAGTTAGGGTTACTATGGTTGCAATGAAACACCATGACCAAAGCAACTTGGGGAGGGAAGTGTCACAGTTTATCAGCAAAGGAAGTCAGGTCAGGAACCTGAATGCAAGAGCTGATTCAGAGGCCACAGAAGGGTGCTGATTACCTATGGCTTGTTCTACTTGCTTTCTTATAGCAACGAAGACCACCATCCCAGGGGTCTTCTACCCACAATGCCCTACAGTCTTGTTTACATTCTGATCTTGGAGGCATTTTCTCAGTCAAGGCTCTCTACTCCCTGATGACTCTAGCTGTGTCAAGTTGACATAAAACTAGCCAGTACAACTGACCACATGTCAACAACTTGACATACAAACACATCACTTTTCAATTAGACCCTTTCCTTTCTCATTTATTCCCAGATGGACTATTAATATTAATATCACAATATAAAACATAAATAACTTTAAAAGTTCCCCACTACTTACAAATTCAAACACATTAAAAGTTTGGTCTCTTTAAAATATCTCTTTAAAAATCCGAAATCTCTTTTAAAAGTTCAAAGCCTTTCACCTGTGGGTTCCTGTAAAAATCAAAATTAAGATAAATACTTTCCTCAAGAGGGAAGAATCAGGGCACGGTCACAATCTGAACCAAGCAAAACCAAACTCCAGCAGTGTGTAAATAACTCAATGTTGAGGATCTATGATGAACTCAGAATCTTCTTGGCTCCTCCATAGAGCTTGGGTCACTTCTCCAGCTCTGCCCTCTGCAGCACACACAGCTTCGCTTCTAGGCTTAGGCTGGCCTCAGCTCCATTGCTATTGACATTCTTGGTGGTCATCCCACGGTACTGGCATCTCCAAAACTCCTGGGGTACCTTCCTTCAACTGGGCCGCACTTTCACAAATAGCCTCCCCTGGCCTCTCCTCGGGGACTCCAGTACTGCCATACAGCAAGAAGCCTCAGCTGTTGCCCATGACCCTTCTTCATGCCTTCAAAACCAGTATCACCTGGCTGACTCTTACCCTACCAAGTTCAACTGCTAGCACAAGGTACAGCCTCAGTCACTTCTGGAACAAAGCTTCTGTGTACTGACCCCGAGAAACACTTTTCCAAAGATTTCTCTTCAGTGATGCTGGTCTCTTCTTTATCACCATTAAGTTCCTCAGCTCCAGCTAACCAACATTGATTGTCCCAGTAACACAAGTTTTACTCCCATGGTGCTGGTCTCTTGTTAATCATGCCTGACTCTTCAACCCCCAAGATGACAGCATCTTCATTCAAAATAGCAAATGGCCCTGGTAGAGTTGTTAGATTTCCCTCTGAAATTTCAGAACCCAGACTCCCATCATCTGCACTGCTCTCAGCATTCTTATTTTCCAAACTCCAACAGAACAGCCCACTGAGGTCTCAATTCAAATGACTCTTTTAGCCCAGAGTTCCAAATCCTTCCACAATCCTGCCCCCCCCCCCAAACAGTCAGGCTATCACAGCAACACATCATTACTCTGGTACCAAGTTGTCTTAGTTAGGGTTATTATCTTTGTGATGAAACACCATGATCAAAGCACCTCGGGCAGGAAAAGGTTTATTTGGCTTACACTTCCACATCATAGCTCATCAGGACAGGAACCCTAGCAGGTCAGGAAAATGGAGGCAGGATCTGATGAAGAGGCCCTGGAGAGGTGCTGCATACTGGCTTGTTCTCATACTTTTTCTCAGTTTGCTTTCTTATAGAACCCACCAGCAGCAGCCTAGGGATGGCAGCATCCACCATCGGGTAGGCCTTCCCACATCAATCCCTAATTAAGAGAGTGACCTATCAGCTTGTCTACCTCTGGATCTTATGGAAGTATCAGATTGAGGCTCTCCCCTCTCTGAAGATGCTAGTTTGTATCAAGTTGACCTAAAACTAGTAAGAACAGGAACCTTATTTCTTTCATTAGGCTGTTTGTTTTTGTTTTCTTGAAGCATATGTGCATCTTGTCCGAGTTGTATAAACAGTCATTCTTTTGAGTTCTCTGGAAGTTCCTCCAGGTCATTCTCACTGAGGCTAATTTCTGCAGGATTAGTAATTTTTGGAGGAGACGTTTTGTTTTCATCAAGTCAGGTTTGTTCATATACTATGTCTGGAGTTTGCTGATTCCATCAAGTCAGGTTTGTTCATATACTATGTCTGGAGTTTGCTGATTCAATCTCTTCCTTCTTCCTCCTTTGTTCTTTTCTTCTTTGCTTCCTATCTTTCAACTCAAGTCTCCATTCTTCTGTCAGTGGAAGGATTTCCAAAACTCTTTGGTAGAGAACTAAATCCTGGTAAACTTGAGCCCTGGGGTTCCCCTGTGAGGCTGGTATTCAGGGCCACAGGCTCTGTTCCAAGCCTTCTTCTGAGAGTCTGCTACCGCCTGCACTATCAGTTACTAGCCTCCAGCTGGTCCCTGCCTCTGCCATCCTCTGGGGCGGCTTTCTGCATCTGGATGCCCTCTTCTGGATCAGCCCTGGCATGTTTCCACAGCCTCCTACATGTATTGTGCATGCTCTTGTTCCTCCACGTCTTCCCCTGGGCCACTTCTAGCCCAGACCCCCAACTTCTGCTATGTGTTGTGCAACCTCGTACGTCTGTGGACCTCACCATGGTCTCCTTGGTCCACACTTTAACACGATTGGGTAGAGGGAGAAGAAAATTTCTACATCAATAGTTTTTAATTTTTTTCCTGTGAGTTTGTTCTATTTTCAAAACTATGGTATAGAAGAGTCAATGTGTACTCATGTAGCCAGAATTTACTGTTATCTAATTTAGAGAAAACATTTAAAACTAAAAATAAGACACATTAAAGAAAAAGTATGTGTTTGGGTTGAAAGAGTAAATTGCTTGATCCCAGCAAACACTAAGCAGACAAACAAAACAAAACTTAACCAGATGTCACTTTCCCAGGAATATTTGCTTTGAGTTAGAAATGATCACGCCTTCCTTAAGTTCTTCTCCACACCATCGCTGGCTCTTAGCTTCAGTCTTCACTACATCAGGGCTTGAATAGAGAGAGAGAAAGGGGCTGTGGATCGAGCCCACTGGCTGGCTTCGTGCATAGCATGCACAAAGCCCTCGGTTCATTGTCACAACAACAAAAACAGTTAACAAAGCTGAGATAGGGCACGGGACACAGTGAGCATATGGAGTCTTCATTGTATTTCCTGCAGAATGAAGGCAGGTCAGGCATGTCTTTAATCCCAGCACTCAACAGGCAGATTCTGTAGCAAGCCAATTTCTGTATGTTCAAGGCCAACCTGGTCTACATAGTGAGTTTTAGGAGAGCCAGGGCTACATAGAGAGACTTTGTTTTAACAACAACAACAACAACAACAACAACAACAAAACCAACAACAACATCCCAAGAACTACAATCATGAAATATAGCTACATCCCAATGCCCAGGTGACACATATTTAATATGGCAAGTGACCTAAGATTGTGTGATTGTCTTTTTTTATTTTAGAAAATATACTTTTAGAAAAAAGTATAGGGAAATATGGCATTTTAAAGTACCTTTTCTTAAAAAGTAAAAATGTCAACAAATAGAAATAGATGTTCTTTAAAATGTTGCTTTAACAAGAAAAATGGACATAATATATCTATAGCTTAGAAGATAATGACAATTTGTTAAATTAATATATAGCTAATATCATATAGCCATAGAAAATGGTATTGACCGAAATATATTTAGTAAGTGAAAACTGTAACATCTTTTGGTTAAAACAATATGTGTATGTATAGATCTGTTTTGATGCACAGAAAGTTCTGGAAACATGCATCGAGGCATTAACACACGTCTCTGAGTTGTCAGAACAATACATATTTAAGGCGGTTCTGTTTTCCTACTTTTTTTTTTTACATTTTTTACTTTGACATTTTGTATTATTTTTTTACATTTTAAAATCACAATAAAAGCAATTATTTAAATTAGACAATAATGATCAGTTTAGGATTTTTTTTTTTTTTTGTCCTGAGTGTTTTCAGAGGTAGAGCAGGGAGGAAGAGTGGCTACAGCCAGCTCCTGCCAGTCCGCTGCCGGCCGGCGTGGAGTTCGGTGCGGAGATTCACAGTACACATCAGCTGGAGGAGCGCGCAGGCTTTCATCTTCTGCTCAAGCGTTCCCAGGCGCTGTTTATCGCCTCCCGGTTAGTGTCAGCAGAGAAGATGACAAGGCTAGACACCACCTGCTCAGTGAACCTGCTTTGATTTACCAGAGATGAAAACAAAGCGATTTTTATAGATGTATCCACTGAAATTTATCATCAGTATTTGATCTTCCTGAGAGTGTTGGGAAAAAACTATGACATAAAACGGTCATAAGAGCTACTCTTTGATCCAGCTGTGGATTTTGAATGAGAAAACTTAAACTACCCTAAAGTATGCAGCTTGTGGCACAGACTTGGAACTGGGGAGAACGAGAACTGCTCTGTGTAAGCAGTCCTTCAAGTCCAGCCCGCAGAGTCTTCTATCCCTTTTTGCTTCCTTCTGATTCTTTTACAGTGCAAGCTTGTAAATTATCTGTCTGGAGTTGGCAGCGAAACCCAAAGCTTCTATTTCCAGAGAAGAGTCACTTTTTAAAAAAACAAGTCTGGTCATTTGTCATCTTCCAGAAATAGACAAGAGGTTCCAGCACCATTTGGGAACATTCTAAAAGTGCAGGATGCCCCCAGTAAAACAGAGCTGGCCTTGGGAACATGTCTGAGCCACGTGGTGGCTGTGAAGCGAGGGCAGCCATGTGGGAAGGGCTGAATTGTGTCCAGGCTGGGTAAGGCTTTACAACCGAGGTGAATCAGTGTCTGTGCTCAATGCGGCCGTTAAGTCACTTTCATGGTTGCTTGTTGATGTTATTTCTCTGCTAGTGAAATGAACCAGTTCAAGCCTGATTAGACAATATTAAATGAAGGGTTTATTGGGAAGCTGCTTGGGGAGGCAGAGGGGGGCAGGGCTGGCGAGGAAGGAGGCCAGGGAAGTTGCCATGGTAAGAGAGATTGGGGAGGGGGAAGAGAGAGAAAGAAAATGCAGAGAGAGAGAGAGAGAGAGAGAGAGAGAGAGAGAGAGAGAGAGAGAGAGAGAGAAGGAGGAAGGGAGACAGAGAGGGAGAAGGGGGAGGGAGAAAGAGGCGGAGGGACAAGGAGAGAGACATCTGGATTGTCTAGAGAAGAGAGGCTTGGGGAAGAACAGCCCAATCACTGGGCTGAAAAGTTCAGGACTGGGGGCAGGGTGATGTGTCAGGTAGGGACTGAGGGATGCTGGGAGAACCTGGAGGCCAGGTCTGCTTTGATATGTAAAATATACACTTCAGTCCCTTGTCTCAGGTCCAAATCAAATACTCATCTGGTTCTCCACTAGCTATGAAAGGGCTGTGTTGTTTTAAGGTTTGCGTCTTTTAGTGCCAAGCTTTACACTTTGCTCAGATGCCATGAACATTTGTTTATTGAGATTATTATTATTATTATTATTATTTCTTTGTTCAAGTAAAGACTCATCCCAGTAAATTTGACTGTTTCTTATAGCCTCCGTCCTAAATGGGAGGGTTGTTGTCCTCAAATCTATACAGCAGAAATACTTTTTTTTTGAGATCTGCTTAGTGCAGGTCACATGACTCAAGATGACTCAAGGAGACCCAAGGAAAGTGGGCAGTGGGGGTGGGGACTCTTATATTTTAAAAAGGAGCTATACTCTGGATGGCTTATGCCATTCTTTGGCCGTAGCCATATCTAAGACCCGCTTCCTGGATCCTACACAGTTGTCTTGGGCGCTTGGGCTGGAGTGGACTTGAGAGTGCATGAAATGAAGACAGCAGAGAAAAGGATGCCTCTTGGGTCTTTGATGACTTGGTTGGGCTGCGTCACCGAGCAGCCTCACAAATGAAACTCTCTGGGCATTGACTTTTTAATTTTTCATGCTACTTTGATTGAACTTGGGCCTTCAAACCCACTAGGCCAGTGCTCTGCCACTGAGCTATAGCTGACCTCTTTTACAAACAGTTTTTGCATTTTTAACAACACGTGAGGTTTAGCTGTATATCGGTGGAGGTATGCCTTGAATGTGCTCCTCCAGTCTCAGCCTCTCAGTTACTTGGGATTACAAGTGTATGTCACCATGCCGGCCTCCTGGGGTGGTGGTGGGGGGGATTCTTTTTTTTTTTTTTTTTAGTTTTTTTTTTTATTAGATATAATTTTTATTTACATTTCAAATGATTTTCCCTTTTCTGGCTTCCCACTCCCCGAAAGTCCCATAAGCCCTCTTCCCTTCCCCTGTTCCCCCATCCACCCCTTCCCACTTCCCTGTTCTGGTATTGCCCTATACTACTGCACTGAGTCTTTCCATAACCAGGGGCTACTCCTCCGTTCTTCTTGGACATCATTTGATGTGTGGATTATGTTTTTGGTATTCCAATTTTCTAGCCTAATATCCACTTATTAGTGAGTGCATATCATGATTGATCTTTTGAGACTGGGTTACCTCACTTAGTATGATGTTCTCCACCTCCATCCATTTGTCTAAGAATTTCATGAATTCATTGTTTCTAATGGCTGAATAGTACTCCATTGTGTATATATACCACATTTTTTTGTATCCATTCCTCGGTTGAGGGACACCTGGGTTCTTTCCAGCTTCTGGCTACTACAAATAGGGCTGCTATGAACATAGTGGAGCATGTATCCTTATTACATGGTGGGGAGTCTTCTGGGTATATGCCCAGGAGTGGTATAGCAAGTTCTTCTGGAAGTGAGGTGCCCAGTTTTCGGGACAACCGCCAGACTGATTTCCAGAGTGGTTGTACCAATTTGCAACCCCACCAGCAGTGGAGGAGTGTTCCTCTTTCTCCACATCCTCGCCAACACCTGCTGTCTCCTGAGTTTTTAATCTTAGTCATTCTGACTGGTGTAAGGTGAAATCTCAGGGTTATTTTGATTTGCATTTCCCTAATGACTAATGATGTTGAGCATTTTTTAAGATGCTTCTCAGCCATCCAAAGTTCTTCGGATGAAAATTCTTTGTTTAGCTCTGAACCCCATTTTTAAATAGGGTTATTTGGTTTTCTGGAGTCTAACTTCTTGAGTTCTTTGTATATATTGGATATTAGCCCTCTGTCAGATGTAGGGTTGGTGAAGATCTTTTTTCCAATTTGTTGGTTGCCAATTTGTTCTTTTGATGGTGTCCTTTGTCTTACAGAAACTTTGTAATTTTATGAGGTCCCATTTGTCAATTCTTGATCTTAGAGCATAAGCTATTGGTGTTCTGTTCAGAAGCTTTCCCCCTGTACCGATGTCCTCAAGGGTCTTCCCCAGTTTCTTTTCTATTAGCTTCAGAGTGTCTGACTTTATGTGGAGGTCCTTGATCCATTTGGAGTTGAGCTTAGTACAAGGAGATAAGGATGGATCAATTTGCATTCTTCTGCATGCTGACCTCCAGTTGAACCAGCACCATTTGTTGAAAAGGCTATCTTTTTTCTGCTGGATATTTTCAGCCCCTTTGTTGAGGATCAAGTGGCCATAGGTGTGTGGGCTCATTTCTGGATCTTCAATCCTATTCCATTGATCCGCCTGCCTGTCACTGTACCAATACCATGCAGTTTTTAACACTATTGCTCTGTAGTATTGCTTGAGGTCAGGGATACTGATTCCTCCAGAATTTCTTTTGTTGTTGAGAATAGTTTTAGCTATCCTGGGTTTTTTGTTATTCCAGATGAATTCTTTTTTTTTTAATATTAGCATAGTTTTACTTTATTTCTACAGATTATTTTCTAGCAGTTACTTTCTTTTTTTTAAATTTTCTATATTCTTTGTTTACATTCCAAATGATTTCCCCTTTCCCAGTACACCCCTCCCCATAAGTCCCACAAGCCCTCTTCCCTCTGCCTGTTCTCAAATCAACCTCCTCCCACTCCCTGTCCTGGTACTCCCCCACAACGCTGCATCAAGCCTTTCAAGGACCAGAACCCTCTCCTTCCTTCTTCTTGGGAATGATTTGATATGTGAGTTATGTCTTGGGTATTCAGAGCTTCTGGGCTAATATCCATTTATCAGTGACTGCATTCCATGTGTGTTCTTTTGTGAATGGGTTACCTCACTTAGGATATTTTCTAGTTCCAACCATATGCCTAAGAATTTCATGAATTCATTGTTTCTAATTGCTGAGTAGTACTCCGTTGTATAAATATACCGCATTCTCTTTATCCATTCCTCCATCAAGGGACATCTGGGTTCTTTCCAGCTTCTGGCTATTATAAATAGGGCTGCTATGAACATAGTAGAGCATGTGTCCTTATTGCATGCTGGGGAATCCTCTGTGTATATGCCCAGGAGTGGTATAGCAGGGACCTCTGGAAGTGTCATGCCCAGTTTTCTGAGGAACCGCTAGATTGATTTCCAGAGTGGTTGTACCAGCTTGCAATCCCACCAGCAGTGGAGGAGTGCTCCTCTTTCTCCACATCCTCTCCAAAACCTGCTGTCTCCTGAGTTTTTAATCTTAGCCATTCTGACTGGTGTGAGGTGAAATCTCAGGGTTGTTTTGATTTGCATTTCCCTAATGACTAATGATGTTGATCATTTCTAAGGTGCTTCTCAGTCATTTGAAATTCTTCAGGTGAAAATTCTTTGTTTAGTTCTGTATCCCATTTTTTAATAGGGTTATTTGGCTCTCTGGAGTCTAACTTCTTGAGTTCTTTGTATTGGATATTAGCCCTTTGTTAGATGTAGGGTTGTTGAAGATCTTTTCCCAACTTATTGGTTGCTGTTTTGTCCTTTTGACAGCGTCCTTTGCCTTACAGAAACTCAGTAATTTTATGAGGTTCCATTTGTCAATTCTTGATCTTAGAGCATAAGCTATTGGTGTTCTGTTCAGGAAATTTTCCCTTGTGCCCATGTGCTCCATGCTCTTCCTGGAGGGGGGTGGCTGGATTCTAATGAGAAGTTACAGACTTTGTTTTTGTTTCAGACAAAGTATAGAACATGTTTATCTGCAGCTAAAATGTATCCTAACTACTCAACTTCCAATGTAGGTTTCAAGAAAACTGGAGATAGATTAGCCATCTTCTTCCTTATGCTCCAAATACAAAGGGCTTCTGCTTCTAAGAAGGAGAGAGATGGCCACCCTGCTGGCGGTTTGCAGCCCTGTGCCCCTAATGGTTTCTCCATCCTGGGTTCTGGAGTGGAACAGAAACACTGAGCCAAATCAATAGGTAAAGTTTGATGGGCTCATGTGTTTGAGCACTTGCTCCCTGCTGGTGACAGTTTTGGAAGAAGGCTGAGGAGGTGTGGCCTGGTTGGCCACAGAAGGCCCAACCCTGGTGCAGTCTTGCTCTCTCTGCTTCCTGCCTTCTGTGATGCTCCTACAGACAACCAGGGGCTACATCTGCCACCAGGCTTCCCTGAAGCCGGAACGAAATGTGACAAAATAAATCTGTCTTAAGTCACTTCTGTAAGTTTTTTTTCCCCTCGTGATAAGAAAAGTAGCTAACATTGTGAATAAAGCACGCTAGGTGGAAGAAACAGAGCTGAGAAGCATGTGGGGTAGACAAGTGAGGCAATTCACCGGGGTGCCTGGTCTGAGACAGCAGTGTTCCCAGAGAAACCAGGGAGGATGAGGGACTAGAAGGGCTAAGCCCTGGGGACTGAGTTAATGAGGATGAACGGTTAGTTTTATGGGAGAGAGAGAGAGAGAGAGAGAGAGAGAGAGAGAGAGAGAGAGAGAGAGAGAGAGAGAGAGAGAGAGAGAAATGGGGGAAGGGGAGAAGGGAGAGAGGAAAGGGAGGGGAAGGGAAGGGAGAGAGAGAGAGGTAGTGCAGACTTGACTAGATTCCAGATTTATGGGTCTTAAAATATACAAAACAACCCTGAGATGTCACCAGTCAGAATGGCTAAGATCAAAAACTCAGGAGAAAACAGGTGCTGGCAAGGATGTGGAAAAACAGGAACACTCCTCCACTGCTGGTGGGATTGTAAGCTGGTACTACCACTCTGGAAATCAGTCTGGCGGTTCCTAAGAAAACTGGGAATGATACTTCCAGAGGACCCCGCTATACCACTCCTGGGCATATACCCAGGGGATTCTCCAGCATGTAGTAAGAATACATGCTCCACTATGTTCATAGCAGCCCTATTTGTAATAACCACAAGCTGGAAAGAACCCAGATGTCCCTTAATGGAGGAATGGATACAGAAAATGTGCTATATATACACAATGGAGTACTATTCAGCAATTAAAAACAACGAATTCATGAAATTCTTAGACAAATGGATAGAACTGGAGAACATCATCCTGAGTGAGGTAACCCAGTCTCAAAAGAACAGGCATGGTATGCACTCACTGATAAGCTGATATTAGCCTAGAAGCTTTGAATACCCAAGCCACAATTCACAAATGATGCCCAAGAAGAAGGAAGGAGTGGCCCTTGGTCCTGGAAAGGCTCAGGGCAGCAGTGTAAGGGAATACCAGGACAGGGAAGCGGGAAGGGGTGGATTGGGGAATAGGAGGAGGGAAGAGGGCTTATGGGACTTTTGGGGAGGGGGATACAGGAAAGGGGAAATCATTCAAAATGTAAATAAAGAATATACTGAATAAAAATACTCTAAAATAAATGAATAAAAACATAGATACAAGATATTATGGCTATAAGATTCATTTTTATTTATCAATCCACATAACAAATATTTTGCTTATTATTAAAAGCTTATTGAAGCCCTTCCAACACTTCGAGTAGTTCGTCTCCTCAGTGGTTAAATTGAAGACCATTCGTGATTAAAATGTTAGAAAACTTAACAGTAAATCACAATCAGGATTCTAAATAGGACTTCTCAGAAAAGATTTTCTAAGCCTACTTTTTTTGGTTTCTATTGAGCCCTCGTTCCAAAAAACAAAGATCTGTTACATGCCTGGGGAGGGGTGTCTTTCATTTCTTATACAGATTTATTTACTTTGGCATGTCTGAGTATTTTGCCTATCTGCCTCTGTGCAGTATGTGCACGGGGCCTGTAGAGGCCAGAAGAGGGCGGCAGAGCCCCCAGAAACTGGGGTTAAAGATGGTTATAAACTGCTATTGGATGCTGGGAATAAAATCCAGGTTCTCTGCTGGAGCAAGTGCTCAAAACCACTGAGCCAACTCTCCAGCCTCTGCTGGGTGAGGGGTGGGGTGGGAGTTCTTAAATTTTAATGTAAGTGAGTCCTATCGGCTTCATGAGAAACATAAGACCCTAAAATTGGCTGAACTTTTGTGCAGTAGATATAACCAATATATAGTCACACACATACACACACACACACACACTCACACACATACAAATACACACACATGTACATGCACACACACATTCACACACATCTACATGCACACACACATGCATACACATACACACATACACATACACACACATACACACATACACACATGCACACAAGCACACAGGCACATACACATGCACGCACACACACATACACACACATACACACACATACACACATGCACATACACATGCACACACACACACACACCTTCACAAGACACTCAATCCAGCCTTAATGTGACAGATATGTATTGACTTGTGAAACAATGGCGCCGATTCTCAGAAACAAAGGAACATGACTGAAAACTCACTGCCAAGCCACCTGAGGACACAGGCCACTCAACACGGTGGAATGAACTGGGAATAGTTCCCTTCGCCTTTTATTTCCTGGTTAAGGCGTTGTTTATGAAAACACAAACACCATGTAAGGTCCTATTAGGAGCCTTCCATTGATGCTGCTAACAAAATTAGAAACAAATCATTTTGGATCTCCTGCTCTGGTCAAGGGATTCTAGTTGATGAAGATTATGAAGCAGGATCACTTTTAAAACCATAGATTTGTCCAATCTGTGTATTAATCACAAACTTGTAATGTTTTTACATTCATTTGTACAAAAGTTTAAGCTCAGATCATCTAAGACAGGGCTTTGAAACACAAGTGTGGCTTTTAGTGTTTGAGACTTATTTACTCATTTTTACTTATGTGTACAGATGTGTGCCTACATGAGGTTATGTGCACCACATGTGTGCAAGTAGCCACAGAGGCACGGGGTGTCGGAGACTCTGGAACTGGAGTTGCAAGCCCTTGTGAGCTACCTGATGTGGATGCTGACTACCAGACCCGGCTTCTCTGGAAGAGCAGTGAGTGTTCTTAACTGCTGAGCATCTTTCCAGCTGTTAAGAACCTGCATCTAACCTTTCCTTTATCATAGTTTGCAAACATGCAAGCAATAGATGAGGTCTCTTTGGCGCTCCTTGTTGATACTGCTAACAAAACTGGAAACAAGTATTTTGTGATTAGGAAGCCTTCAAACAGAAAATGATACTACCTTACCAAGTTTACCCTTAGGAACCTATTATTGAACATGTTTATAGTTTGTTTTCAAACTCCATGTCAATTTAGAAATACTTTGTATTATTGATAAGATATGTACCAAATATGAAAATATTTCTAAAAACAAAACAACTCTCATATAGCTTATATTTTCTATTTATAATTACCTGTTCTACTCAGCCCCAGAGTATTGCAGCCAACCCTAGAGCATTCTAGCTGATCCCAGAGTAGTCTAGCTAGCTCCAGAATGCTCTCTGTCTTCCTCTGTGGCAGAACTTGCATGCCACTCTCTTGAGAATGTGTGATGAGAGGGCCTCTTAGGAACTCAGGCTCACTTCCCTCTCTCAGCCCCCAACTCATGAGAATCCCCCTCAGCCTTTTGCCTTCTCTCCAGCACTCTTTCCCCCAACCCCATTCTCTCACTCCTTTTTCCCCTCCCCAGTTTCTTGCTATATGGTAAAGGCCAGCCTTGAACCCACATTTATGACTCTCCTCCCTCACCCTCCAGGGTGCTGGGATTGCAGGCACGGTCCACAACACCCGACAGCCACTTTCTCTTCATAAGCAAATTATAACCATATTTCAAAGCCATTTTGTCTTTCTTCCTGATAAGCTTTCTTTTTTTTTTCTTTTTTTTTAAATTTTTTTATTCGATATAATTTATTTACATTTCAAATGATTTCCCCTTTTCTAGTCCCCCACTCCCCGAAAGTCCCTCAAGCCCCCTTCTCTCCCCCTGTCCTCCCACCCACCCCTTCCCACTTCCCTGTTCTGGTTTTGCCGAATACTGCTTCACTGAGTCTTTCCAGAACCAGGGGCCACTCTTCCTTTCTTCTTGTATCTCATTTGATGTGTGGATTATGTTTTGGATATTCCAGGTTTCTAGGTTAATATCCACTTATTAGTGAGTGCATACCATGATTCACCTTTTGAGTCTGGGTTACCTCACTTAGTATGATGTTCTCTAGCTCCATCCATTTGCCTAAGAATTTCATGAATTCATTGTTTCTAATGGCTGAATAGTACTCCATTGTATAGATATACCACATTTTTTGCATCCACTCTTCTGTTGAGGGATACCTGGGTTCTTTCCAGCATCTGGCAATTATAAATAGGGCTGCTATGAACATAGTAGAGCATGTATCCTTATTACATGGTGGGGAATCCTCTGGGTATATGCCCAGGAGTGGTATAGCAGGATCTTCTGGAAGTGAGGTGCCCAGTTTTCGGAGGAACCGCCAGACTGATTTCCAGAGTGGTTGTACCAATTTGCAACCCCACCAGCAGTGGAGGAGCAACCCCTCTTTCTCCACACCCTCTCCAACACCTGCTGTCTCCTAAATTTTTAATCTTAGCCATTCTGACTGGTGTAAGATGAAATCTTAGGGTTGTTTTGATTTGCATTTCCCTAATGACTAATGAAGTTGAGCATTTTTTAAGATGCTTCTCCGCCATCCGAAGTTCTTCAGGTGAGAATTCTTTGTTTAACTCTGTTTCCCATTTTTTAATAGGGTTGTTTGGTTTTCTGGAGTCTAACTTCTTGAGTTCTTTATATATATTGGATATTAGCCCTCTATCTGATGTAGGATTGGTGAAGATCTTTTCCCAATTTGTTGGTTGCCGATTTGTCCTCTTGATGGTGTCCTTTGCCTTACAGAAACTTTGTAATTTTATGAGGTCCCATTTGTCAATTCTTGCTCTTAGAGCATACGCTATTGGTGTTCTGTTCAGAAACTTTCTCCCTGTACAGATGTCCTCAAGGGTCTTCCCCAGTTTCTTTTCTATTAGCTTCAGAGTGTCTGGCTTTATGTGGAGGTCCTTGATCCATTTGGATTTGAGCTCCTGATACGCTTTCTAACCCTTCTTCTGAAAGTTTCCTCTCTCTGCACTGTACGCGGAGACTCCATCACACCCTCAGGGGTCTGGCCTTCCAAGTGTGCCTTCAGGGGTTGGTTCTTAGGTGAAGGTTACATGAACAGTCTTAAATGTTGTGGTGTTTGGTGACTCTTCACAATCTGAACCTATGTAGCAGATTTTTTTTTTTACTGATTATTTCATTTCATTGGAGAGAGGCAATTAGGAAAAATGTCTAAAAACTTATCTTTAGAAGAGTGATAATTTTAAAAGGTCAAGAAACACTATTACAAATTTTAAAATATGTAATTCATTGTATGCAGTTTTCTGTTCAACTTATCTATCTCCTGGAGACACTAACTATTCCATTTTCTCCTCTCCCTCCTTCTTTCTCTCCTTCCCTCCCTCTCTCTTTCTGTGTGTGCATATGCACACATGTGCATAACACTAATGTATCCATTGTTTACGGCTAAAGATGACCTAAACTCCATCAATGCAAGGTCCTTATGGCTGTATTTCACATGAGTAGGCTACAGTATGGTCTCAGAACTCTGTGCATTGGCCCTGATGTTAACTCAGGCCCTGCATCTGACCATGCTCCATATACGGCTACTCATTTCCCAAGCCAAGTTGTGTGGTAAGTGGTTGTGGGTTTCTGTGAAGGATGAGACATCATTACCAGAGATTACAGCATTACATCATTGCTCTAGAGATACGGGGCCCTTGTGCCAGGGGTATAGTTTAGTTAGTTTGGAACACGAAAATTAACCCAGGTTTGGAAAGGGGGCAGTGAATTATGACTTTCAAACGGAGAAGCTATTGCCAGCTCTCTGTTGCCCCTATTGCTCCAGCTCAGTAGAAGAAAAAGGGGGAAACTCTCTCCTCTTCTCACATGATACAATGTATTCTTTCCTTCATTCTTTCTGGGCTAATGCAAAGACTCCGGCAAAACAATGTTGTTTGCAGACAGGCTTGCTCTCCTGAATGCTCACCGTGAACATTCAGAATATGGCAGCTCACTAAAGCAAGGTTAGGGAAGAGGAAAGGCGCAGACGCCCGTGGAGCCTGCCGTACCCGCGGCTGCTGCCTTGAAGATGATCTTGTTCTCCTCTGTACAGAGTTAGTGCACAGAATGCTGACCTTCCCCACCCAGCTTCCTGGAACCGAAGCCCGACTACCTCATCGCAGTTTCCATCTCCAGCAGAAAGCACTGGGGATGGATTAGAAGAGAAGCTTTCAGATGGTGTGAGGCGCGAGCAGGGAGCGAAGGGGCCCAGAAGTTTATAGGAATAGCTTTATTTCCAGCACAACAGACTTCTGAACAAAATGTTTAGGAAGAGGGGAACTGGGTTTCTTAGAGTCTGGCATAGCACATAAAACCACTGAAATGGAAAAGAATCATTCCCCTCATAAAATCAGGTAACAGATTTGCTGCACGTATAACCTGATATTTTAAAGCAGTGTATTTTGCGTTCTGTGGTTACAGTGTACGTCATGGCTCAGAGATGCTCCCCACTGGGCCTGTCTTCTGAAGAGGAATTTGCAATCGATAAAAGAGCAGAGTCCCGGATGGTGTATCAATAGGGAAAACAAATGCGCAGTAAGCTTTGCCTTGGGTTGCTGATGCTTAATATTCCAACATAATTAAGCTCACTTGAAGCCACCGTTTCCTTCTAGATACTATATTATCCCTGAAAACCAGTGAGTATATATTGCTTTCAGCAATACGGTTTATTTTGATGGGCAGTTGTAGCCTACCTACATTTAAGTTTTAAAAGATGATTAACAACCCACCTTTCCAGGAAGGCTTTCAGCTCATTGATTTCTTTGGAATGAACATCATGGCCAAGTTTCTTAGTAGAGAGAAAGAACAGATCTCATTTCAAGGCAGATCAGTTCTTCAAAGGGAAATACTTTTATTGGATATGATTGTGTTAAACCTCACCTTAATATTAGCCTATCATAATTAATAAATAATTTTGTGTGTTACATGAACTAGAAACCCACATAGTATTTAAAAAAAAATCAGACAGTAAAAAAATCAGACAGCATTGTTTAGTTGTTCCTATGTCAATGTTCTTTTATTTTGTAATTTTTAACTGATTGTTTTCTACATTGGGAAATAAGCAGACACACACACACACACACACACACACACACACACACACACAGAGAGAGAGAGAGAGAGAGAGAGAGAGAGAGAGAGAGAGAGTCAGAGACAGAGATAAAGAGGTTGTGGGGGAGAGGGAGAGAATACTCTGTCTCTTCTTTGAAGCTCTTCTAAGTCCCATATTTCTTTTAAAAAAGTTTTTATTGATTCTTTGTGAATTTCAAATCATGCATCCCAATTCCACTCATTACCTCATTCCTTTATATCCATCCTTCACTCCGATAACCTCTCCCCCAAAACAAAACAAAAAAACGAAACTGAGAGCCACCACTACTACCAAATGCCACTGTTGAAGCTGCAGTGTGTTAGAGTGTGTCACGTCGTCTACCCTTTTACTGAAACACCTTTACTTGCAAACATTCATTGCAATGAGTCATTGGCTGGTTTGACCCCTCTGGCTTCTCCTACACTATCAATCTCTGGATTCTCATTGGGATTCCTCCCAGATATTCCGTTGTTGCCCCGTATCATGGTGATCCCGCAGCTTTGGATCTGCAGGATTGGCCCCTTCACGTGCTCCAACCGTTCAGACGTGGACGGGGTGGATGTTGGGGTGGGCCAACTCAAAGTCCTGGATCTGGGCCTCGGTGGTAGCTGAGTTGGTGAGCCCATCAGCTTCACCACACCCATGCTGTCAGGGCCAGCTCCCCTGAGTGCTACACCTGGTGAGGGGTGGGTCAGCTCACTTCCCCCCCCCCACAGGTAGACGTGCATAGCAGATGAGGGGCGGGGCCAGCATAGTAGATGAGGGGCGGGGCCAGTTCCTGAACCCATTCCATCAGTCCCAGCACTCCTGCACCAGCACCACCAGAGCCAGCTCTCCAATGATTCCCAGGTAATGGGGCGGAGCCAGGTCAGTACAGTGCTTGTCCAAATCAGGGACAGCTGCATGGCCTTTGATGGTAACTTGGGACATAGACATCGACACCAACCCCAGCTGCAGCAGGATTATGAAGCCAGACATGGCCCTCAGCAATGACCCAGGCCAGGATGTCACCATGGCCTCAGCTGGCAGCCAAGGCCACTCAAATCAGTTTGGCCCTCGGCGTCAGCTCAGTCCCCAGACATCAATATAGTCTCAGGCAGCGGCCCAGACCACTGACAGCCAGATGGCTTTCAGTGGTAACTTGGGCCACAGACAGCAGATTCCAGAGGCAGTAGGGCCGTGGACCCAGGCAGCCCTTGACGGCAGCTTGGGCGCACCATCAACCTGGCCTCAGGTGGCTGTGTAGGCTCCTCATATCTGCCTGCTTCTTGCCTGTTTCTAGTTTTTAGTTTTACCTCTCTCCATGGTGCGGGAGCCACTTGACTTTTCTTTCTCTGACATCTCTCAACCTTGCACTCCCTGCTTCCCATGTCTCGGGCACATACTCATTTGCTGCATTGTCTTTGCTGGGCTGAGCACTTGTGTGTTTTTCTACTAGTCAGCTAATTTATCTTCCTTAAAAACTGTTGGCCCTAGGCTGGAGAGCTGGCTCAACCCTTAAATATATTTGTTGTTCTTGCAGAAGACCAAGATTGGATATCCAGCACACACGTAGTGACTTACAACTCCACTCGCAGGAGATCAGATCTGATGCTTTCTTCTGACTGCCACAGGCACCAGGCACATACATGGTACATGTATGTATATGCAGGCAGAACATTTATACATATAGATTTAAAGAAGAAAATCTGAACATGTTGGACATGAGTGGAGAATCCCCAGTCATCACCTCGCAATGTGCACATAAAGAAAGCCTTGTTGAAAGTCCCACCAGTTCAACTGAAGAAACTTCAAAGGAAGAAGCTGATGGTGGTACTTTGTGCAGGGGCAACTTGTGGGCATCTCCATGCCGCTGGCTGGTAAGTATCTATCTAATAAGAACAATTCAAAGGCAGATCAGTAGGAAGTACTCCAGCTAAGCCCAAGGACGTGACTCTTGGAGCCACTGGTAACACTACCTTCTCCCCCACTTTGTCACACTTTGATGTGACATTTTCTCCACTGTTGCAGACTGTGAGGTGCTAGAACACTTTTGCACAACCCCATGAACACCCAGCCACTAAGTTCAATTTTTCCAAGTTGAAAACCCAAAGGCACAAAGAAGTGACTTGTTTAGGGACAAACACTGAGTATGTTCAGGGCTTGCTAATGTAGCTTCAAAATCCATGCGCAGCTCTCCTCTTGATCTACATCACTGTGAGCTCTTCATATCTATTATCTTAATGAAATCAAATATATCATCGGCTGAAATGGCTTTCATGCTTTAATATCATAATTTGGATCTAATGGGATTAACAAGCAAGTGCCTGCATTGATGATGAATGAAAACCTACCCCATGAAAAAGGCACCAACTGACACATAGACAGAACCTGCTGTCATATCATTCCCCATGTCCTATACATGGACAGAGCCCACTATCAAACCACTCCCCATGTCCAGTATGTAGAGAGAACCCACTATCAAATCATTCCCTGTGTTTATCTTCACAAAAAACAAATCTATAAGACAGTGTGGCTGAACATGGGCCTTGTTCAGTTCTTTTGGGTGAAGCAAATGGACTCAGTATTTTGGTATATCCGACATCCTGCAATTTTTTTTTCAAAATTTATTATATTTTTTTATTCAATATATTCTTTATTTACATTTCAAGTGATTTTCCCTTTCCTAGATCCCCCTCCCCAAAAGTTCCATAAGCCCTCTTCCCTCCCACTGCTCCCCAATCCACCCCTTCCCACTTCCCCATTCTGGTATTCCCCCACACTGCTGCACCAAGTCTTTCCAGGACCAGGGGCCACTCCCTCCTTCCCCTTGGGCATCATTCAATATGTGAATTGTGTCTTGGAATACTTCTAGGCTAATATCCATTTATTAGTGAGTGCATACCATGAGTGTTCTTTTGAGACTGGGTTACCTCACTTAGGATGATGTTCTCCAGTTCCATCCATTTGTCTAAGAATTTCATGAATTCATTGTTTCTAATGGCTGAATAGAAAGTTGTGGCTGTTAAGTACACCCAAGCTTTGTTCCCAGGAGATGGTTTTGGTAAATATGTGTCACTCTCTTGAGCAAAATGCAGTAGTTTGCTTTCTGTTATTATGATAAAAGCCAGGACCACAAGCAAATTGGAGAGAAAGGGGTTTACTAAAGCTTACAGTTTATACTCTGTCATGAAGAGAAGTCAGTGCAAGGACTCAAAGCAGGAACCTGGAAGCAGGAACTGAAGCAGAGACCATGGGAGACTATCTTACTCCTCATGGCTTGTTCATCTTGTTTCTTTACACAACCCTGGACCACCTTCCCAGAGATGGTACCATCTACAAAGAACTGACCCCCACTCCTGTCAATTACTACTCAAGATTTGCCTGTAGGCCATTCTGATAGAGGCAATTCCCTTTTCTCAGATGACTCTGACTTGTGTCACAAAAAAAAACTGGTCAGCACAAACAAGGTAGATACAGATTTTGAAAAAGACAATAGTGTTCTTCTCTAACATGGTTCTACATAAAATCAATCACAAAAAGAATAAATTCTCTCCAATGGCCACCAAGCTTCAGAAGGAAAAAACATTGAAGATACACCTTTAAATAAAGTTTTCTTTAACATATAATTTGAAGTGTGGTATTGACAACTTCCCAAAATTTTCAAATTTGAGATTTTCACGCTCCTTCCTGTCCTCCATTTCAATGTCTTCTGTTTCTTTCCCAACCCTGAATCAACCTGTTTGAAGGTACCACCCCTCCTACCCTTCCCTCAGTCCTAGTGTACTCTGCCAAGCCTTAGTATGGACCCAGATTTCCTCATTCCCGTGGACCCTCTCAGCCCCAACTTTTAACCCAACCCCCTTCCTGCCTGTCAGCCTCCCAGTACACCTTTTGTACCCAGTCCCCACAGCTACACTATCAGGGACTTGGGTGGGTGCATTTTTTCCAGTCCTCCATTCTGATCTCTCTAGTCTTGCCCTCAGTCCAGTAACAAAGTGCTTATAGATGTCTGTCCTCACATCTCAACTGCATTCCTGGAGACTCCAATGATTGTTTCAGACCCAACCTTCTCATCCCCATCTCTCCAGAGTTTCCTTGCCTTATTGCAACTTATTTGCAGGATCCCCTTTCTGCCACACCTCCAACTCTTTGGAGACCCCACCTCTTGGTGTGCACAGGATTCCCTTAGCTCTTTCCTGATGTCCCTGTCTGGCTTTTCTCCCAGGCCACCTCTGTTCCTCTCTGCTACCCACTGACCTGCACTCTTACCAGGCAACCCAAGCTATCACAATTTCCCTGAGATTCAACAAAGACCAGACCAGATACCAACACCTAGAATTACCTCAACCATCCCAATGCTAGATGCCTAGGCAACAGTGCCAAAACAAACATTAACAGCTAAAGCAGAATGCCTCCACCAGGACCCAGTAACCCTACCATAGTAGGCCCTGAGAAATGCAGTATAGTTGAGTCAAAAGACAAGGACTTCAAAAAAGTGGTTATGAATGTGTTCAAGGAACTTAAAGAGGAGATGAGTAAACCCCCAGGGCCCCCGGCAGCCCACTCCTCCTCCCCTATGCCTGGTTGTCCAACCCCATTACTGGGCAGGGATCTATGGCTAAACTATACTTCTCCTCTGTTCATCTAAGTCCTTCCAGAATCTTCTTTCCCCTCCTAGCCTCTCAAGAGTCTTCTTGTCTACTGGCTGACACCAATACTTTGCCTCATCCTCCTTCAGAATCCCTCCTTGAGTCTAAAGAATGAGATATCTCCTCTCCCTCAGTGGCTTTCCACCACGCCCCTGCTGTGATCCTACGCTGGGACCCTTCCTCATCACTCCGTTGCTCGAAATACCTTATCTTTTAAAAACGTAGACAAGGCTTAAAACCTATCATGCAATGCCTTCCTAATAAAGTTATTCTCAAGACTACTCGATCACCCCATACCATTCCTGTCCTAAAACCTGAAGACTCCTGGTCTAGGACCTCAGGATTTACTAATTCTGAGTAATGTGGCTGTCTTTCCTATACACCCAGTGATGTTCAACTCTTAGTTCTCTACTTTCCCAGATCCCCCTCCATCTTTTACTTTACTGTTCTAGCCATTAAGGATATTTATTTACCTTCCATTTACACCTAGGTTCACTCTGCCTTCATGTGGTAGGACCATGACACTGGGTCTCTTAAATTAAAAAAAAAAAAGCTTCAAAATTAAGGTTCAATTACCTGCTAGCCCAAATTGCTTTCAAATGTAGAAGTCAAGTCTTGCCTTTTCTTAGAGCCAGAGCAGTGGTTCTCAAGTTTGCTAATACTGCAGCCCTTGAATCCATTGTGTCACGGTGACCCCTAACCATAAAATTATTGCTACTTTATAACTGTAATTTTGCTACTGTTATGAGTTGTAAAGTCCATATTTTTGGAGCGAGAGATTTGCAAAAGGGGTCTCCGCTCACAAATTGTGAGCGACTGAGCTAGAAGCATAGGCTTCAATACAAAAAACAAACTCGAAACTACCATGCAGTTCAATTGCTTTTTGTTTGTCCTTTATTTCCAACGATGATTTAAAGTGTCTTACTTTTTCTATGACTACCCTCAACATGCAAGTTGTAATAAAGATTAAAATGACTGGATGTTTTCAAAGGGAAAGAAAAATAGATGGTTTATGCAAGTTGTGGGGATCTGAGAAAGTGATTTAATGCATGTGGAAACTGAGACAAAAATGATACATAGTATGTTAAGACTTCAAAGCTCCAAGTTTAACATCAGCAGAGTTCTGATAAGTTATTAATCTAGTCTCGGTTATTAATCTAGTCTCGGCGACAGTTAGAAACACTGATTACTAAAGTTTCTAAGAAAATAAAATTATCATAGTCACAGGCTCAAACAATTTTAATTTCTTTTGGCTGTTTTCTAAATCTAGACTTCAAAGTTTTTGCTGAAAACATCTCTATTCATTCTCCTCCATCTACCCAGTGCTCTGTCCAAGAGGAACAGGTATTCACATTTCTACCCTAGGACCATCTTCTGGGTCCTCAGTCTTCCAACTTGATCCCTTTCCTCCCAGGACATGCCTGCCTTACTACAGATGAATGTCCATGCTTCTATCACGCTGATAACCTTCAGGCCTTATTTTTGTATGGTCAAAGATCTGAATCCAGTTAGACTCTTTGTAGATTTATTAACTGCTTTCTCTACATTGGGGACGTCAATGCAGATTACAGACAGTTGTCCCGCTAACATGTCTAGAACTTCTGTCTCTGTCAACTTAAAAAGAAAAAAAGTTATGTAAGGTTTAGAGAGTTGTGACTTGGATCCATCTGTCACAGCTCAAATGGGCTCTAGATCTCTCGCCCGAGACAGGCCAGCAGATTTCTAGCATATGTCTGTGATAAAACTCCTCCTGGGTCTTTTCTGTCCACAGTCTATATCTGTCCCGGTAGATTTCCACTCAGCAGACAGACACCATGCAGGGATCAGCTTCAGTTCTGCTGCTGCACATCTTCTGGCCTCAGGTGCTCCTGCAAAACTGCTTAGTCCTTAACTCAGCTGGCATTCAGAAAACTTCCTCCAGGAGAGAATTAGTGAAATAGCCGCGAATAGTTACTGACCGCGGCCAGTAAACCAGATGCTTCTGATAGCATTTCCTAGGGTCTCTCATCATCTGCTGCCTGCTTGAACCCCTCCCCGATTTGGGCAAACATTCCAGGCCTCCCTCTTCTCAAGCTCACAGCCAGAAGGAGACAGCCAGAAGGAGGCATCCAGAGGACGAGCATCACACCTTATTAGCAACAAAAGGCTACAAAGTTAAGCCCAATGAAGTCCCTAGAAAGACAGTGCTAGAGATAACATCCTAAACAGAAAAAATTAGGCTAGATAAATAGAGGGATTATTATTGGGTAAACAGAGACCTAAAGATGGCTTCCTGTTTGCTAGGAACCACCCTTAAATCAGCAGGACCCTCCTTTAATCTGACTGAAAGGTAATCTGCATCTCAGGAAAGGGCATCTGGTTCCCTGGTCAATTCGGACAAACAGCACCTCCGCCCCGTTGACAGGCACATAAAAGGTACTTGCTTTCCCACAATTAAGCTCCTCTGTGTGTCCCCTTCCTCACCCCAGAGATAGCCTTGGCAGTCTGATCCCCAGTAAACCTTTCCGTCTACCGATGGGGCAGTCCAGTTCAGTGGCTTCCCCGAGTGCTCACTTACAATATCAATGTATCTAATCAAAGAGAAAGCGTTCAACAGCTCCTTATTGAACATGCAATGGCTTGTGTAAGATTCTACATTTGAAAGACAACTTGAACACGAAGTATACATGAATGAATAATTTGTCTTGTATTTTCATTAAAGATATATCCTGGCATGTTTTTCTGTGGAAGCAAGTATACCCCAAATCAGGCTTCTGTGACCAGTAGCTCCCTAGAGAGTCTGCTGCCAGGACTCCTGGCCATGATGAACTGAGTGTGCCTGGGAACTATGAGCCGAAAGAAAACCTCTTTCCCGAGGCTGTTCTTTTCAAGTGTTTTTCTTACAGCCTCGAGACAACAAAGGCATAAATTGTGTGGTATCTGTTCACCTCAAGTTGGTTTCTATCGCTTGACATCTAGAGACATAGTTAACAGATGAGCTGTGCTACAGGGAAGCCAAGCAGAAGTTTCCAGCTGCCTCACACTGCCAAGGCTCTACCTCTGCAAATACCTGGAGTAGAGTAAGGTGGAAAAGTCCAATTATTGGATATTGATTTATTTAGTGATTTACTTAAAGCACTGTTTGTACTGTGTGTCTGCCAAGCATGACTTCACTGCTACCTGGAGAAATAGCTGAGATGGTGGGTCACTGTCCTTGAAACCTGCTGACTGCCACATGCTCTGTGAGACCTTGCCTGCTTTCCTGACCCACCTTGTGGTTTTAGAATATAACATGAGAATATAAATGACCCAGCATCGAAGCCTTTCGTGAGCTGTCCTGGCTTTGGTCCACTGATGATATCTCCTCTCTTCCATTCTCACTGAGTGTTTATCCCAGAAGTATTCCCAAAGACACCCGAAAGCCTGAATCTGCCCTTTTGGGAAACAGGGGAAATCCCGAGTTTCTCAATTTTGTATAATTCAAGTTCCCACAAAGCACAGGACTCCAAAGTCTGATGGATTTTGGCAGAAAGACTGTTAGGCCTTTGGTGTTTTCTGAGTTTTTTGTTTGGTTGGTTTTGTTAACTTTAAGATGAGCGTTGGGTCAGAGGATGACCGAGAGACACAGTAACTAATCTCAAACCCTAAAGCTACTCATTTTAAGGGTTAAAAAAATACCCTCAAAACTGAAGCAAATTCCACTTTCAACAGGTGACTCACAATTCTGATTTCATAGGTTTTCCTTCTTAATGAGGGTCTGGCATTGTTTGCTGTACAGCTTTAACTGACAGGGTTTGAGGGGGTAGGGGGAAGGAAGAGCGTTAGGCTGGGCAGCAAGGGGGGCACGTGGTGATGCACGGTGGCCTGCTTTTTGCTATAGAGGAGCAGAGGAGGATGGGCATGAGAATCGAGCCACAGTAGAGAAACACTCAGAGGAGAGAAAGGAGTCATATGCTTTCTCCTTGAGCCTTGTCCTTCCCTGGGCAGCAGAGGACAGAGGTCTGTTCTCTCAGAAGAAATAACACGAGAAGAGACCAGTCGCCCGGCTGGAACACTTAGACACACTTGAAAATGATCCTGTAAGATTCTGCCTTAGTTAAGACTGGATCACTAATCTCACACTCTCCCAGAACAATATTTGAACAAATATTCAGACCTCAGAAAATGTGGAACTCAGGGATGTCTGGGACGGAACACATAGTTAGATAACAGAGAACATCCATAAGAAACAAAACGCAGCAAGTAAACGGCAGATAAAGGCAGACATGAAGAACTGTTTTCCAGAAGACAAAGAGTTAGACAGTTCTTAGTTTTAGGAGCCACTTCTAAGTGAAAGGAACGAATCTCTTGAAAATAGGAACCAATTAAACATTTGGGTGAGAGAAAGTGCAAGGTACGCTGTCTCACAGAGCAAGGCACGCACAGAAGAACTAAGGCTGCAGGAGTTTGGTCCGGAGTCTCAGGATGGGCATAGGGAGGGGTTGTAGTGTAGAAGAATCAAGAGTAATGGACATATAATTAATTACATAATCACATAAGCTCCCCCTGGCAACTGTTGATGTAATCAGTTATTTAAGCAAAGTTACCAGTAAGCGCTCAAATTGTTAGGCAAAAGTTGTTGGAGAACTGTCTCGTAGATGAAACAATAAAAACAATGATTGTAAATCTGAAGGAAGGGACCTTAATCCAGTTATCAAACTCAGCACCACCAACAATGGGATAAGCTAGCAGTTTGTGGCGTGATAACTGTCAACCAAAGTGAAAACTGAGCAGATTGGAGAGCCCGGGCTAAGGGCTTCCTCTTACAAATTGTAAGTCTAAATTCCAAAGCGAATGAGAACCAGTTATCGAGAGATTTACATAGAAGAAAGTCCCAGAAAGGCAAGCAGAGGAACCCAAGGAAAGTATGTCTGATGCCTGCTCACAGACACAAAGGCATTCACGGATGTCACACGCAGATGTCACCCATGTGGCCGTTACTCCTGTCACAGTGGGAACTCACTTGAAAATCACTTTGGCCACAGTGTGAGGGAATTTTAGTAGGGATAAAATTTGCTTACAACATTTTTTATAGATCATTTTGAGGGCATCGATCAAAACTTTAAATGCGCACCTATCTCACTATGTCTACTAGACATGTATTGTAAACATTCACATCAAGTGTGCAAGATAAACACACAAAGACATTAATGATGTCCTTTAACCTTGGTAGGGAAATACTAAAAACAATCTCTAAGACTGTATGAGAAAACAGAAATTGAGTGATTGGGAGAGAATAGGAAATGATATTTAATTCTTGCTTGTATCTTTGCTGTGGTTTTGAAGACACATTTATCTGTTGAAATAATAAGCAAACTTAATTTAATGACATTGATGTTCATTCCAGACAGAACTGATGGACACCATAAGAGTCTTCCAGAAAAGGTCAGACTCTCATCCTGGGAAGAGTTTTCTTTGTGACAGCCCTAACCCATAGGTAGAGTGGTTTTTGCTTGTGTACTCTTGTAGGCAAGGGGATTTCCTGGGGATGGGGCCCAAGGGGCTTCTCAAAATGTGTTCTGGATGAACAGAGTTGGGGAGCTAATCAATAAAACCAGGGAACACCACGTACAAGCTGAGACAATCATACTGTCTTCCTTGGCTCTGCAGCCTTGAAACAGCATCTTCTCAGGGAGAAAATGTAGTATTGTCCAATATTAAGGTTAATCTTATGTGACTGGACATCTACAATTGTTGCATCAGCCACTGAAAAGAGGTACACCTACAAGAAATCAGGAGGCACGTGTTGTCTATTACTCACGGAAAGTCTCTCTGGTGTGCGAGTTCTCTCACCTCAGAGTTAAGAAATATGTCCCATTCTTCTTTTCCTTCTTTTTAGAGATTTGTTTATTATTATATGTAAGTGCACTGTAACTGTCTTCAGACACACCAGAAGAGGGCATCAGATCCCATTTCAGATGGTTGTGAGCCACCATGAGGTTGCTGGGATTTGAACTCAGGACCTCTGGAAGAACAGTCAGTGCTCTTAACCACTGAGCCATCTCTCCAGCCCCAATGTGGGCCCATTCTTAAGCTGAACAGACTTATTGCCAAGATGGTATACAGGGAATATTACTTTTTAAGCTTTGGGAGCATGGAAGAATAAAGTGCCCTAATGCAGGGCAGGGCATGACTCTAAGCCCGTCAATGAGGTAATTCTGCAAAGCATCTTGCCTTGTGATGAATTTCAGGCACATCCAACTTTCTGTCTTCTGTAGAATTTGTCTTGTGATTTTCCACTAGGTGTTTCAGAACTGGAATAAACACGGTACCAGGCCCACATGTCACCTTTGTCCAGTATATTTCCATACCCAGGAGAAAGGGACAGTGACATGCCTTCTCAGTCCAGTCTGCCAGGGAGAGTTAAGTCTGTAAGATTCCACGTTCACTGGACGTGTAGTTACAGCAAGTGCTTGATTTAATGAGCCCACTGGGGAAACATTTCAGCCTCTTATTGGAAAAGGGCCTTCAAAAATAACAGGGCAAATAGTTCCAGGTCTCTGTGACCTGAAGCGTCTAATTAAGCTGAAGAATTACTAGTGTAGCTTTGAGAAAACTGAGGCTGCACAGCCCGATGAGTGAGTCAGTCAGTGGGGATGCATTGTCATGCGATCAGAGAACAGTGTGGCTTAGTCGTGCCCCGGGGGTTGATGGCATTCGACAAGGACACACTCTGCTCTTACAAGATTGTTTGTGGTGTCTTCACTTTATAGGACACTACATGATGAAGTCCAAACACCAGTAAAAGGATGGCGAAAGCAATCATTGAGAGACAGATGGCACATGGAGAATTAGAGGCACAGCTGGGACATAAATGATATGGTAGTGATTTCAAACACATGAGCATCCTCGGTACAGTCACCCACGGGCCACATATGTGAAGCAGGATAGTTGGAGGAGAAAGCAGCGCCTGGCAGAGGATGTGAGTGTGCAGTTTCGGAGACAATCCCAAATTATCAAGCAGGCACATACTGCCGTCTGGTGGTCAATTGTGAAACTGCATTTCCATATGAATAAATGATTTAATAGTCCTTAAAGATTAAAGTTGGGCAACCTGATATTGTGAGAATAACTCATTTTAAGCATTTGATTGAATTTTCCACAGTCATTGAAGTTGAATGGGCCATCTTAGTGGAGCTCCAGTTTTATAAGCTTTTCCATCTTTGGCATCCAAGGAAGACAGATAACTGCATCAGGCCGAGACTCAAGCTGTCCACTTTAGGGTTAGGACATCTTGTCAGCAGATGCCCATTTGATCCTCAGGAGAATAACACACCCAGAATTTAGTGAGCAGTAAATAAGAGTCAAGTACAAAACACGGACTTTTTAAAAGAGAGATTTGTTTTATTTATTTTTTTAAAAAAGATTTGTTTTATGCATATGAGTACACTGTTGCTGTCTTCAGACACACCAGAACAGGGCATTGGATCCCATTACAGATGGTTGTGAGCCACCATGTGGTTGCTGCGAACTGAACTCATGACATCCGGAAAAGCAGTCAGTGCTCTTCCTAATCACGAGTCATCTCTCCAGCCCTTGACTTATTTATATGGGTGTTTTGTCTGTCCGTTAAGTCTGTACACCAGAGAAAAGCACCAAATCCCATGAGACTACAGTTATAGACAGTTCCTAGGCTCCGTGTGGGTGCTGGGAATTTAATTCAGGACCTCTGTAAGATCAGCCAATGCTAAGCCGTCTCTCTAGCTCCCTAGTTGACTCCTTGTAGTTTACCTGGGAGAAGGACGCTCAGCCTGATAAGCATCGGAAATTCTTTTTCTTTCCTCCATGCCTAAAGGTTTTCAAGATAAAATTCATCCATGCAGGTGTTGGTGGCTTACTTCTTGTTTTTTTTTTTTTTTTTTTTTTTGTCTTTTTTTTTTATTTGATATAATTTATTTACATTTCAAATGATTTCCCCTTTTCTAGCCCCCCCCCCACTCCCCGAAAGTCCCGTAAGCCCCCTTCTCTTCCCCTGTCCTCCCTCCCACCCCTTCCCAGTTCCCCGTTCTGGTTTTGCCAAATACTGTTTCACTGAGTCTTTCCAGAACCAGGGACCACTCCTGCTTTCTTCTTGTATCTCATTTGATGTGTGGATTATGTTTTGGGTATTCCAGTTTTCTAGGTTAATAACCACTTATTAGTGAGTGCATACCATGATTCACCTTTTGAGTCTGGGTTACCTCACTTAGTATGATGTTCTCTAGCTCCATCCATTTGCCTAAGAATTTCATGAATTCATTGTTTCTAATGGCTGAATAGTACTCCATTGTGTAGATATACCACATTTTTTGTATCCACTCTTCTGTTGAGGGATACCTGGGTTCTTTCCAGCATCTGGCAATTATAAATAGGGCTGCTATGAACATAGTAGAGCATGTATCCTTATTACATGGTGGGGAATCCTCTGGGTATATGCCCAGGAGTGGTATAGCAGGATCTTCTGGAAGTGAGGTGCCCAGTTTTCGGAGGAACCGCCAGACTGCTTTCCAGAGTGGTTGTACCAATTTGCAACCCCACCAGCAGTGGAGGAGTGTTCCTCTTTCTCCGCACCCTCTCCAACACCTGCTGTCTCCTGAATTTTTAATCTTAGCCATTCTGACTGGTGTAAGATGAAATCTTAGGGTTGTTTTGATTTGCATTTCCCTAATGACTAATGAAGTGGAGCATTTTTTAAGATGCTTCTCCGCCATCCGAAGTTCTTCAGGTGAGAATTCTTTGTTTAACTCTGTACCCCATTTTTTAATAGGGTTGTTCGGTTTTCTGGAGTCTAACTTCTTGAGTTCTTTATATATATTGGATATTAGCCCTCTATCTGATGTAGGATTGGTGAAGATCTTTTCCCAATTTGTTGGTTGCCGATCTGTCCTCTTGACGGTGTCCTTTGCCTTACAGAAACTCTGTAACCTTATGAGGTCCCATTTGTCAATTCTTGCTCTTAGAGCATACGCTATTGGTGTTCTGTTCAGAAACTTTCTCCCTGTACCGATGTCCTCAAGGGTCTTCCCCAGTTTCTTTTCTATTAGCTTCAGAGTGTCTGGCTTTATGTGGAGGTCCTTGATCCATTTGGATTTGAGCTTAGTACAAGGAGACAAGGATGGATCAATTCGCATTCTTCTGCATGCTGACCTCCAGTTGAACCAGCACCATTTGTTGAAAAGGCTATCTTTTTTCCATTGGATGTTTTCAGCCTCTTTGTCGAGGATCAAGTGGCCATAGGTGTGTGGGTTCATTTCTGGATCTTCAATCCTGTTCCATTGATCCTCCTGCCTGTCACTGTACCAATACCATGCAGTTTTTAACACTATTGCTCTGTAGTATTGCTTGAGGTCAGGGATACTGATTCCCCCAGATTTTCTTTTGTTGCTGAGAATAGTTTTAGCTATCCTGGGTTTTTTGTTGTTCCAGATGAATTTGATAATTGCTCTTTCTAACTCTGTGAAGAATTGAGTTGGGATTTTGATGGGTATTGCATTGAATCTGTATAGTGCTTTAGGCAAAATGGCCATTTTAACTATATTGATTCTACCGATCCATGAGCATGGGAGGTTTTCCCATTTTTTGAGGTCTTCTTCCATTTCCTTCTTCAGAGTCTTGAAGTTCTTGCCATACAGATCTTTCGCATGTTTGGTAAGAGTCACCCCAAGATACTTTATACTGTTTGTGGCTATTGTGAAGGGGGTCATTTCCCTAATTTCTTTCTCAGCCTGCTTATCCTTTGAGTATAGGAAGGCCACTGATTTGCTTGAGTTGATTTTGTAACCTGCCACTTTGCTGAAGTTGTTTATCAGCTGTAGGAGCTCTCTAGTGGAGTTCTTTGGGTCACTTAGGTAGACGATCATGTCGTCTGCAAATAATGATAGTTTGACTTCCTCCTTTCCAATTTGTATCCCTTTGACCTCCTTATGTTGTCGAATTGCCCGAGCTAGTACCTCAAGTACAATATTGAAAAGATAAGGAGAAAGGGGGCAGCCTTGTCTGGTCCCTGATTTCAGTGGGATTGCTTCAAGTTTCTCTCCGTTTAGTTTGATGCTGGCTACCGGTTTGCTGTATATTGCTTTTACTATGTTTAGGTATGGGCCTTGAATTCCTGTTCTCTCCAAGATTTTAAGCATGAAAGGATGCTGAATTTTGTCAAATGCTTTTTCAGCATCCAATGAAATGACCATGTGGTTTTGTTCTTTGAGTTTGTTTATGTAGTGGATTGTATTGATGGATTTCCGTATATTGAACCAACCCTGCATTCCCGGGATAAAGCCTACTTGATCATGGTGGATGATCGTTTTGATGTGTTCTTGGATTCGGTTGGCAAGAATTTTGTTGAGTATTTTTGCATCGATGTTCATAAGGGAAATTGGTCTGAAGTTCTCTTTCTTTGTTGGATCTTTGTGTGGCTTTGGTATCAGCGTAATTGTGGCTTCGTAGAAGGAATTGGGTAGTGTTCCTTCTGTTTCTATTTTGTGGAATAGTTTGAAGAGTATTGGTGTTAACTCTTCTTTGAAGGTCTGGTAGAATTCTGCACTGAAACCATCTGGTCCTGTGCTTTTTTTGGTTGGAAGACTTTCTATGACTCCTTCTATTTCTTTAGGCTTTATGGGACTGTTTAGATGGTCTAGTTGGTCCTGATTTAATTTTGGTATTTGGTATCTGTCAAGGAAATTGTCCATTTCCTCCAGATTCTCCAGTTGTGTTGAGTACAGGCTCTTGTAGTAGGATCTGATGATTTTTTGGATTTCCTCAGTTTCCGTTGTTATGTCTCCCTTTTCATTTCTAAGTTTGTTAATTTGGATACTTTCTCTGTGCCCTTTGGTCAGTCTGGCTAAGGGTTTATCTATCTTGTTGATTTTCTCAAAGAACCAGCTCCTAGTTTTGTTGATTTTTTGTATGGTTCTCTTTGTTTCTACTTGATTGATTTCGGCCCTGAGTTTGATGATTTCCTGCCTTCTACTCCTCCTGGGTGAAATAGCTTCTTTTTGTTCTAGGGCTTTCAGGTGTGTCATTAAGTTGGTAATGTATGCTCTCTCCATTTTCTTTTTGGAGGCACTCAGGGCTATGAGTTTTCCTCTTAGCACTGCTTTCATTGTGTCCCATAGATTTGGGTATGTTGTGTTTTCATTTTCATTGTGTTCTAAAAAGTCTTTAATTTCTTTCTTTATTTCTTCCTTGACCAAGGTGTCATTGAGTAGAGTATTGTTCAATCTCCACGTGTTTGTGGGTTTTCTGTTGTTTCTGTTGCTATTGAAGACCACTTTTATTCCATAGTGATCAGATAGGAGGCATGGGATTAGTTCTATCTTTTTATATTTGTTGAGGTCTGTCTTGTGACCAATTATATGGTCGATTTTGGAGAAGGTACCATGAGGTGCTGAAAAAAAGGTATATTCTTTTGTTTTAGGATAGAATGTTCTATATATATCAGTTAAATCTAATTGGTCCAAAGCTTCAATTAGTTTCATTGTGTCCTTGTTTAGTTTCTGTTTTCCTGATCGGTCCATTGAGGAAAGTGCAGTGTTGAAGTCACCAACAATTATTGTGTTAGGTGCAATGTGTGCTTTGAGTTTTAATAAAGTTTCTTTTATGAAAGAGGGTGCCCTTGCATTTGGAGCATAGATGTTCAGGATTGAGAGTTCTTCTTGTTGTATTTTTCCTTTGACCAGCAAGAAGTGTCCCTCAGAGTCTCTTTTGATGACTTTGGGTTGAAAGTCAATTTTATCTGATATTAAAATGGCTACTCCAGCTTGTTTCCTGAGACCATTTGCTTGTAAAATTGTCTTCCAGCCTTTTACTCTAAGGTAGTGTTTGTCTTTGACCCTTAGGTGTGTTTCCTGTAAGCAGCAAAATGTAGGGTCCTGTTTACGTATCCAGTCAGTTAGTCTGTGTCTTTTTATTGGGGCATTGAGTCCATTGATGTTAAGAGATATTAAGGAATAGTGATTGTTACTTCCTATCATTTTTGACGTTATTTTTTAAATTTGATTGCTTAACTTATTTGGGTTTGATGAAAGGTTACTATCTTGCTTTTTTCAGGGTGGAGTTTCCCTCCTTGTATTGGTGTTGTCCTCCTATTATCCTTTTTAGGGCTGGGTTTGTGGATAGATATTGGGTGAACTTGGTTTTGTCGTGAAATATCTTAGTTTCTCCATCTATGGTGATTGAGAGTTTTGCTGGATATAGTAGTTTTGGTTGGCATTTGTGTTCTCTTAGAGTCTGCATGAGATCTGCCCAGGACCTTCTAGCCTTCATAGTCTCAGGTGAAAAGTCTGCTGTGATTCTGATAGGTCTTCCTTTATATGTTACTTGGCCTTTTTCTCTTACTGCCTTTAGTATTCTTTCTTTGTTTAGAACATTTGGTGTTTTGATTATTATGTGACGGGAAGTATTTCTGTTCTGGTCCAGTCTGTTTGGAGTTCTGTAGGCTTCTTGTATATTCATGGGCATCTCTCTCTTTAGGTTAGGGAAGTTTTCTTCCATAATTTTATTGAAGATATTTGCTGGCCCTTTAAGTTGTAAATCTTCACTCTCATCTATGCCTATAATCCTTAGGTTTGGTCTTCTCATTGTGTCCTGGATTTCCTGGATATTTTGGGTTACAAGCTTTTTGCACTTTGCATTTTCTTTAACTGTTGAGTCCATGGCTTCTATGGAATCTTCAGCATCTGAGATTCTTTCTTCTATCTCTTGTATTCTGTTGTTGATATTTGCATCTCTGTCCCCTGATTTCTTCCCAAGGCTTTCTATCTCCAAAGTTGTCTCCCTTTGAGTTTTCTTAGTTGTTTCTACTTCTGATTTTAGATCCTGGATGGTTTTGCTTAGCTCCTTCCCTTGCATGTTTGTGTTTTCCTGTAATTCTTTAAGAGATTTTTGTGTTTCCTCTTTCATGAGCTCAGCCTGTTGACCAAAGTTCTCCTGTATTTCTTTAAGAGATTTTTGTGTTTCGTCTTTCATGACCTCAGCCTGTTGAGCAAAGTTCTCCTGTATTTCTTTAAGTGTTTTTTGCATTTCCTCCTTGTTGGCTTTTGTATTCTCCTGTATTTCTTTCAATGATTTTTGTGTTTCCCTTGCAAGGGCTTCTAACTTTTGATCCATTTTCTCCTCAATGACCTTCATGTGTTCCTGTACCAGCATCATGACCAGTGATTTTAAATCCAAATCTTGTTTTACTGGTGTGATGGGGTATCCAGGACTTGCTGGTAGAGGAGAATTTGGTTCAGATGTTGCCATATTGCCTTGATTTCTGTTAGTGACGTTTCTGCGTTTGCCTTTTGCCATCTAGCTCTCACTGGTGTTACTTGGTCTTGTCAGTGCTGGACTCACCAGTGCAAGCTGCCCCTTCCCCGTTGGCCTCTGGTGCACAGCTTACACTCTGCACTGCCTATAGACAGGGTGCTGTTTTCCAGGCTGTTCAGATCCCAAAGCAGGCACCTGAAGGCTCCCGCTGGGGCCCGCAGGATTTATCGGAGCACACCGACTTTTCCCAGCTGGCCGCCCGGAAGCCCCCACTAGCCTCTTGAGGGACCTGGAGATGTGGCGGCCACCCAGGCTGATCTGAAGCGGAGAGATTTGAGCTGGGGGCTTCTGCCTGAGGCCTTGCCCCAGATTGTGTCTGTGGACCAGGTGGAACCCGTGTGCACCCCCAGGGAGCTCCGAAGGTGAATGTTGCTGTGACCTCCCCAGTGCTCCGCTCACTCCGCTGGGCAGCCGATTTCCCCAACCGGGCTGGCGCACACTAGGTTAGCCTTGTCGCCTGGGCCCTGAGTCCAGGCAAACGCCTGGGAGGCCAAGGTCCGAGCAAAGTTCCCCTAGGGCTATGTCTGTTATTTGGGTCCGCCAGGTGACCCGGATGGCGGGCGTGCGCGTCCGCGCTCCGCGAAAGCACCGGGAGAGTCTGTTGTGCTAATAACCTCCTGGGCTGGTTGACACACAGATGGCCCACCAAGCCGCCCAGTTCTTGGGGTCAGTCCTGTGCCTTTTGGGGCCTAGACCCCCGTTTTGTTAGCCTCAGGCTACGCTTGTTAGCAGTCTCTGCCCTCCCGAGCACTCTGGCTCCTGTAGGCAAAATGGCGGCGTGTGCACCGGCCGGGGCAAAAAAAAAACTCCTGGCTGGGTTGGCGCCCCGATGGCCACTCGAACAGCCCAGGGCCTGGGTGCAGGCCAACGCCCGTCTGGCTCAGACCCCTGCGGTGTTGGGCCTAGGATTATGTTTGTGTACCTCAGTCTGACCGATCTCTGGAGCCCGGGATCAAGATGGCGGTGAGTCTCTCCTGACTGGCGGGCAGCCGAGTTCTGAAGTGGCTTCCGTGCAGCGAAAGGCTCCGCAGAACCGCAGTTGCTTGCCGCCCGGCTGGTCAGCGAAGGTCAGTGGTCGTGGGCGCAGGGCCTAACTGGACCCTGTGTCGCCTTGGTTCCACTGCTGATGGCCCTTCAGCTGGAGCAGCCACTGCTACCGCCGCCGCCGCCGCCGCCCCCCGCCTACTTACTTCTTGTTTTTAATTGGCACTCCACCATAGTTCGAAAGCATATCGTAATGTGCTTATCTTTTCCATTATTTTTTCTTTTGTTTCTTTCTTTTTTTGAACACATGTTCTTTTATTGAAAAAGGAAGTAAACACATTTTATGATAAAATAGAATATTTACATGGAAAATATTCCTGATAAAATAGAATAGATATATAGCAAAACATATTAAAATTGACAGTTTTCATGGAGGATTAAATAGTAAAATGGTAGACGTAAAAAGCATTGCTAAATTAATTGAAAAAGGAAGTAGAAACATTTCAAGATAGAATTGAAGATTTACATGGAAAATATTTCTGGTAAAATTGTAGACAAATGTAGAAAAACTTGTTAAAATTGAAGTTTATCATGGAAAATCTTATATAGATATAATAGTGGTAGGCATAAAAGTATTCCTGGACCTGGATATATGTACCGTTCTCAGCTGTCCACTCATGGTTCTATGTGTTCTCTAGTTCTGTGTGAGTCTGCAGGATCTAACCCTGGCTGTCAGGGTTGGCTGCGAGCATCCTATTTACTCTCTTGAGTCAGCTGGCTGGCTGACTATTGCTCTGTGATGACTAGGGAGGAGTTAAAGAGTTTCCATTAGACTAGCTTTCATACACTGTATAATCGTGTGCAAGCAATTGTTAACAGATGCCAAGAAATTGTAAACTCTCTTGATTTCATAATTACTTAATGACTACATACATCAGTGAGGGGAAACTACAAGATGCATAGAAATTCTGTCTGGTGAAATCAGGAGGCTCATGTACTTAGGGAGGGTTCAAAAGGGTGTGAAAACCAGAAGCCTGTGGTGCTGGCGATGGGGCAGCTCCCTTACCTGTGACAGACACAGTGCTGATAAAACGGTGGGTTTCAAATGCATTCCCGAATTTACAGTGCTCAGAAGCATGACAGGCATGGTCTGGGTGGATCCAGAAGGCTCGAAGGAGCACAGAAACAGATGCAGGAAAATATGCACCCATTCTGGAAAAGGAAACCTTCCCAGTGCTCTGTCTTCTCCAAGGGTTCTGACAGAGAGCTGTAAGTGCGCATGTGCTAGATTGAAGCGGCTGTGCTGGAGATGTAGCAGTGTAAATGGGCTGACTTCACACCCGTCCCTCGGTCACTTTAGGTTTCTGAGAATGTACACAGTAACCTTGCACCCGACCAACCTACATTGCCAGGACACCCAAGGCTGTTTTCCTCTTCATCCACATTTGCTTAATTTCAACCCAAAGACTCAACTTCATTGTCTATACCGGAGAGAAGTCCTGTGCCCTCCTGCTCCAGTTCTTTTAAATCTTTTAAAAAATTACAAAAGACAAAATAATACAAAATGTATCAAAAGATACCAAAAATGTGTCATAAGTAACAAACGCTAAATACTCTCTTCACATGGTTTGCCTAAAGCAAACAGCTTTTCTCTCCCCACCCCCACACTGACATGCCAATCTCTGTCCAGGGCCCAAAAGGCATCTCTATGAGTCTGACACATTGTTTTTGTTTGTTTTTGGAGTCAGGGTTTCTCTGTATAACCCTGGCTGTCCTGGCACTCGCTCTGTAGATAAGAGAGATCTGCCTGCTTCTCCTCCCAGGTGCTGGGATTAAAGAGGTGTGTCCCTAGCACTTGGAGACACATTGGTTTTTAATGCTTTATATAAAAATACATATGAGTCACTTTGATCACTTGCAATATTCTTCAAGGTGTCATGCTCTACCCAAGGTTGTACAACTTACTTTTTCCAACTCAGTGTGACTTTTAGCACCGACAGGTATAGTAGTCACTACACTAAGTGAAGTAAGGCAGGAATAAAGACACGTTAGTAGCTCAAAGGAAATGCTGTATTGCTAAGCCTGAGATGCCTCATTTTCTGTTCTGCATGTCCCACAAGGTGAAGATCTGCCTGACTGGGTGGCTCCTTTTACTTTATGCCGTTTCGTCTCTGGCCACAAGGGGGCAGACACTCTTTGGAACGAACATGGTTGTCATTTTCATAAAGGCGCAGTAGAAAGCACAACTTGAAAAGATCAATACAGCAGAATCTGGCTGTACTAGACAAGGGAAATGAAAACGGCAAAACCTCACCTCTAAGGGTGAATGGACAGAGTGAAGATTATGAAACTACAGGAGGCGAGAGACAAAAACAGACAGATAGACACCAAAACCTACATCAAGATGAACATGCAGAAACCGGGGCAGAGAGGATTGGAAGCCCTCCCCACTAGGCTGCCTACAACACGTGGAGCTACAGCCTGGATTAGGAAGGGTCCTGTGGTTTCTGGCCAGCACTGTGTGAGCCTTCCCTTCAGCTCACCAGCCCACTCTGAGGAGAGTGCCTCCCCTCTCCTGATAACCACACGGCCCTGTTTCAAAAGACACAGAACCTGGCAATGCCAGCGAGTGTGCTGGGACTCAGATCTGCCCCATAATGTAACCGTGAACGTAAATTGCTTGGCAACCATCGTGGAAAAGTTTGTTTTCCCCACAATACTTTTATCAACATTGTAGGCATTGCTTGGATGTTTGGGGTGGAATAAAGCTCCCTTTTTTCTTTTACTATTTTTTCCTGCAATTTCCTTACTTTCTGTTTAAAACTGCCAACCTCACAAAGAATAATTAAAGGCTGCCCACCGTGAAATTCTAAAATATATGTAAAGAAGAAAAAAAAAGAGCTTTTCTGTCATAAGTTTATTCAGAAGGTGTCAGTCATATAAGCATAATTTAGTGACACTTCAAGTAAAAACTGAAATCGATAAAAGACCATATTATTATCAAATATTATTTGTGTGAGCAACTTAGTGATTAGAAGGGACTCCAGTGATATTTCTGATTTGGCAAGACAAAGTATAATTGGGCTGAGGGTGGTAAGTCCAGTAGCTTTTATAAGTTGTAAGGTTTTCCTATCTGTAAACTTTGTTTCCCCTTGATTAATACGTAGCAACATTAGTAACCAAGTTAAGGGTGTCTGTCAGGCAAGGAGACATTTGAACCTGGCAAATTCAAGACACATACTATCATTAGCCCTCCTTCACAGGTAGCAAGCATGCGGAGAGCTCAGGTCCGAAGCCACAGAACTCAGGTGGAGGACCCGAGGCTTGAGCCTCGGCAGGTGCAGGGTACTCGTCTGCGGCTCTGGCACAGCAGAGTACTTCAATATCAGGCGGGGGTGGTGAAAGGCACAGACAAACACCATTATTGTATTAAGGGTGCAGAATGCACTGCAGCGAGCAATGTGCTCACAGGTTTGTTTCTTTAAAGAATCAAATCACTCCACTTGCTACATTCTTTTGTCTCCTGGAAATCTGCTAAAGTAGGATCAAAACAAACACTTCCAGTTAAAATGACCTTTTAAGTAACTGTGTTTAAGGTGAAAAAAAAAAAAAGCTGTGCAGTCAAACAAGTCTGCTTCCTTTAGATTGAACCCGATGAACTAAAACTTTTTATTTTAGCAACTCTAGAATGTGTCCACATCAGGAGCCATGATGAGTGCTTGGGACTGTGTGTGTAGTCATTATATCACATGTACATATGAGTGGCGGTGACTTGCTTTCTGAGGAGCGGTTGTATCTGGAATAATTACCAAAACATTTTGAGCTAAGCAGGGCAGGCAATGTAAAGAGCTGAGCAATATTAAAGGAATAATTTTTTTGGCTAAAAATAATGAACTGGCCTTTTAAATATTCAGGTAGCAGCTATGACATTTACTTTGCTGGCAAAGGGACCGATATCTTTGAAATTAAATTCCATAAGGTATGTCTGTGTTTCTTCCCTCAACCAAGAAAGTATTTATTTTTTATCCTCTTTATTAATAAATTATAAACTGGGATTTCCTCTGTACAAACGCCATCCTATTTTCTGGATTAGAATATAAGTAGACAATGATGAAGCTAGCACCGGCAGAGAGGATGGTCCAGCCTTTGAGCCACCCAGCGAGGTCCAGCCTTCGTTAACAGCTCATCGGAAGGAGTTTCCATACACGCCGAACCGAAACACGGTCTCTCTTCCTTTGTGGAGCAAACAGTCATGTATCCAGTCATTCCCAGAGTGGCAGAGACCCACCCTGCTCAACAGTAGCATTAGCTTCGGTGGTAGCTTCGCCTGGCCGCTGGCGCCATCTGCTGCTCTCGCTGTGAATAGCTACGTTTTAGAGAAAGCGGTGCACAAGGCCCCAGTCAAGACGATGCAGAAAGCAAGCGTCATCAGCAAGTAGTTCCGGAGACCCTGATGATCAAGACAAGAATGACTGCACTGAATAAAACTTGAATCGAACTTAAACTTACAACATGTGTATTTTAAAAATGTCTGTTGTGGATCAGGGATCTTCATCGTAAACCAGTACTCTGGCTACTGGTATGCTGCTCTCTCTCTCTCTCTCTCTCTCTCTCTCTCTCTCTCTCTCTCTCTCTCTCTCTCTCTTCCTTTTTTGTCCTCTTCTGGCAATCAACAAATCTCCCAAGAAAACCTGCAAGAGTCTTACGAATTCATCCACTGAATAAACATATATGAGTGTCCTTAATGCACGCCCTGGGAAATCAAGTAAAGGAAGATTACAGATGACGGCAGATGAGGGCTGTTAACAAGCGACCACCTTGTTTGTGCATGTGTTCCTGGACTCTTCCTGGAGCTGGCTGAGAGCTTAGACCTGGGCTTCCAACCTTAGGCGTTGCCCAAGAAGGTGGGAGAAGCAAGTGGAGACCCCTGGAGGAAGGAATGTTCTGAGCGAGGGCTGTTGTTCTTAGGAAGCACAGCTGTCTCTGGGGTGGTTTCCTATGCCTGGAGCTTGAAGGGGAGTGTGTGGTTTGAATGAATGGCCCCCATGGACCCATAGGGAGTGACACGAGAGTAGGAGGTGTGGCCTGGATGGAGTGGGTGTGGCTTCGCTGGGGGAAGTGTGTCCCGGTGGGCAGGTCTTGAGGTCTCAGATGCTCAAGCCACATCCGTCCGGTGTGGCAGTCTCCTTCCTGCTGCCTGTAGATGCAGATGTGGAACTCTCAGTTCCTCTCCAGCACCATGTTTGCTTGATGCCACCATTCCGATAATGGACTAAGGTTCTGAACTACGAGCCAGCCCTAGCTAACTGTTTTCCTTTGCGGTGGTCATGGTGTCTCTTCACAGCAATAAAATCCTAACTAAGAAAGTCGAGATGGGGCCTGCTGTGTACTTTTTCAAGCTATAAGAAGGTATTAAAGGAACAGGTATTAAAGGTACAGGAAGATGTAGGTGTTGAAATTTTAGATTTGCATTCTGGAAAGTCTACACTCTTTTTTCCCCCTGAGGATACGAAACAGATGGGAGGGACAGAATGAACGTGAGGAGACCAAGGAGGCAACCCTAGTCTTCCAGAAAGACGCTGGAACACGGGTGGCGAGATGGAGATGGGTCTAAGGAAACGATGAGACGTGCGAGGAGGACTAGCTTTTGCTACTATGTATGGGTAGTAGTATTAAAGATGGAGGACATGGATAGCCTCATCCTGAGGCAGCTCAGGCATGGTCTGAGTCTCAAAGAAATACTTTCCCGCTGTAAGTAGACATAGTTCATTCCCCTAAAGAGATCTATCTTTAGGGGTACACATAGACTGATTTCAATAGCTCCCTCCTGAGAATAAACTCTCAAACACTGAGAAACAACAATCCTCTATCACTGAGCATCCTTTCTAGACAAATCTTAGCCCCTTCAGCCATTTTTTCACATAGAATGGTTCATATAAATATACATAAATAAATGAAAAAGCAAATTAAAAACGATTTCTAAGAGTTAGTAATTACCCTTAACATGTAATTCAAAGACCTAAATTTTACATACGCTTTTTGCAATCTAATAAGGAATCAGGTTAGAGCACACTAATTTGTCTTTGGTCAGAGCTTTGTAAGTTGGGTGTAGGCCAGGTAGGTTGTCTGACTTGCTGGAAGCCTCAGTACTAGAGACTGTCTAATTCTCTATTAGTGAAGTGTAGCACTTAGAGCTGCCAGGTGGGGCCAGCTTCTGCTGTGCCCAGCCCTATGTATGTGAGTCCCACACCAGCACTTTGGGTCTCCTAAAATCTTTGTCTTAGTTTTCAGAAGTCTTAACCTAGCAACTAGTACTAGTTCAGAACAGGCACTCAGTAACTTTGTTTAAAGAAGAAATATATTCACGGGCTCTCCAGAGGAACTTGGCTGTTGTGGGTTGTACTGGTGCTGCTGGTATTGATATTAATTCTGCTTCCTCAAGAGGGGCTGCTCCGATGAGGAGTGGATCCCATTCTCAAGTGATATAATGTGAACCGTCATCCCATTTTAACTGGTCAAATAAAGGCTAGAGCCTGTGATTGGGCACTGGAAGCAAAAGGTGGGGCTGGAGGTTTTAAAGAGTGGAGGGTGAGAAGGAAGAGGAGGAAGATGGAGGAAGAGGAAGTGGGAGGAAGATGGAACAGAACCATGTGACCTGGAGTAGCCACAAGTAGCAAGGATCTCATAGCTGGGAAATGGAGTAGTGTGGTGGTACATCTGCCCAATCTAGGCAGGCGTACAGCGTATAAATACTGTAACTGAGTTGTGCGTTTTCGCATGGGTTTATTGGGGCTGGAGATTTACGGCAGCACTTGGTGAATTAGAAAGAAAGCTATAAGTTGATACAATTAAATTTAAAATCCGAGCCTTCAGTTATAAGTGCCGTACGCCCGACTATGGGAGTGCTTTGCTAAGCCCCATCCTATCTCATAGCAGAATCATGATGTTCTCCTGGGGTCTGCTAACCCTTTGAATTTAAGTGTCTATCCAAAGTTCTTAATTTCCTAGAGGAGACTGAGATTCAGAGCTAGCAATCAGTTCTCCATCCTTACCTGTATTTCCTTGAAAATGAAGATCCCCCAGAGTGCGGCAATAAGTCCAGGACCCTTAAAAACAAAACAAAACAAAACCCTTAGTTTTATTGGATTTTTAAAATATAACTGCACTCTAGGAAAATACAGTAAACTACAAGCAACGTAATTTTTTTTGATGGGGGAAGCCCTTTAATCTAAACTATAGTTCCACATTGATCCAAGAATCAAAGTAACATCCTTAAATAAGATTTCTTTCTTTCTTTTTTCTTTCTTCCTTTCTTTCTTCTTTTCTTTCTTTCTTTCCTTTCTTTCTTTCTTTCTTTCTTTCTTTCTTTCTTTCTTTCTTTCTTTCTTTCTTTCTTTCTTTCTTTCTTTTCTGTTTTGCCTTCATGGTCATTATTGCTATTATTTTGGTGATGCTGTAATATTTTATCACACTAAACAATTTTCCTTAATGTGATATGCTTATGATAAACTATTTTAGTCAGGCCTTGTAGTGTGGGTGTGTGGTCCTGGGGACCTGGGAAGCTAAGGCAGGAGACTGAAAATTGAAGGCTTGCCAGGGTTAAAGGCTGAATTCAAAGCCAGCCTGGCTAGTGTAGCAAAACTGTCTAATAAAGTCGAGTAATACTGGAAATGGGAGGGGCTATACCTCAGTAGTACAGTGCTTCCTTCAAGGGGGGAAATCCTGGTTTTACACCTAAACACAAAACCAACCAACCAAACAAACAAACAAAACCCCCCAAAATAAACCAAAAAGAAAACCCAACAAAGCAAAAGATAGAAGAGAAACAAATAACCTTCCTCTTTAAAATGAAACAGCTTGTTTTTCTCTTGATGTACTTCTTAGACACATACAAAAAGATTGGTAAATAAAGTGTGTGACTACATCTTACTTTTCCTCAACATTAGGTCCATGGTCCGAGCTACTAATCGAAGCAAGCACATCTCTGACAGACAATGGCAGTACCAGGCCTCCATGCAGACCAATCAACTCTGTCTAATGCTAAACCCGAAGGGACGCTAAAGGTAGCTCTATATAAAAATAAAACCATGTAAGCAAGCAATGGGAGTTCTGGAGGTGAGGACAAGCATGACAAAAGTATAAAGAATGGGAAATGGGAAGAAACAAGAAAAGGCACGTTTCTACAATTTGAAAATGCAAAGCTGTTCGGATCTGGTATGAGTGTATTTCACCAGCAAGGAAAACAGTGGAGTTGGCTTAGCTGTGATGTGGGTGAAGCGGACAGACAGATGAGAGCAGAATTTTAATGACTCCTCTTCAAGCCCTGCAGAGACTCTGGAAGAGCTTCAATAAACAATTCCACAATGTTCTCTCTCCGAGCACTACTCCCACTGTCTACAGGCCTGGCCCAATAAAGTTTGATTCCGCTGCTTCTAGGATGTAAGGGAAGCAATAAAAATGCCTTGTTCTCTATTTATCGCCATCTGCGAAGTCAGCATCAAACGGGTAAGAGAAAGAGGTTGAAGGAACCGCCTGCCTTCCATCAGATTTGTAAAGTGCTGATGCCGGGAATCCAACTCATTGAGAGTCATGCTCCTCGGATGACGGGTAGACGGAGACATCAATATTATCGGGAATCTTCATCCTCTTCATTCTGAAAATGCATTTCCCTCCAGGGCATAGGGTGCCCCATAGGGTGCCACTGGCCTCTGAAGCTTCCTACCTGATGATTTTTTTTTAATTACCCCTTTACCCATGCTCTGAGCACTGCTGCAAAGACACATGTGGTTTGAGGAAGTGCTACTGTGCTATTGTACAGCCCAGGCTAAGGAGAGCCGTGGGAGAGAGAGAGATCATTTCACAGCAGCTGCAACTGCTTGGGACGCTTGAACTGTGTATTTTCCTGTTGTAAAATAATACACGTTGACATCTAAGTCAGCCTTTGAAAGGGAAGGTGGGTTTAGTACTGTCTTAGGAAGCCTAAGGTGCTTAGCATGATACTTGGTACTTAGGTACTGATAATGAAAAATGAAACCTTCTGAATGATTTATTTAGTTTCAGGGTTGCCAGAAGAGAAACAGAGTGAGGGGGTCTGTGCACTGGGAAAGGGGGTCTCCCTTCCTTCTCCTCCCTCTCCTTCTTCCTTTCATAAAGACTTTGGATCTAATAAAAAATCGAGACTTGCAGAGTTAGGCTGTTTAAACAAACAAAAAAAATCACTTAGATTTTATTTGAATTTAAGTTTTGTTTGCAGATTACTTAATGAATATAGAACAATCAATCTAAAGAATGCTGTGTGAGTCAGGCTTGGTGAGACATGATTGTGATTTCTAACATTCTGGAGGCTAATGCAGGAAGAATTTTAAATTTGAGACCAGCTTGGGTTACAAAGACAGGGTCTTGGAAACAAAATACTGTTTGGAACCCACATCAGGCCTTTATAAAATCTGTTTTAGATTAGTCAAGGTTTAATTTCTTAAGTTTACACAGGTGTGCTACTAAAATGACTTAAAGAATGTCTGCGATGATGATTGTTTAGGAATCAGGAGAATAACTGGTCAGCAGAGAGGAACACTGGGATGGAGGCTCAACAGGTAAGGTCTCCGATTGCTCGTGCTAAGGACCCAGCGTCAATGTTGTGTGGCTCACAACTGCCTGCATCTCCAGCTCCAGAGGGATCTGCACTCAGTTACACATGCTCCCACACAGGCACACGTGCATAAACACAATTAAAAACAATGATAGGGCTGGAGAGACGGCTCAGCAGTTGAGAGCACTGACTGCTCTTCCAGAGGTCTTGAGTTCAAATTCCAGCAACCACATGGTGGCTCACAACCATCTGTAATGAGATCTGATGCCCTTTCTGGTGTGTCTGAAGACAGCTACAGTGTGCTTACATATAATAAATACATCTTTAAGAAAATGTTAAGATTCTTAAAGAAAATGCCCATTAACATACTAAATATAGTATTATATAGATTGATAAATCTATATCTATCTATCCATCTATCTATCTATCTATCCATCTATCTATCTATCTATCTATCTATCTATCATCTTTATATATACTATACTTTTTTTCACACTTGTCTTTGCCTCCAGGAACTCCTATTGCTTGCTCACACAGTTTTATTTTTATATACAGCTATAGAAAGAGAAGACTGAAGACTGCCTAGGGTGATGATGAGCCAGGGGCCCACAGGAGCTGTGGGAACTGTTCTTGGAAGTTCTGGTTTCTGCCAGTTCTGTGATTCAGGCTTTCTACCAGTTCTGTGATTCAGGCTTTCTACCAGTTCTGTGATTCTGTGATCTTGATGGTGCCTCAACTTCCTCATCTTCAAAGTGGGTATGATTGCAGCATTTTAGTTTACTTATGTTTTGTCAAAATAAGCACTTTGGATTTTGCTGTTACCTGTGTTTCACATACTTAAGCGCTGTAGAGATGACTCAGTGGTTGAGAGCACTGACTGCTCTTCAAGAGGTCCTGAGTTCAATTCCCAGCAACCACATGGTGGATCACATAATTAAGCCCTTCAAACCCACGGAAGCAGTTCCCATGGTTAATGTGATCATAATTTCTGAAAACTTCCTCAACCCCGGGACAAATAGTGAGTGCTAGGAGTTCGAAGAACTTTTCATCTCACATTATATTTATACAGTGTCACACAAATGAGCCCGAGAGAGTCATGAGTAGAAAATTGTAATGTGTCCCTGATGTCATTAGGTAAAATGATCGGAGGAAACACTTTGGGGATGTAGAAGATTGGGTATTTGCAAACCTGTTAAAAAAGAGGTTATGAATGTTTGCTCCTTAGCAACCAAGCACGTGTCGACTCCAGTGTGGCATTTTGTCTATTTTTAGTGTCAGAACAACCCAGGAAACCGGCCACTTACAGCAGTGATGATCGGGAAGCTGATCACAGCGCTTAGTGAGTGGTTGGCTAAGAACCAGCAGCAGGTGGCGATGGCCCACAGCACCCCTGACAGGAAGCCTGGAACACAAGGGAGCTTAACTGGAGGCAGGCGGTCCTCTGCTGAGGACCTCCTACCCCAGGGACTGTGAACGCACACGGATTAAAGCAATCCTCTATATAAACAACGCGGGCCCCTCTGGAGTTCTGACCTATGCTCTGTGGTCATTTTAGAAGGCGAGAGAGTCCTCGGCTCCAGGCTGCCGTGGGGAAGTTATTCCCTTTGTGGATGTTAAGGAGCTGAGGACTGAGGAAGGGAGCGGGACCCAGAGAGTACCAGATCTGACGTGCGCTCTGTGCTCTGCTGAGTGAGCTTGGGACTGGCACTGAGCGGAGAGAAGGCAGAAGCTCATGCTTTAAGAAATCCACAATGCACTAGCCCGGTGTTCAATAAACACTCTAGTGCTGCGTATCAACCAGACACGCAAAATAACCAGATGCTTTATTTTATGTAAAACTATTTACGAGCACCATATTGAATTATGCTGAACTCGTTTAACAAGAAACTTATTATAACAATGACTGAAGGATTATGACCCAAAACACACTTTGTACTAACACCCCAGGAACTTTTTTTCCTTTTGAATTTTTTTTGAGAAACTACTTTCCTAAGTGACTTCAGACTCTTTATCTGTTGATATTTCTAATATTGTAAATACAGGTACAGGGATCTGGCTGGCTTGTAATACTAATCTTAAAACGGTAGAAACAAAATAGTAAAAACTGATGACCCTAATAATAGAAGAGCCTTTAACACAAGAAACATCAACATTAATGTTTTGACAGTTTAGGTTTTATACTAATCTTATATACAGTTTCTTGTTTATTCTTTTTATTCAGTGCTTCATATTTTATGGTAAACTGAACCAGGACACTTAAGAGAACTCTCTCTCTCTCTCTCTCTCTCTCTCTCTCTCTCTCTCTTTCTCTTCCCTCCCTCCCCCCATCAGAGATCTTTTCTTTCTTTCTTCCCCACTCTCTAATGATTATTCAAGTCCATTTAGTGAGACTGGCACTTACACGGAATAATACGATTTTGTAGTTAATATTCTTTCTTACCTGGTAAGACTGCCTGAGGATACAGCTTTGGTTGATTTTTCATGACCACACAGTAGGTCACAAAGTAGACTGTACTCGTAAGAAAGATGCCGCTGGAGTGTGCGAAGACGTAGTCTAAATCTGCAAACGCGGAGGACAAAATGCAAACATCATTTTAGCCACCTCAGCAGATTTTAATTTCTGAACATAAAACAAACTCACAGAAACTGACCTTAAATGAGCAGGACCAGGCATTATACCTAATTATTCTAAATTTCCAATGTGCTGTTTGTTTCGAATTTTAACAAATGGATTTAAAACCTAGACATGTTAAGTAAGTTAAGTACAGCGAGAATCTATCAGGCTATGTTTCCTATAACCCTGGAAATCTCAGTAAGAAACAGTGAATAGTGTCTGACTATGATGTCAAGTTGCCTTTTAGGAAGGAATAGGCATCTAGCCCTATTTTTGCCATGGAGGTTAGCAACTGTGGTAAATCTTGATGTGGAGAATGTGGATTAAAAATGAGGACTTGTGAGTCGCCAAACTCCAAGGTCTGTTGATCCACTCAGAGATCAGCTCTTCTGCTGCACATGACAGCTGAGTTGGAGGTCACAGAGTGTTGCAAGTTTTTCCAAAGACATCTTTGTCTAACTGTTTACAACAAATCGGCTGCAAGGCGGGGAAGGGTAATGTCACACGGTGGTGGCCCATCCTGGGGACCCTAATATCACTAACAGCCTGAGCAGATGGCACTGTGCCACCCAAATGGGTGCCCTGCAGGAGCTTGGCTAGGAAATCTACCTTGGAATCAACGCTTCTCTCATTTACAGTTTTGACAGGGGTGTGCGGTGTGCTCAGGGATGTAGACTCGAGCCACAGGCCTATCTCTTCTTCTAAGCCAGAAATCACATAGATTGTGGAAACGAAATCTATCCATCTAGCCACAAAAGGATGTCATAACGGTGCTGTAAAAGTACAGACCACAAAGGCGAGCCCTCCCTTACTGACGTGGGACTCTAGAAACCTGCCTAGGAGTGATCTGACTTAATCAATTTCAGCTGTGAAATGGCAAGAGCAAAGGTGTCAATTGCTATAGAGGCTAACCAGTTGGTTTCTCCAGAAGATATTACAACAGAGCGCATGATACAGACCTGCTGATAAACAAGACAGGGTAATGGCCGCTGAGGATAATTGTTCAACACACTGGAATAAAGTTTGCTCCTGCCATAGTGCATCATACAGCCAGAGTTGGAAGAACAGCACCTAAAAACTCATTGTCTATTGATAGAAGAAGACACTTGAGGGCATTATTTATTATGTCCCAGGGCCAGGAGGGGCTTTCTTCCTGAACAGTCAATTGTTTTATCTGTGTTCACTGACTCCTGGGACTGAACTGATTTCCCTTGTGGCTGCAAGAACTCTGAGCGCCAAAATCATGGCTTATTTCAAGCTGGTGTACATGAGTTCCACAAAGACGTTAAACTCGCTTTTTTTCCCCCTATTTTTTGTTTTTTGTTTTCCCTCTTTCGTTCATTAAGTCTCCCTTTATCTTTTAAAAGGAAAAAAAATCTAAAAAGGAATTTACATGAAATCTTAAAATAAAGGAGGTCCGTAGGATGTTCTGGTACTGCACGTGGAGCCAAGTACAGAAAGAAGGAACGGAGCCTCAAGGTCATCGGTCAAGGTCAAACCTCGGGGACAACTCAGGTTATCCCTGTGGGGACCCACCTGGCCTTGAGCTTGTCACTTTCCTGTCTCATCCGCGTCTTAGGAGTTCTACATTTCACAGTTCTCTTATCTAGTTAATAAATCACATTGGTTTTTCTACGTCACGTAAGCCAGAGCTTCCTCTCCTTCCTGCTTCCTTGGAGTCACACCATGCCTCCCACAGAAGATCCTCTCATCTCCCTTGCAGTTTGCCCGGGGTTGCTGCACAGAATGCTGTTTGCTTCTGAGACACTGGTTTTAGAACTGGAGGCATTACACTAACTCTTTCAGATGGACCACTCTGTGCTTGGAAAAGAATATCCTCTGATACACTTGGACATTTACTTCTTTTAAGAGTACTGTGTGCTATACTTTAACGTTTTAAAAGCACAGAGCACATATCTTCCCAGAGGTCGTGATTTTAGACGTAAATTGCTCTTCACAATCTCTCAGTCTTTAGTGGAAAGCTGAGAACCCTGTGCAGAGATCCCAGCACTGGAAGTGAATCCCGACCATAGTTGATTCCATTTGTATGTTTCAGATCCCAAGAGAACATTTCAGTGTCCACTGCTACCTTTTTATTCCTGTTGCCTTTTAATCCAGCACTTATAAATGAAAAGGCACATTCACGCAGGAGTACTGACTTGACCACAGCTCTTTTTTCTATTAATAGAATATCAATAGGAGAGCTCACTCACCGTACTGGCTAGCCCCTGCGTAGATGCTGTCATTTCTTGTGCTGTGATCCTTGATGTAAATGATTGGCACAAATGTAGATCCATAGAGTATTCCAGATATTACCGCAAGGCTGCAGCCACTTAAGAAACAAAAAGAAAACCAGTGTGTATCTTGGCCAGAGGAAACATTTCCGACACACGAATGGAACCACAAGTAAAGCTTTCTTCAATTTTAAGCAGTTTAGCAGAAGCCAGACCTCTGACTTGGCCTCTGTGAGTTATGAGGAGAGAAGTGTAGCCCCAGCCGTCTACTGTGTCATGGTGGAAGGGCTAGACATGCAGAGGGAGTAAGGAACTGTTGTAGTACACTACAAATGTCACTGTGCACGAGCTGCTGCTGAGGGCTGTACGCCACACAAATAAACTGATGTACGAGGCACAGATAAAATGATGGACATTCTGTTTTACGTTTCCCTCAGATATAAGTTCCAGGATCCTCATGGAACATGGACAGACTACGGACAAATGCATTTTTTCTTTAGAATGGCTGCAGAAACAAAACCGATTATGGTCAAGTCAAAAGAGTTCATTGACTCCGAGAATCTGAATATTTTAGGTATAAAAAAATTTCTTTATGAGAAGAAGTAATGTTTCATTTCAAACACTGTCAACTCTTTGGCCGTGGGCCCTGTACGCATAGAACAGGAACTGGCGTTTGGGGAGGGGGGCGGGTTTGAGGGAGAAGATGGGCATTTTAGGACAGTCCCTCTATCTTCATACAAACAAGGATTTAAAAGAGGGAAGCCGTTGTAGACCAGACCCCTGTCTTCAAAGCCTGGTGCCACAACCCTGTAATCTCAGAGAGAGGAGGAGTGTTGTTTGAAGCAGCATGGAATATATACCAAGATTCTGTTGAAAAACAAACAAAAACCAAAACCATAAAATGAATTAAAAACTCCCTTAAGCCTAAAAACAAATTGCTTATCAATTTTAATAGTTTTATTTAAAGATGTTTAAAGGACACGAGAATCCAGAACTCTCTGTACATGTTGGCAATACATTCCCTGTACATTGCAGGCCTCTGACTTGAAGGAAGACAAGATTCCTTGGTTCCAGACACTTAGCTATGAAAAGATAATTAGAATTTCCTTTTAGGTAGTCCTTGGGATAGATCCCCGGGCCTCTTAGACACTAGGTGAGTGCTTTAAGCTATATCCCCAGCCCTAAAAACTTCCCCTTCACAGATATTCTGTTAATGAAAGACATGCTCTGTGAGAAAATATATGAAAATATTTTTAGGAAACTAGTTCATCCTGAATGCAATATATTCTTCTTTCACAACTTGATTAATTTTTGTCTTTTTGACTAAATTCACTTAATTTAGTCAAACATTTATTCTATGGCTTCTTGCCCATTGTGAAGACAATGTATCTACTGTCTTTAAGCTGGGGTCATACAGCTCAGTGATAGTGTTTGACTGGTATGCCCCAAACAAGAAACCACTTCAATGTCCTGGGTCTGAAGGAGTTATCCCAGTCACAAAGTTCAAACAGCCAAGCCAGTGAAAGGGGACCTGTGTACTACAGTATGTATTAAATAGTTTGGCTCTCCAGGAAAAAAATAAAAAACAAACAAAAAGTAAGTTAAAAAACCAAATCACTAAACCCTTCACTATACCCTTTAGTGAGATGGGCTGCTTTAAGGCATCTCTGAAGTGCTTATGATGGAGACATGGGGTTAGGACTTATACAGGGACACAATGTTTTATTATATTTGACAACAGATACCTGAGATCATAAAACAGTCACATGGGAAAGAAAGGTATCCCTCTGCTGATCAAATGGAGCACACTATTTAATTAGACTGAATACTCACTACACGGTTATTACGCAACCGCTATACTTTTGGTACTAAAGTCCTACAAAATACACTTGCTCTTGCCACTGGCTCCTTGTCAGATACAGTATGCCTCGAGGCTTCTTCTGTACCGAAATCTCAGCAGGGTGTAAAGAACCCTGTCGCCCAGGAGGTGGAGGTGCAAGTTTTCACGATCATTTTCTTCCTGGGATCAGATGAATGTCACCACATATCTCTGGACCCTCTCTTTTAGAAAACATGAAACACAACAGGAGAGAGAGAAGCTTCCCAGCCTTACACAATGCGTTGGTACGTGGTAGAAAGTCTATCCACCCAGGAGGAATCCACACACGGGTCTTCGGTTCTGTTGATCACCTGTGGAAGCCATCAGAGATACCCACATACAAGGACCTTCAGCAGACAATTTCAGTGCCACACAAAGCCTTCCAGCGTTTCCTCCCCTCTCAACCATGTCTTAACACACACACACACACACACACACACACACACACACACACACACACACACAAAGTCATCTATGAGCTCTGGGAGTTTAGAGCCGCTCTACTGACTCCACCCCTCCAGTTTGCAACTTAAACATTTTCCACAGATTAATGTGTAGCTACTTGATAAATTTAGATTTCATGGTTCACTAGTGTATTTAAGTAAACTGTAAAGAAATTAGACCCAAGAAAAACTCAGACGTTCTACAGCAGAATGCATTAAAATCAATTAACATTTTAATGTCTCTTTTCTCTTAATAACATTATTTTATTTATTTTTTATTTTTTTATTTTTTTACTGAATTAAAATACCTCCAGCCACATCTCAAAGTTAGGCTGATACTTTGAGTTAAGGAAAATCTGTGAGACAAACTTGAAGAATATTTAACATTGCTAACATTATGGACTGTAATCCTCGGTGCCTCCCAGCTGACCATGCTCTTGGTGTACATAAGGAGGGAGATCTGAAGTCACTGTCCCTGCCGTGTCCGGTTTTCCTGAGTCGGTGCTCAAGCCTTGCAAAGTCTTCCTCATCCATCCTAATGACTTTAATCTAATCTGACTTAGAAGATCTAGTAAGCCCACCATGTATCTCTCTGCAAGGTTTTTTTTTTTTTTTTTTTTTTTTTAACTTTGTTCCTTTGTTCAAAGCCCGGTTAGCCGCAAGGCATCATCTAGATCCCTGGATCGGGTAAGAAGGACAAGAGCTTCCTCTCAGGGCCAAATTATCTTTTCTTGAAGCACACAGCCCTTAAAGATGCCCAGAAATCAATATCCCTCTTTTCTCTTTTTAGGTCAATTTAATGCGGGTATCAGCCATCTCACTTGATAGCCGGAAAGGGGAGGGGCAGAATCCCCGCAGAGTGGGGAAGCTGCCAGCGAGGCAAAGCCTGTGGCTGTGGCTGTGGGCCCAGGGACCTAGCTGATGGGAAGCCGGGTGGGACTGAAGGACTGGCACGGGGTCCTGGCAACGTGGACTGGGCCTCGTGCAAGCTTTGCAGCGGGGCCCTCGACAGCTGGGTGAAGTCACGTCTCTGTAAGGTCGGTCCTGTTTAACGCTGGTTTCAGACCAACTTATATTCCTCATGGTCAAAACAGTGCCTCCTTGTATATTTTCTGTCACTGCCATTACACAAAACATAAATGAAGATAAAGCCAAACATGAAAAAATGGATCCAGCCGATTTCCTACTGGCGCGAGATCTCACTGTGCATCGTGAGCTCTCTCTGCCCATTCCTTCCTTCCGTCTTCTCCTCAGCCTTCTCCCTCTGCCTAAGCTACTCTCTCACATCTCCACAGGGCTATGCAAGCACCCAAAGGATCCTCAATGAAAAACTACAATCACATACCCCACAGAGATCCATTGTCAAAAAAGTCACCCTCATCGGTGGGAAGGGGAAAACCTGACTCACTTTTGATAAATATGCTGAACTACTTTTATAGCCTTGAGGGATGGAAAATACCACCTTCCCTCATGTGGGTCAGAGTTAGGTTTTGTCTTTACATTCTGGTAGTATGAATGAAATGGTCCCTATAGGCCCACAGGAACTGGCACTATTAAATGTGGCCTTGTTGGAATAGATGTGGCTTTGTTGGAGGAAATGTGTCACTGGGGGCAGACAGCGAAGTTTCATAAGCTCAAACCAGGCCTAGTAGTGCCGTCTCTTTCTGCTGCCTGCCAATCCAGATGTAGAACTCCTGGCTACCTCTCTAGAACATGTCTGCCTGCGTGCCACCAAGTTCCCTGCCATGATGATGATAGACTAACCTTCTGAACTGTAAGCCAGCCCCAATTAAATGTTTTCTTATATGTGTTGCGGTGATCATAGGGTCTCTTCACAACAGTAGAGACCCTGAGACATATCCCGATCTTAAGTTTCAAATCGAATCGTGCCACACAATACTCACGGGCTCTGCCATCAGTGGTGTGCGGTCCGCGCTGCCTGGGTTATTCGGAATTTCACTTTTGATGAACAAAAACGTGAGCGCACTGCAGGAAAATACATTCCAATGAGATTGGTCCTGACATGGTTGCTTTGTTTTGTTTTTTTTTTTCCGAGGGAAAACAAAACTTAAATGATTCCTGGTAACAGAATTACTTTCACACACTCCCTGTGTGTGTGTGTGTGTGTGTGTGTGTGTGTGTGTGTGGTCGGGGGTGGGCTTGCTGTCTCTTCAACGTCCCCTAACCATGACATAGCACCACATGAAAGGGAAAGTGAACACAGCCCTGAAGGATCCCTTGTCTATCGGAACGGCAACTGCCCAAACTTTAACAATAACTTGCTGGACAGCTGTAAGAGATGGCCACTTCTATGTGACAGTCACATTTGTGATAAAGGACACTCTTCCTGGAGGAGAAATTAGGAAGGTGATGTCTCCTGACCCATAGTGCCTGTGATCCTAGCTCTTGAGAGACCAAAAGAGGGGGACCAAGTTCAGGGCCAGTCTGGGCTTTGCATCCTAGGGCAACATGAGCTGTATAGCGAGACCTTGTCTTCAAAACAAAATGACGGAAAGAATGGATTTTATGAGATTAAATGCAGCATACATTTTGTGTTGTAAAGGGGGAGTTAAAGGTGGCTATGTTCTTCTAATTAGAATTTTGCCCTTGGATTGTCACCTCACATGGATGGATCAGGAAGTACTGTGGAATTTTAGTAGGGCTGTCCAGACTGGTCCATTGTTAGACAAAGGACTGCAGCCCTATGAAAGGAAAGCTTAAAAAAACGAAGGCCTGCACTTCCTCACAATGCAGCATAATGGCGGAGGTTGGGGGGGGGGGAAACACCACTCTAGAGAGAGAACAGAACAGACGCTTGGATAACCCACAGCACGTCCTTTTATTTTTTAATAGGAAAGAAAATCTGTCTGGAAGTTGAGGAAAGAAGACAGAAAGTTCAAAGCCATTCTGGACTAGCTAGTGAGGACTTAGGCAAGCAAGCAAGCAAACAGGCAGGCAGGCAGGCAAACAAGCAAGCAAATAAGTCCTCTGCTGATTCAAAGCCCTCGAGTGGCTCCTGTTGTATAAACAGAGAGCCATGTTATACAGAGAAAATGTAAAACTAGAAGTTGTCTCACCAGTCCTTTAAAGACTGAAGCGTACAGTGGACTGAAACGATCGTTTTAATTATGAAAAGAAAAGAAGCGCCTGAGCTGGAGAGATGGTCCAGTGGGCAAAGTGTGTGCTGTGCAAGAATGAGGACCTGAGTCTGAATCCTCAGAACCGATGTGAGAGGAAACACATGCAATGAGAGAGGGTGGAGTCCTAACACTCCTGCAGAAGGATGGGACACTGGGACAGAAGAGTGCCTGGGACCTTGCAGGCCAATTGACCTGGTGGTGTATGCAGCAGCCATGAGGGTCTATATCAAAAAGACAGAAGTCAAGCAGTAGTTGAGGTTGTCCTCTGACCTCCACACACCTCTGCACCCAAATGCATACATGAATATGTGTGTGGGCACACACACAGAGAAACAGACACAGACACATACACAAGGGACATCACCCCCCCCTCCACACACACACACAGAGACACACACATAGGCTTGGACATACACACAGATACTGACACACACACACACAGACATACACAGACACAGACACACACACACACATACACACACACACACACACACACACACACGCACACAGAAAGAGAGAGAGAGAGAGAGAGAGAGAGAGAGAGAGAGAAAACAAAGCCACTTTGTAACCAATGAAACTATATTTTGTTTCTTCACACTACCACAAGCTCTAAATTCACTCAGCCAATGCCCTTCAAAATGAACCTCTTAAAGCCATTAAGTTAAACTAATTAAATAACAGATTGGTGCAGTTCCACTCAGGAGAGCAATAGAGATGGGGCCTGGATGCCTCACAGGAAGAGATCCCTGCATCCTCTCTGCATCCTGGAGCTGCAGATCCAGCTCTTAACAGAGCTGCAGAGTCCCTCCGGTTCATTGCCTAATCTAACATTAAGTTGAGACACCAACAAATGTCCCAAAGGGCTACTATGCGAGAATATAATAGTACAGGTATTTGGGTGCTACGTGTCCCTAAAAGGCTGTGTCAAATGTTTGGTGACTGGTCTCCTTGCTGTGAGGAGGTGGTCTGCCTCTCAGAGATGGAGCTTAACCAGAGGGTCAGTGTTAGGGGCATCACTTTAAAGGGGTTCGTTGAGGTTCCTTGTCTTTCCCTTCTGTTGCCTGTGGTAGATAGCTTTGCTCCTCCATACACTGTGGTCTATTGGGCAACTTCTCCACAGCCCCAACCATGGGGCTGATTCATTATATCAGGCCCCATGGGACCTTTTCACTCACATTGATGATTTCTAGTGTTTACTACAGAAGAGACGGTGAATGCTGATGGAGGATACCTTACATATGGCGCCTTACCCATGTGTCTAGGCATGCAAAGCTCTCAAAACATTTACTCTTCAAGTTATCTTAGAAGATTGGTGCTAGCACTACCTCCTCTTTAAGGATGCAAAAACCAAGGACTTGGAGAAGAGCTCTGTGCAAGGTCATCTGGGTAGAAGTGTCAGAGTACGAGAAACTAACCGATTTGTAATTTTAGGGAAAAATTTGGTGTTTTTAAAGAAGAAATTGGAAGGAGAAAGGTACTTAATGTACTGGATAGACCAACGTTAAATTATTACCATTAAGTTAAAACTAGACACGCTAAATTAGAATTTTACAGTGTGAAGAAATGGTCTCAGAACTACTGAAAGCTAGAGTTCCGTGTGAACTGTACAGAACACATAAAACTGCCTCTAACCAAATGTGTCAAGAATTTACAGTTTTAGGATAAGCTTTGCTATGCGTCCCCAATTGCCTAGGGACTACTCTCTAAGGCAACATTTCAATGACAAAGAGATTGTTCGTGAATGTGGCTGGGGAAAAACACCGTTACTGGAGGAAGGAAGATATACTGTTCTTTCCCAGAAGACTGAAAAAGTACTGAAGTCTTTGAGGGCAATGCTATTCAGTATGTGCAGCACTGACAGAGGCAGATAAAAATGGAACCCAGAGAGAGAAGGTGACTGAATTTAAGGTGACCTGATTCTTGCTTGAGTTTTATTGGCAAAACTTCACCACCGTGTGGAGATTCAAAGTCATTTTCATCCTTAGTGATACAGTATACACAAGAGAAGGAGACATGGAAAACTCAGTATTCAAAAGAGAATGGGAAAGGTGAGAGAGCTATAGCTGGGTTAAGAAGAAGGAATGGGGGAGTGGGAATCAGAAGCTGGAATCAGCAAGGCTCCCCTTCCCTGCAGTCAGCCATGATCTGACATGTTGAATGCAAGGTATACATTTCTCTACCTTGTGTACCACATAGCATGGTGCTGCCTCCTTGTCTCAGGCCCTAGGCATGCATTGGCATTCCTTTGCCCAGTTAGCAAAGAACCACCCAGAACTTAGTCACTTGCAGTCAGTCCCCTTAGTCAAACCCACTCCGGTGATTTGCAGTGCTGGATTCAGCTAATGTGAGCACAAATCACAAGAGTGGCGAGGCAATCTGGCAGAGCCATGTGCCATAGAGGACCATTCAGAGTTACCTTTCAGTGAGAAGGTAAGGACGTCCTTAGCTTAAAAAACAAAGGGGAAGAAAAACCTGCACTAAAGGCTCTAAGACCTGTAGTGAGAACAAAACTAACTCATAATGTAAGACATAGATATTTTGCCTAGCTATTTTGCCTTACTGAAACCATAAAACTATAAAAGTGTGGCCTTAGTGCTTAGTTAAAATGGAAAAAGCATGAGGTCATAGGTGTTTGGTACTCCTTGTGTTTTAGCAATCCTCTGAGGGTCAGTATATCCTCTTGGATGGTCAAGAACTACTGAACTAAATAGAATAAGCAACCATTCCAGTTGCATAGAGGAAGCCAGAAGAATATTGACTTGAGTAGCATACTATGGTAGCTATTCAATACATCCAGGTTCTTATTCATCTGCAATGTATTTTGATTTTCTCTCTAGTATAGATATTGAAATTCTGTAACTTTTCTGAGTTTCTCAGAGTTTTTGAGAATTAAAATTAGGCTTCCCAACATCCCTCCCAAATCTGGTATTTCTTGTGCTGGAAATAAGGTCTGTCTTTGAAAATTAAGAACCGGGAAACATAAATTTTATGAAGTGTAGGTTTAAAGAAAATGTAAAGATATTAAAAGCTATAGAAAGTAGGGCTGGAGAGATAGCTCGGTGGTTAAGGGCACTGGCTGCTCTTGGTGAGGGTTTGATTTTGAGCATCCACATGTCAGCCCACAACCATCTGTCATTCAAGTTTCAGGGAATTGGACCCTCTTCTCTGACAGGCACACACGTGGTGCACATACATGCAGGCAGAACATTCATACACATAAAAAATGTTAAAACAAATCTTTAGAAAATACTCCGAATGACTGAAAAAACTAAGGACTAGAAACATCTGCAGACCTTACTACTGACAGCCCAGCTCCAAAGTAATTCAGCATTGGCTTGGACACGTCTTCTGCATCCATCCCAAACCAGCCAAACCTGGAAATCCAGAAACATAGCAAATCAGATACTGCTAAAATGTTTTACAGTGATGCTTAAGACTAGGACTTGGGGCTGGACTCTTGAGTTTAAATCTTGGTTCTTTCATGCACTATCTTTGGATATGTTGCTTTTCTAAACTGTTCTTCTAATGTCCATGCTAAAGTAGAGAAAATAGCAGTTGAGGTATGGTGACATGTCCTTGCAGTTTCCAGAGGTAAGACAAGAAGAACTCAAATCCAGTCTGGGCTATAGTACTCTGGAGGCAGAAGCAGGTGGATCTCTGTGAGTTTGAAGCCATCCTGGCCATATATTAATTTCCAGGCCAGCCAGGGCTACATAGTGAGATCCTATTCCAAAAACAAAACAAAAAAAAATAAAACAAAAGCTCCTAAATCAAGCAAACCAAACCCAAACCCAAACCCAAACCCAACCCAAACCAAAAAACAACCATGAGAAAACACAGATACATATATTTCAACCCCGGGGAACAGCCCTGCACATGCTAGACAATACTCAAATCCTAAGCTACATCTCAAGCCCTTTAATAATCTTTGAGGTATTTGAAATGACTTCTTGGCTAAAAATTTCTACTCTTTGACATTAGTTTACACTCTTTTTTTCCCCACCATGGTTCAACTGTGTCACAATTATTAACACTCTTCATGGAGAACTACCCAAGGGTAAGAGAGTGAGGCAGGGAGAAAAAGCATTGTATTAAAACAAATAAAACTGCAGGGCACTGGGAGAGAAAGGATTGGGAAAAAAAACATATATATATATATATAGTAAGCTAGCAGACTGATTTGCCTTGTTCTTTTGGAGAGGTTACAACGCTTTTGAATAGGAGGGAAGCCTTAAAGTGAGGCAAGAGTAACGTTCTGTCTTCTCACTTCCCCAAGCCTGGCCTGGCCACAACCCACACCAGATGGGGTTTCTCTGTGAGGCCCTGGCTGTGGTAGAACTCACTTTGTAGACCAGGCTAGCCTGGAATTCAGAGATCCACTTGGCTCTACCTCCCAAGTGCTGGGATAAAAGGTGTGGGTCACCATGCCCGGTTCCTTAAATGTTTTGCTATGGCTACATCTCACTAAATCTTTACAAAATGCCAGGGAGATGGAGCAACACAGATTGTTGCTCTATTCTAAGGAAGAGCATCTACTTTAGAATGGATACCTGGTCAGGCAGTAGAGAGGGAAAGCAGGCATCAGCTGCCTTTCTCTCTCCCCACGTGAGTTCCAGATACAGCTTTTTACTATTTGATTTCCTTGACTATATCTTCATAAACTATTTAGATCACTTATAAAGAGCTTCCGGCAAATGGACAGGGCTCATTTATATGTGCCAGCCATATCTGAGATGGTTACCTTGAGCTTGCCCAGCCAGTTAAGGTGTTAAATGATCCCCAGATTAAGATTCCAAGACCTAAACCGATGGTTTTGATAATTGGGACAACGGCGATGTTCCCTGTAGATACAACATGCAGGAAAAACAGATCACTTCCCACACAAGTGCATTTCTAAGTGAAATTACTATTTTTTCCTGAATTTCACTTCTGCCTCAACACAATCCTAGAATGTACTCTCTCACACTCACTGGCTTTCCTTCCAAGATTCTCACAACCATTGACTTATGCTCTTGGGGGTCACCAGGGCCAAATCCCTGATGGTGTAGAATGTTGTCACTAGCACAGTTGCTATGGAGACAAGATTCTCGCTATGTTGCACAGGCTGGCCTCCCATTTTAGGACTCAAGAAATCCTATCTCATCCTTCCCAGTAGCTTGGACAATGCATGCTCCACCCTACCCAGCTCACTGCTGCTTCTGTAAAACACTTCCTACCCTCTCTGAATCCGACTCAGTCCTGTAGTTTCCTCTCCCAGGTTTCCTCTTTAGGCTTGTGAGCCACCTCTGTCTCCTGATTTGAACCATTGATCAGAGAGGGTCATGTACCCTGGTAACGTAGCTCCAGCCTAGACCGTCTGGAGTCTCAGTGTTCTGCTCTGAACTGCGGATGCAGCCTGAAGCTAGTGTCCTCCCCTGTGGTGAAGCTCAGAGGGTACCATGCTCCACTTATTTTCCCATTTGGGAAAGTTCTTCTGGTTTCAAGGTGTTAGTCTCCCTTCTAATCAGCTGGAATAAAGTCCTTACACCACCAGCTCCTCCCTTTCCTCTGTGCGCCAGACCGGTTGGTGGTGATAACCTACAATGTGCTTATATTTCTCAAGTTTGGCTCCCTACTTATCCACCCTGAGCTCTGTGGAACCTGATTGTGAGATAAAGATCTACAAGATGGGCCTGGCATGGGGACACCTATCTTTAATCTCAGATTCTCTGTGAGCTAGAGACCAGCCTGGTCCACATAGTGCTTCAGGTGAGCCAGGGCTACGTAGTGATACCTCTATCTCAAATAAATAAATAAGTAAATAAACAAATAATTTCAAAAATTAAAAAAAATGTTCATTTTGGCAGTGCATGTATTAAAACTGAAGTGATACAAATAGGGTTAGCATGACCCCTGCACAAGGAGGACAAAGATATCCACAAAGCATTCCACATTTTGCACTAGCCTTGACCAATATATATATATATATACACAGGATGGCAAAGGAGAGATGTCTAGTATGAAATTACATCAGGAAGCAGAGGCAGGAGGACTCAGAGCTCTAGGCTGGCCTGAACATCATGATGAGAAGTTGTTTTCAAAAGCCAAGAGAATGAGGGAACAGACACTGTTCACTCTCTCCAGGTGGTAAACAATCACAGAGACACAGCCAAGGTCCAAGGATTGGTAATGCAAATTCTGTTTTTTTACTTTACTTCTTGATCTCTGATTAATGAATTTCATTAAATCATTTAATCCCTCAAAGACTAAAGTGGGTAAGTAGCATCATTTTAATATTTTAAATTTTATTTGCATCTAACAAATTTATCTTTTAAAGATTGTCAGCAATTCTCTCTCTCTCTCTCTCTCTCTCTCTCTCTCTCTCTCTCTCTCTTTCTCTCTCTAAAATGGGAGACTTTTCAGGTTGAATTCATAGTGAGAGAACTGTTTCTGAATGGCTACCTGGAGATGTAGATTCTACTGTAGACTGTTAAGGCATTGATAAAGCAATGAGGAGATTTTTAATTGTCTGTTTTCTCTTTGCTAAATGTTACTCAAAATGTTTACATGCTGCTATTTGCCAGCTTTTGAGGATAAGCTCACAAATGATGTTATAACCAAGGGCTGCTCTCTAATAAACACTTTCTGATAAACATGCTGGAGGAAGGTCAAATGATACGATGGCATTTGAGTTATGTGTTAAAAGGATCAAATATCTTTAATAATTTTCTAGCAAGAACTTAAAACATTTAAAGGGAAAAGAAATCCAGAAATTTCCCAAAATGTATGAAAGAAAACAATATACAGCTCATGTCTGTCATGTGTACCTAATGACTATGAGTTCACTGTGCTTTTTCTCCTGGTTGTGACTACGACTATATGACCCATGTATAAGATGAGTATGCACATTACCTGTTGCCCAAATGCAGCCACCAAGCATTGCAAATGGCCAGAATTTAGGGCAGTGTAGTGTCAAGTTGACCACCAAGGCAACCAACCAAATGGCAGCACAGAGCACCCACTGAAGGAACATCCCTACAAATGAGACAACCTGGCATTACTTGGCAGAAAGATTTGAGTATATGCATGTTTAAGAATATCTGCAAGATGTTCTTAGAGAGACACACACAAATCCTGACATGTCTCCATGGTAGGCACGTGGTGCATTTATTCTTACAGCTACTTTATGTCATGGTGGGCCCAACCACAGACACCAAGGAAACAAACCTGGTCAAAAATCTGTAGGTACACCTCTACCTGGACTGTAAAGTCTAGATGCTTGACCCCGAAGACCACAACGGGTTCCTGCTTACCATGCTGTTCTTCTACTTTGTAGTCAAACCAAGAAATGCCTATTAAAGAATTTGGGGAAGAACGAGTCTGTATTTCTACTCTGATGCCAGTCTCAGCGCAAAACTATCAAGACATGGCACCGAGAACTTCTCAACTTAAGCCTTGGGATATACTTTGCCTTTTGTGGTTCACACAGTTGGAGTTTAATTCCCGAGATGAGACAGATTTTACAAGCCTGAGACTTAACTTTCTAGGCCAGCACTCCTGGGCTTTTTTGTGAGACAAGGTGCTACTGGCTAGTTACCAGAAGATGAACATAGCAGTGGCCAATCAAGACTCCTGTACCATCTAGGTCTCAGGGACTGAAAAGGCAGATATTCCACACCAAATGAAGCACCAAGGAAGCTGTCAGTCTACGCTGCCATTTTTGCTTGTAACTTGCAAAACTTTTGTCTATTTCTGTTCATTCTCACAACAGAGTCAAGGGAAAACAATGTCTTCTAACTTTTGAGACTTGTAACAAAGCAGTATTGGAGTAGAAAAGGAACTTCGTGCTACAAGTGAGAAACTAAAAACAAAAAACTGGTAAGACTTGCTGGGTTGGCAGTGGCTCAGACTAGAGCGTTCTACTATGTGAAGACGCCTTGGGTTCAGTTTCCAGAAACAAACACACACAAGGTGTAGAGGGTTGATCTGGTGCTGCCTGTACTACAATGATAAATTCTGTACTCCCAAACCTGCAGACTGCAGATCCTCACGTATACCAGCCTTAGTTGTGTAAGCATTGACCCTGATTGGTTAATAGAGAAACCTACAGCTATAGCTGGGCAGAAGAGAGGTAGGTGGGGTTGGCAGACCTGGGGTTTGAGCCTCAGGGCGGGACCACAGGGAGAGTGAGGGAGGAGGAGGAAGTAAGAGGTTGCAATGGGGTAGGTGGATCCTGAGCACTGGCCTTGAGGAGTAGGAGTAGGACTGGCCCAGGCAGAACATGGTAAGTAATATCTCGGGTTATTGACAGGGAAGAAGACAAAATAGCATAGAGGGTTGATATCTCCCTAGCTCTAGTGCTATAAGACTTATTATAAATATAAAGGCTTTGGGGTCTTTTATTTGGGAACTATATGGTCAAAATAGGGTAAACCTTCCCCCCAAATAATATTGACCACAACTCATGGGACCTGTGTCTAGGATCACAAACCCAACAGGTAGACCAGCTGTCCATTTTGGTAAGGGTTTTTTTTTTTTTCCTTGTTAACTTCCAAAAGAAAAGGCTAGGAGAAAGGATTTGTAATCCTTTTGTCTAAGCAGTATGAAGACTGAGGAACTAGGGAGATTTAAAAGTAACTTGGATGTTGCCTTCCTGTAGGTGTTCACTGTTGCCTCCACTCCCTTTTTGAAGGGCATGGGGCAGGCTAGGGCAATGCCTGCTTTCCTTCACTAAACCTCAGCTTGTACTCTTTCGCTGCACTGTGGCAGTGCATTTCTAAAATTATGGTCCTGAGCAAAACCATGCAGGAAAAAACCTCAGGACAGAACCACCTCTGGTTTGGAGAAAGACACTGATAAACTGCACCAGCAATACATTTAATTAAAACAACAGCAACAACAACACCCCAGAAATGAACAAAAATAGTTTTTAACTGATTAAATAATGGTTAAGTATAGTAACAGTATATTAGACCTAGACCTTTAATTTGTAAAGGACTGGAGGTTTGTGTGGAGGGCCCACTGCAAAGATTGTAGCCTGTGGATCATTGCAGGGCTGCAGGAACAGGGCTCTGACATCAGATGTGAGTGAGCCTGAGGCACAGCATATACGGTAAACTCGGGGATCGTGTGCGGTGAACTGAAAAAACACGGTATATGGTTTTGTGGTAAGGATGTGTGTCTGTGCATGCACACGTGGTAAACTGAGGCCGGGTGCAGAGCTCTGTGGAGAGGGATGCATGTGCGCATGCCCAGGTTACAGTACTGCCACGCATCTTTATCCGAGAGCGGCGTTCTGCGCTTGCCTCATGGTTTGTTAGAGATGAGCTGGCTCACTCGTAAACAGGTTTGTGTTCTGCTCAGATTGACCTCTCACGTATCAGCTGTGTCGAAAATTGGTTTTCAAATGAATGCTGATAGTGGAACTGGCCATAACTTACCTATTTTCTGAACACGGCAGCAGACACAGTCAAGAAGATGTTCCAGTGGTACCCACACCCTGCCTTCACCACAGAGCACCATCTTCCTTCCTGTCCTGACGCACCCTCAGTGCGCCACAAGGGGCACTGTGAGATGATCTATGTGAGTTCTAGTTACTAGGCACTATGATCAATAAAATGTATGTTTTTTAGCTGTTATTTTAAAAAGATAAAACAAAAACAAAGCAAATAACTAAGACACTTAAAAGCAAGTTTAGGTTAACAATAAAAAAGCCAATTACCATCACCAGTGTCGTATTTTTTAAGTGGTACAAAGTTGGAGCCATACAAGAGGATTGCTACAGCAGAGGAGAGGTAGCCGGTGGTGAGGTCTGTTGAATTATTGCTCATGGTGGCAGGGTGGCAGCTTGCAGACCGGCTCACGTTCGATCTGTGTTTTACAGGAGTTTCTGAAATTCAAAAACAAAAAATTCAAAAACAACAACAACAAAAAAATGAAGGTGAGAAGCTGCGAACCTGTGAACCAATTGTGATCCAGATATGAAGTCTCTGGGTCGAAAGGGGGCCAAGGCTCCTATTTGCAGATAGGTCGCTAAACAATTATCTGTCGTTTGTAGGCGATGCTCTTGCGCTGGCTTTGTTCTTTATCTGTACTACCATTCCTTTTTAAATCACTAACTTACAAGAAGAAACACCATTTTCCCCCTTCAGGATTTGAAAATCTAACTTTTTACAGGATCTGTACCCAGTTTTTATTTTCTGCATTTCAAGGATCACTCCCCTGTAAAGTTGTCTGGCATGACAAACAGGTTTCTGGACTCTTCTGTTGTGTCAATCAAATCCAAACTTTGCCTGAGAAGACTTCCAGAACTATTGTTTTCTAAGTGAGTGTTTGCTGTACTTCAGACATGAGCCTGAAGATGCACTCAGGTTGCAGGGCCATTACAGATACAGAATCTTTCCTGTCCATTAGTAGAGCCCTAGGTAGGAAATTCATAGCTCCAGAATCTTTCCTAAGGTACAGATCCGTGAGAGCATGTGCTTAATATGACTGGACCCTGGGTTCATCCCCCAGCACAGTGCACATACATGGTGTACATGCTGTGTGCATGCATGAATAAATATCTATACCATCAATTTTTAGAAATGAAGATAGACAAGAATCTCATAAAATCCACGATTGTCAGCAGTGTTATTCCCAAGGGCGTCTTACAGGAGCGTGCAAGGCAGCTACTTAGACATCCCTGCTGTGCGGTCTGGAGGAGACAAGCCATATAAGGTAACTGAGCTTTCAATAAAACCATTAAGGTCAGGACAAAGAAGAAAAAAATCAGGTCTTCAGCTAAATTATATTTTAAGTACTCTGTTGCTAAAGGTGTCCAGCGGCCACGATTCTGAACACTGCAAATCGAGAATTTTCTGTCACTGCAAAAAGTTCTATCAGATATCATTGCTACAAAAAAAGTTCTGAGCTGGACGGTGGTGGTGCATGTAATCCTAGCACTCTGGGAGGCAGAGGCAGGCGGATTTCTGAGTTCGAGGCCAGCCTGGTCTACAGAGTGAGTTCCAAGACAGCCAGGGCTATACAGAGAAACCCTGTCTCGGACAGTAGGTGAGGTACCCATGACGTGAGCTCAGATGCCTGACACCCACATAACATCCTGCAAAAAGCATGTAACTATAACTCCGTGGCTGGGTGAGGAGGGAGAAGAGTGAGGAGGGTCAAAGGGGCTCACTGGTCAGCCAGCCTGGTTTAAATGGTTAGGTTCAGATTCAGTGGGAGACCCTGTCTCCAAACGCTAGGCGGAAGGGCTGGAAAGATGGCTCAGCATTTGCGTCTCCTCCAGAGACCTGAGCTTTTGGGTTCCTGGTACCAAAGCTGAATAATGCCACCACCTGTAACCCCAGCCCCAGAAGATACAACACCCTCATCTGGCCTCTACAGGCACCTGCACACATGAACACACACCTGCACAAAGGTGCACACACAGGCACAACCATACACACATAAATTAATAATGTCTTTCCTCTGACCTCCACCCACGCACTCACAGGCACACATGCACACATATATATCACACACATACACATAAAAGCAAAAGGATCAAGCCCACCAGGAACCAAAAGTCAGTTACTTTGCAGTGACAGTATTTGGTAAAGCCTGCTGAACACAAGTCACTGTCACCGGCTGCATCCGCACCATGCTATTTCAGATTTATATTTTGTATGTTGATCCTTTGTAATAACCTCTCTGAAATGGAATTCAGAATAATACTGAGCTCTTTTTGTTCTTCTAGACTTAATACAGTGATGATACCCTGTGGGTATGTATTGAGGAAGGCATCCTTGAAGCCAATCTTATTTTCTATTTTAAGGGAAAAATATTCAAAGTTCACACATTGCTCTTCAGGTGGTCTTGTAGAGACCATCCTTATATTGGCCAGGCGGTAGTGGCACAGGCTTTTAATTCCAGCACTTGGGGGGCACAGACAGGTGGATCTCTGTGAACTGGAGGCCAGCCTATTCTAAAGAGTGAGTTCCAGGACAGCCAAGGCTATGCAAAGAAACCCTGTCTCGAACTCCCACACACACTCCCAAACCCAAACAACAAGACTCGACATTGTTATGGAGGATTTAACAGAAAACAGAAACCACTTCAAATAAGTGTTCACAATAAGCTTTGGAAAAGAAAATGTCTATTTGATATATGTGCATATATACATATATTTTCTTAAAAAACAAAATCATGGTGGGTAGAAAACATTTTCTACATTGGGGTGCAGCTAAGGAAGAGACAATGAAGTCTTTTAAAAAAGCTATATAGTAATTATTCAATATAGAGACTATACTGCCTGTAGGCTCCAAGAAAGTTTATGCCTTTAAGTGGCTTACAATGGCCCCTGCTCAAGAGTCAAGAGGGATGTGGGATCAGGAATACTAGGCGCAAACCAACAGTTCCAGCACTGGGAAGCTGAGGAGAGACTGCTCTTTGTTCAATAAATGAATAAGACAGATAGATAAATATCAGGGCTTTTAAATATGAGGCAGGAGAGCCCATCTAGAATTAATAGATAAATAAACAAATAACCAATAGGACTTTTAAATGTGAGGCAGGCGCTATTTTGGAAGGCTGTTGTGGGACTGAAAATACAGGTTTAACAGCTAAGAAATATTTTTTTTTCCTATTTTAATTAAAAGAAGCAAAGCAAGTGCAAGGATAAGAGGACAGCGCCTAACTGTTTAATGAGGTAGATTATTTTACAGGGAAGAAGGCTCCACTAAGGAATATTGATGGGCAGCCACAGGTTTCAGCCTGAATTGAATGAATAATCAGTAATGCTAATTAGAGCGCATGACCTCATTTGACTGCTGAATCAACTCCAGTCAGTTATGGCCTTAGATAAACGATGTTCATTTACAGCACACAACTCCAGCACATTTCAAAAAGCACATGATCTAATTCCCTGTGAACCAACAATCCCAGGCTGCCACAAGGAAGAGACCATCTTGCTCTAAATCAGTGACATTTCTGTGGTAGAAAGAAGCGTCATTACCTTACCAGACGTGCACTCCCAATTCCCCCTTAGCACACACCTATCCTAAACTATTCCTTTAAAAATCTTATTTTCAGCCCAGGTTGGTAGCAAACTAATTTTCGGCACTCAGAAGGCAGAAGCAGGCGGATCTTTGAGATCATCGCCTGCCTGATTCATATAGCTAGTTCCAGGCCATCCAGGACTACACTAGGGAGACCTGTCTTTAAAAAAGCAAGCAAACAAAATTTATTTATTATTATTATTGTTGTTGTTGTTGTATTTAAGTTATTAGTCCAGCATGCTTGGCAAACGCTCTGCTCAGCTATACCGGAACCCCCCCTTTTTTTTTACATGTTTGATTTGAGACAGTATCACAAGTTTTTCTAGGCACTTTAAACTCACTCCAGAGCCCAGTCAATCCTTAAACTTGTGATATACCCCCCACGTTCATTTAAAATTTTTTCAATTTTTAGTTAGACAATAGAATCATAAACATCACGTGGGTGGGTCAGGTAGCATGTGACCTGCCCATACAGGTTTACCTTAGCCAGATTATCAACCAGGCAGCAGCTATCGAAATAGTTCGCTTTTCTCCAAGGTAAAAGCTTTCAACAATCTGTGGAAAAGTCTCAAGTCCAAGTATTCTAAGGTTTACGTGTTAAGTATCCACTGATATTTTATTAAGCTACATTCATTCTAAAAGAAACTTTGTTACTTTCGTTTCATTACTGGTATATCTGCTGTTTTCCCTACTACTTTAAAGTTTTAAGTAGCTCCTCCCCTCCGTTTAAGATAGTGCCGGCGCTAGATCAATACCGCCTGCTCTAGTGTAAAGATTTCATTTCTGGTTTCTTTTAATTTCCTCCAATCTGAGGGCGGCTTCGCCTGTGCTGACTGGGCTGACGTCACTTGTGCTGGCACTTACTTGCTCTGCGAGTTTTCCCAAGGAGCTGCAGGCTGCAGGGCGCCTCTCAGACCCAGGGCCACCTCAGACTCAGGTGACCCGTGGGTACTCACTCAGCTGGCTCTCCCTAGGACTCCTGCGGACTTCCTGCCGGCAGCTGGAAGCACCAGAGTCCCTCCCAGGCGGAGGCTCGGGACAGCCTCCCAGTCAGTCAGGTGACTAAGGAGTCGTCGGGTCCTCTGTCAATCAGCTAGTTAACCAGAGAGGTTTTTTTCCCCCTTAAAGAAGAGTTCAGTCGAGGAGTGTTCCTCTTTCTCCACATCCTCTCCAACACCTGCTGTCTCCTGAGTTTTTGACCTTAGCCATTCTGACTGGTGTGAGGTGAAATCTCAAGGTTGTTTTGATTTGCATTTCCCTAATGATTAATGATGTTGAACATTTCTTAAGGTGCTTCTCAGCCCTCAGAAGTTCATGTGAAAATTTTTTGTTTAGCTCCATACCCCACTTTTTAATGAGGTTATTTGGTTCTCTGGGTTCTATCTTCTTGAGTTCTTTGTATATATTAGATATTAGCCCTCAGTCGGATTTAGGGTTGGTGAAGATCCTTTCCCAATGGTGCAACCACTTTGGAAATCAGTCTGGCGGGTCCTCAGAAAACTGGGCATGACACTTCCTGAGGACCCTGCTATACCACTCCTGGGCATATATCCAGAGGATTCTTCAGCATGCAATAAGGACACATGCTCCACTATGCTCATAGCAGCCCTATTTGTAGTAGACAGAAGCTGGAAAGAACCCAGGTGTCCTTCAATGGAGGAATGGATACAAAAAAATGTGGTATATTTACACAATGGAGTACTATTCAGCCATTAGAAACAATGAATTCATGAAATTCTTAGACAAATGGATGGAGCTGGAGAACATCATACTAAGTGAGGTAACCCAGTCTCAAAAGATCAATCATGGTATGCACTCACTGATAAGTGGATATTAGCCTAGAAACTTTGAATACCCAGGACATAATCCACATATTAAATGATGTCCAAAAAGAATGGAGGAGTGGCCCCTGGTTCTGGAAAGACTCAGTGCAGCAGTATAGGGGAATTCCAGAACAGGGAATTGGGAAGGGGTAGATGGAGGAACAGGGGGAGGGAAGAAGGCTTATGGGACTTGCAGGGAGTGGGGACCCAGAAAAGGGGAAATAATTTGAAATGTAAATAAAAAAATATATCAATAAAGGAAAAAAAAGAAGAGTTCAGTCTGAGTAGCAAGTCACTGTCTCTTAAACATTACACCTTCAATTGGGCTGTTTGTGGATAAGACAAAGCAGGAGCGATCTCACACTGTCACAAAAAATGACCACTCCACCCCGTTTTGCTTGCCTTTATTGCTAGGCAAGCACTATCCTAATTTACACTCCCAACTCTCGTTTCCCCCTTTTAAAACTGACACAGCTTATCCCAGGGTTGTCTAGACTGGCTTACGGCCTCTCCCATAGCCCAAATAGGCTCTGATCTTGTGATCCTCCTGCCTCAACCTCCCATGTAGCAGAATCGTGAGCTTAGACAAAGGCATCTAAACAATTAATGGACTAATGTGTGGGTGCTAATGTAATGTGTATTAGGTACCTGTAGGACTGTCACCTTTGTGGCTTGCTGGCACATTTCAATGGACAAGGGAGGTGGCTTTATACAAATCCACACACTGGAGTAGTTAAAAGTAAAAATTGGCCTGGGAGTTAATTTCTTTCATGTGAAAGCAGGCTGTGAATCACATCCCAGATCAATGCTTGTCTTACCTCAACAGCTGTAAGAATCATCGGAGCAATGGGTTAGTGTGCAGATTCTTGATGTCTGATGGAGACAGAGAAGAAAGCAGCCTCTAGGGTACAATGTAGACTTTCCTGCTTCTTCTGTAGCTGAAAACCACCCGTGTGTGTGTGTGTGTGTGTGTGTGTGTGTGTGTCTGAGAGAGAGAGAGAGAGAGAGAGAGAGAGAGAGAGAGAGAGAGAGAGAGAGAGAGACCTCCCCTAGATGGCAATGCTGTCTCTCTTGAATGCATACTAGCGTAGCAGAAGATACAGACGTGGATTTCAAGAAGAGGAAGTGCCTGGCCCTGCCCTAGTCTGAGTCTGAGGCAGGCAGGCCTCTTGGAGTTGGTTTAAGCCGACACCATCCACTAGCTGGTCATGTGAGATTCCCAAGAACGAGAAGAAAAGTGGAGACGTTAGAAGATAAGGTTTCCTGAAAGGAAGCCTTGCTTTTAACTCTACATTCATCAGAGAACTGCACTGGGAGGCAGAGTATCATGAAGAATGAAAGAAGATAATTTTCTTAAGGGAAATGATTAATTTAGCGATTGAAAAAAATTGAGAAACAACTTCCTGTTTGTGTGCACACATACACAGGTAGAGATTTGCTTATTGAGTTCAATTTTATGTACTTTGTAATTAGTTTCTTTAAAAACTTCCATATTAAATTAAGGGGTTTTAGCAACAACCATAATGTCTATGCAGAGGACCTAGTGCAGACCCGGGCAGGCTCTGCGACTGCATGAGCCTCTATGAACCCGGCTTAGTTGATTCTGTGGGCCTTGTTATTGTGTTCCTCTGATCCTACCATTCCCCGCCCCTTCCGCTAGGCTCCTCCAATAGGAGGGACCCAGCGGAGATCTCCAATTTGGGCTCTATGAAACTAAAGTTTGACTGTGGGTCTATGCATCTGTTCCTGCCAGAGGAAGCCCAACTGAGTACTTTAGATTAAGGTATGTTCGCATACTTTTTAGACGTAATCTATTAAACACTCAGTAGACTACATTATAGGAAAAACAACTTGAATATGCACTGGGAAAGCAAAACCATTCCCAGGATTCACTTTGCTATTGTCTTTGCTCTGTTGCAGTCATCTGGAGAAGAGTCTACAGGGTTTTCAAGTTAACCCTACAATACACAGACCCAGACTCTTTTACAAAGATACAGAGCATAAACAGAATCTAAGACGGCTCCACTTTATGACGGAGAGACCCTATGGCCACATCCTTCACTACTGTTTTAAAGTGACTGAACAGCTGAGGCTCCCTCTGTTGAGAACTCCCTAAAATGTAAAAGTATGCTGGAGTCTGTTTCAGGCCTGAGAGCTCTTTCTACGGACGTTTCTATCTAACGCTTTGTACATCATACTACAGAGAAAGCCCAAGCATGCCAGACTCTGCTCCAGGCTTTTTTTTTTAACTGTACCATTTGCACTAATAGCCAAACATAAATGTCTCTAAAGTAAGATCTAGATTTTAACTTTAGCTTCCTCTGTTAGCAGTATTTCTCTGGGAAAGTCGCTTTCAGAGGATTTAATTTTTTTTATTTCTCATACAAAATACTGGATTTCAGTTATGACATTTTCATCCACTGACCTTGCTATACCCTAACCCTGTTCTCCTCCCCTCCTCATTACCGCCCATCTGATGAGCCTAGGACACAGGAACTGGCAGAACAGTTTATAGGTAGTTCCAGCAAAGTCCTTGGTTCTCTAGCCGCAGTGTCTAAAGGGAATTAACTCCTTGTAAACCAGCACCCAGCCTGGAAGCTATACCTGGGGGTGGGTCTGAAAGTCGAGTCCAGGCATTGATCCCGTCGGGTGAAGCTTTAGAATTTGATGTCTAGATTTTCACAGTAAAAATGATTTAGATATTTAGTGCCCAACTTTATCCCATATGAATTTACCTCTTCAGAAGGGAAATGCTGCAGTAATCTTTCTTGATGCTCCACTGACTCTCCTTATGAAAAATGTATTTCAATGGCCCAAGTGGAGATCTAACATTCTAAGCTACCCAAAGCATGAGAGTTAATGCAGTTGGGCTGGTCAATCTGCAGGCTCACTAGCCAGACCTGGAAAGGGTGATTTACCTTAAGGGGTGGTAAAGAGGTGGGAAGAATAATCATCCCTTTATCGAGATAAAACGTCTTCCTCACACCTATAATGAGGTTTTTATAGAGTGAGCCTCCAACAGGCTCTGCTAGCTGTCCTTTCTGAATTTGGTTTCAGAGAGTTGTAACTTTTCCTTTTTATTCTTTTCTGTCTCTTTCTTTAGGATACTGGACAGGACATACACATGCCTTTCCCCTCTATTTCTTAGCCACCCCTGATCATCTACCATGTGCCTGCCTTCAAATGTCTTGATTTCTTTCTCTCCATCTTCTTCCTCTGGGGAGCTGTTGACTTTTGAAGCTTGCTTGTCCTAAGCTTTTTCCCTTTAGGTTCTTTCTTCAGAAGTGTTCTTCTGAGTCAATCACTAAATTATTTTAGCCACCTTACTGGTCTTCTTCTCCCATACAGTCCTGTGCCCTATTCTCTCTCTCTTTCTCTCTCTCTCTTTCTCTCTCTCCTCCCTCCATCATATACACACATGCCTAAATATAGACTTTGCATATGAAAGAAGACTTTTAAAAAAAGATTTATTTATTATCATATGTAAGTACACTCTAGCTGTCTTCAGGCACACCAGAAGAGAGCTTTATATTTCTTTTACTGATGGTTGTGAGCCACCATGTGTTTGCTGGGATTTGAACTCAGGACCTTCAGAAGAGCAGTCAGTGCTCTTAACCACTGAGCCATCTCTCCAGCTTGAGAGAAGATTCTTGATATTGTCTTTGTTTCCCCTTGTTACTTTTTCTTGTTCTTCCTTCTCCCATCCTCTTAAACCTCTTCCTACTCCCTCATAGTTCCCCTTTTACATGTACACGTACATTCATGTTTAAATCTAGATCTGCATATCACAGAAAACAGGTTGTCTTTCTGAGACTGGATGATATCATTTTACATTATGATCTCTAGTCCATCCATTTCCTTGCAAGTAAAATGAGAAGTCTTTTACTCTTAGGCATCAATTTTCTTCATCTTTTCATGTGATCAGAGTTACACACTGTATAAAACACTAAGATTTGTAGGTTGTGGTTTTCCTCTAGCATGCAAAGGGCTTGGAAGTTTTCTCTTAGATTAGGGCAAGTTTTCTTATTTGCTCCACATTTTCACATGGAGCAAACTGAGAAACCAACAATAATCTTCTTTAGAAAAGAGATCACGTTCTTTAGAGACCTGAGATCACAGCTTGGACTATTCCGGGACAGTGGAGGAGCTCGGTGAATGCACAGAATCACATCTTTCCAGAGAAGCGAGAGCCCACAGAGGCAGTGGCAGGCTGGGGGCGCTTGAAGAGACATCGACAAATGGGTACAAGGTGCCTAGGCTGGGAACGCTGGGTGCGTGGAGTAGTCCTGTGGGAACAGCCATGGGCCAGTTAGCTTTACTTTTACAGTTAGCTTGGGTTTTCAAGGTGATGATTGGAGAATTAAAAAAAAAATGAAGACTTTCCTAAGACAAAACCCTTAAAAATTTTAGTAGAACAGTGTTGGATGAAATAAAATTCTGTACAGACAGGAAATATGATATAAATCAGAAACTCAGACTTCCTTGAAGAAAATCCTTTAGGAAGGATATAAAGGTAAATCTAAATCGTTTACTTTAAAGATGATTGTAATTTATAAATGGTAAACTCTATGGGACAGGAGGGAGGGCTGGAAACTGTCTACAAGGCAGAACCTGACCTGTCTGGGAAGCAAAATAGTTTGCTTATTTTTATTTGTTTCCAATGCTGGATTTAACTCAGGATGTCAGACAAATGCTTTATCACAAGCTGCATCTCGTTCCTAAGGTCTCACCAGCTAGCCCAGGCTGGTATCAAACCCCTAATCACCCTGTCACACTCTCCCAAGTGCCAGGATAGCAGATATGTGTGGCAACACAGAGCACTATTGCAGAAAACACTGCAAATTCCATGTAGTCACTGCGTTATTTAATAATGAACTTAGATTAGTGGATGATGTCTACTGTGAGATTAGAAAAAGAAACAAAACCTGATTAGAGCAACCCCTAAGAAGTTTTCTTTTGAAAGATGTATATTGATAGAGTAAGAAAAGGGAAAAAACCCAGAATCTAATAATGTGTGGAATTAAAAGTAGAGAGGGCAAAAAGAGAGAGACTCAATGAAAAGACAAACAGTAATGAAGACTAAAATACAAGACCTAAGAATACATTGCTGACGAGAAATTCACCTTCATTTTATCGATAAGCATATAGATTTGGAAAGATGAGAAAAGATCCTGAGGAGGCTGGAGTACCAGTTTTATCTTCAAAGTACCGGAAGATTATCAGAGATTGAGAGCAACGCTGCATAATGAAAAAGTCAGTTTTCTAAGAAAACTGGAGCCTCTTTATGTGTCCTACGGCAGTGTCTGCCAGGCAAACGAGCAAATGGTAGGGAGGGAGGCTGGTTAGGTCCTCCCTGCTCTTCAGCAGTAGACACATAGAGATAAGTATCTAGGAAGGACACGTGGAACTGGGCCCTCCCGGGCTGAGAGGTTACACAGAATTTCATCCAAGAACAACCGAATCTATTTCTTCCCAAGCTCACTAGGACAGGCAAGTGATATCAACTACATTTTGTACAACACACAACACAATGTAACGATTAATTATAAGGTAGGACTTATGCTTTTATTTAATATGTATCCATATTGCATAACTTCAGCACGTTTGATTCAGAAGACAGTGCTAACAAGGCAGCTAAGAGGAGAGAAAAGCAGTACGGAAACTATAGTTCCCGACCTCTTCCAGTAAATGGACGGTGGGTGATATTTTTTTCTTTTTACATTTTCAACTATTTACTTATGTTCTCTATTTTGTAAATAATTTCAAATTGAGTGATTCTGCTTTCCTCTCTCAGAGCATTTCCATATATAATGTGAAATTAAGAACTGCGTGGAGGCAGAGCTAAATCTGCTGATCTCACTGCATTATGTAATCATGATTTTCTGTACTTTAAAAGACGTTAAATACTTAGCTTGCTTTCTTTCTTTCTTCTTTTCCCCTCTTCTTTCCTTCCCTCTCCCTCACCAGCCTCAACATTATCCTGTCAAATTTTTCCTAAAAGACTTAATGGAGGATATAGAAAGCAACAGCCATGCTGAGGCACGGTGTGTGTGTGTGTGTGTGTGTGTGTGTGTGTGTGTTAGATCACTGTCTTCTTTACTTTCCTCAGCCCCTGACTCTCCCGCCCCCTCCGACTCAGGTTCGATTCCCTTCATTGAGTTCTCTAGATCTAATGATTTCTTCTCTTCCTTTTCTTTTTCTTTTCTTTTTTCTTCTTTTCTTTTTCTTTCTTTTCCCTTCCCTCCCCGTCTCATTCTTCCTTTCTTTTGACAGGGTTTGTCTATGTAAAAATTCTCTTTAGACCACTGATTTCTTTTCCTTCCTTCCTTCCTTCCTTCCTTCCTTCCTTCCTTCCTTCCTTCCTTCCTTCCTTCCTTCCTTCCTTCCTTCCTCCTTTTTCTTTTTTCTTTTTTCTTTCTTTTTCTTTTTCTCCTCCTCTTCCTCTCTTCTTTTTTGCTGTTGTTGTTTGCTTTTGGAGACAGAACTCTGGCTATCCTGGAACTCCCTTTGTAGACCAGGCTGGTCTCTAACTCAAACAAATCTGCCTATCTCTGTCTCCTGAGTACTGGGATCAAAGGTGTATGTTACCACTGCCCAGCCTGAGGGAATGATTTCTAGGCTGAAATTGCTGTCAGGGTTGCTGAGGTACAGTTTACTCTCTTTGAGACCAAAGTTACCTGTAGTTCTACAGTGTGATAATATAATCACATGATGACATAATGATCCAATATATAATGTAATCACCCAAAGCACCTGATAATACAATGACTGCTTTCTTTCTGTGGCTACCTGGCAAATCAACAGATGTTCTCTGTAAGGCTTTTTTTTTTCTTTACACAGGGATGGAGTGTCACTCTCCCACATGTCACATGATTGCTGACAGCACATACATGTTGGATCTTGCACTCAAGTACAATATTTCTTCCTGAAGAATAAACAGCTTTTCCCTATGTTGTATTTGAGCTACAGTCTGATCCTTGTTGTTGGTCTGGAGTCTCTGAGCAAGTGACACCTTGATACATGGAAGGACTGAGACACTGCCTTAGTCGGTGGCCAAATGCACCCAAGTGAAGGAAGAGTGCAGAGACATGTACTCCTTCCTTGATGGGTCAGAGTATGGGGCATGTGTGGGTTTTGCTGCATGTTCTTGGATTTGTTCCATGTCAGTAACTTGAGCAGGAAACTAAAGAGGGAGACAGGAGACATGCCGGTCTCTGCACGTGGCTCTGCTCCCACCCGCGTACTCAGGGCCTGGCTCTCTTGGCATCTGCCTTGAAGGCTGGGCATGAGATATTCCCCGCCACCACCGAGGCCTTTTATTCCTCGTTTTGAACTGATATGACCTCGTTTGCTAATATGACCTCGTCACCTTATTGATGTGTCGGGAGCGGGGTTATTTAAACCAGTAATAAAAAAAAAGAGTCAATTCTATCATCTTCAATATATTCTTTTCACGAAGAGCTTATCATAAAATCGAATTTAATTAACATTTTCAAAAGCAACTTGGGATTAGGAAATTTTTAAAAATTGGTGGTGCTTGGTTGAAGGTGAAATAAATGTTTCTGCCCTTCCTAGGGCATAATTTCCACAACAAAATGTTTAACAATAAAAGTTATGCAATGCCCCAAATTAACCTGTAAGGTCCACCTGCCCACGGACCGAGTAACTTCCTGGAATTCTGGGAATTGTAGTTCTTGGGAAATAACAAAGCCTCATGGGAAAGTATGGCAACTGTAGGTTTTACTTTATAAGCCCTGCAGCGCATGGCTAAAGGCCATTCTCAGGAGGGAATTCCCGGGAAGGTACTGACCAGAGCCCATCGCTTGGTCAGTGTATTGATTGTTTAAGAAAGCTTGCCTCTAAGTTGGCCCAAAACGTTGGAGTTGGGTTTTCTGGAGAATCTCAGGATTATCTGTTACTCCAATAAAGAATAAAACTATTACCTTTACTAACTTTTCAAGACAAGGTTCACTAAGAGTTTTGCTTTACTCTTCATAAAGTTAATAATTCTTGAAATAAATAAAATATACTTTTAATCACACATTTTGAGCTTAAGGAAACATTAACACTACCTATTTATATTTGCTTCTAAACTTTTTTCATTTAAATTTGTGCGTGTGTGTGTATGTGTGTGTGTGTGTGTGTGTGTGTGTGAAAGAGAGAGAGAGTGAGAGAGAGAGAAAGAGAGAAAGAGAGAGAGACTTGTATATTGAAAGGATAGAAAATAATGCAGCCTAACTCTAATGACCCCAAGAAATCAGTAGTTTAAAATGCTATCTCGCTTTGTTAGAAACTAGGTAAAAGGTCACATTCCAGAGCCTGCGCTTTGTTTAGACCTAGCGGAAAGGCCTTGAATAGGTGATCCTGGCCCCATAGGGTAACTGGAAATGGGCTAAGCTTATCTTCTGTAAACTTATGCCATTACCCCTAAGCAGGAGTTCACGCAGCTGTAGACTTTATAGAAAACTAATTGGTCCACTGAGCGCGGGCTCCGATAATTTAAACTGATTGGCCTAAAAACTATGGAGTGGTACAGATCAATTGGCTTGCATTTTGCAGGCTCTCCATGCTAAGAAATGATTGGTTTGTGATTCTCGGGCTCTGTCGTAAACTTATAAAAGCTGTCGCAATTCGGCACTCGGCGTCCATAGTCCTCTGACCCTGCGTGGTGCGCGGCTATGGAACCCAGAATTCTGGAAATAAAGAAATCCTCATGCTATTGCATTGAGACCGTTTCTCGCGAGTGATTTGGGTGTTGCCTTCCGGGGTGTGGGGTGCAGGGGCACCCTTGGTTTTTTTGGGTCTTACATATATCAGTATAGGTGCCCACAAAGACCAGATGAGAAGCTGACTTATAGTGGAGCGTGGAACTGGAGTTCCCAGGCAGTCCTGAGACGAGTGTATATTATTTTAGGGGTAGAATCCAGAGCCTTAGGTATGTTAGGTAAATATTCTGACTAAGCTACTTTTTTTTTTCTAAGGAAGTATTTCACTGTCTAAGGCTGGTCCCAGACTCATGATCCTCGTGTCTCTGCCTTCTAAGTGGTAAGATCGTAAGTTGTGCCACTATCCTTAGCTGGAGGCTCTTAGGGCCTAAATATTCATGCAATTCATTTGAAAAAATTCCTGTGAAGTATATCCTATGCCCCAGACACTGTTCATGACACTGGGAATAGATTAAAAACTAAAACAAAACAAACAAACGAACAAAAAAAACTCTGTACCAATTTAGCCTACAACTAAATAAAAGGAATCAGATCATGAAATAGATCTATAGTATGCTGTAAGGGTTCATGATTCTCAGAAGATTGACACCCCAGACTCAAAGTATGCAAACGCAAAGAGTGTTTTATGCTGCAGAAGTCCAGCATGCAGGGGTCTCCCCTTACCAAGATGGAGACACTCCCAAGTGAGCTTGCATGGCTGTTTTAAAACGGGGAATTCTGGGGTAGGTGACTTCTATGCTGATTTGTTGGGTCCATCCTACACGCATTCCATTACCTGGGTGTGGAGGCTGGAAACTTGCTGGGGAGTCTGGAAACTGTCATGGAGGAAGTAGCTGAGGAAGCCTGGAAACTGCTGCTGACCCATAGTCCTTGCCTCAGGCCAGGTGGCAGGGCAGTGTCTGAGTTCTGGACTTGCCTGGAATTGCCCAGTTCTAGGAGACAGAGATTTAGGCAGCCTAACCTTCTCAAAGTTAAATGGAGATAAGAGGAAAAAAGAGATAGGGGAGGAGTGGCCCTTAAAGAGGCCATTGAGGCCTTTCAGGAATGTCAGGGTGTGGCTGCAGCTGATGCTGGGTTAGTCTAGAGGAGAAAGAGCGGCAGAGAACAATTCTAGAGAGGCCTTAAGTGGAGTGGGTAAGAGGCTGGCTGGCTGGACCACTGAGAAGGCTTTGTCTACTTTTCTGAGGGAAGCCGAGTGCCTAGAGTATTCCAATCACAGGGCGTAGGAAAGTCATCCTTTACAGACACTCCAAGTGTCTAACATTAAAATATATATAAAAAGCTTGGTTATCTCCCGTAGCCTTTGGAAGTCTAGACTTTGGAGTGTGGACTGAAGGCTGGGCTCTCAGGACCCGAGGTGTGGCTGGGTCTGGAGATGGCGTCTTACCCACATCACTATGCACTGCTCTAGTTGCCGTCTTGAGAGCTCAGTACCTCTTCACGTGGGTTGCTGGAGTATTCCGACACGGTGCTGGCTCCGCACAGAGTGACAGGTTTAGGGAACAGAGCGTGTCCACTGTCCTTTGTGAGCTAGCCTCTGAGGTCACACTCTGTTAATGCTTCCTTGTTTATCACAATGTCCCTAGTTCAGTGGGAGGAGACATAAGGCAGCATGGACTCCTTGAGGCCAGCCTCATCGAGGGCTCTATGGAGGCGGATACGCAGGAGAATAGAGGAAGAGACTTAAGGAAGTTACGCAGTGTGAAAGACCAGGAAAGAGGTTTGTCAGGGATCCAGATACACTGGTGACATAACACCCAGGTGTGGTGACAGGTTGGCAGGAAGAGCTCACGCAGGATTCTCCAGGCCTTTCCTGCTTCTCGGTGAGGTAGGAAACACGGTCATAGGTCATGAGTCAGGACCATTAAGGGAGTGATGGAACTTTACAAATATTTAAAATGTCTCAGTTCCTAAGGTGCTTAGTGCTTATTGTCAATAACCTTGCTTAGTTACATCTTAAAGGAAAGAATACTAAACCATCAGCCCTCGGACCATTGTTCTATCATAAAAGACATCCTGATTTTTTGTACTGTGAAAAAAGTATATACACATATATATGCATGTATATGATATTATGATAAGCACTTTTTTATGTATGTATATGGTATTATAATAAACACTTTTTATGTATGTATATATTATGATAAACACTTTTTATGTATGTATATGATATGATTAACACTTTTTTATGTATGTATATGATATTATGATAAGCACTTTTTTATGCATGTGTATAATATTATGATAAGCACTTTTTTTGCTTCGGGGCTTTTTATACTCATGGTATGGAAACTTCTAGCTCATTCTTCGCTTTGCAGTTAGATTGCTATTTCTGCATATGAAAAAGAACAATTTGAAGATAATGAAGTGTGCTCAAAAGAAGCAACTAGAAACAGAGCGGGCTCGGAGGAATAAGATCTTGGTGTGCAAGTGTGAGGGCCAGAGCTCAGATCCTTAAAGTCTGTGCAGAAGTCTGCTGCAGTGACTGCGGCTGCTGGGAGGTGCAGACGGGATCCCTGGGCACACCAGCTAGACAGACTAGCTAGAGTTAGGAGGGAAGAGTGATCGAGAACAGTGCAGCATCAACCTTGGGCTTCCCCAAGCACATTCACACAGGTACATGCAAATCTACACATACACACCCACCGCAAACATGTGAACACACACATACACGTACACAACACACACACACACACACACACACACACACACACACACACACACACACACAGACCAAACCAAGTCTTGTCCTTGCTCAGTCAACCAAAGACTAACCAAGGACAAAACCACTGAAAGACTTAGGTTAGCTGACTCATTGTGGTGTGGGGGAGGGCAGGAAGGGAGATGTGTCAGATGTTAGAGGATCTGTAGGGTGTCTCTAGAAATGAAAGGGAGGATTCTGTGAAAGCAGGGCTTGGGTGAAATCAAGTGAAACATTTTACTGGATGGAAGCGAGTGTAGGAAGTCAGTATCATTTCTGGACAATAAAATGGACCTATGATCCCGTTTCCTTGGAAACCAAGATGTCAAATGTGTTCACACACCGTAGCCACATCCAGGTGGAATGCTAACGAAGGCTGCTTCGTTCTGCAGGGATTCTAACTCTTCTGCACACAAGAGAGTCGCACATTTCATTTACTTGAATAGTTTTATTTTGATATTTGCATCCCAACTAGAATACCTCTTGAAGCATGTTTAGAAATTCTCACAGCTAAGGTTCACAGTTAGGCTTGCTGATGGCCGAAGGAGGATCCATAATGGCAAGTTTACAACCTTCCTAGTTCTAACTTGATCTGGGTATCAACTGCTGGCCAGGCAGCCGACTGGAGACCTACTGCTGCTGTAATAGGGAACCTCCACGAGGGGGCGCTCGTTCCATGTGTTCATAGCCACAATGCCGGACAGGATCAGGCCCTGGGGACAGGTTAGCACCAAGACAGTGTTTCCATGAAACAGTTGTTCACAGTTTTAGAAACATGGCTCCTGTCTTCTGTGTCTTCTTTTTGGTAAGAAGTTCATAAAATTTACAAAAACAAAACAAAATAACAAACAAGCAAACAATACTAAGAGCCACACGAGGGAAAAAAAATGTCATAAACAAACAAAACCCGGGGAAAAGTTGAGAATGCAGAAAAGAAAACACTCTCCGGGGTCTATCTAGCTTCTGTTTTGAATAAAGACCAAATCGCTCTTAAGCACAGCCCACAGCTCTTTTGCCAGGAATAAAACCTGCCCGAAATGTGAATAAAGAACTCTGATTTTATAAGGAGAACAGTCTATTCAGCTAAACACCAATCTAGAAATCAGAAATTGACCAACTTCTCACGTTCAAAAACATAAAATTCTTGAATTTAATCTAAGGTGGAACCTAACATTGCAGAAGTTAACTTCAGAATTCCCCAATGACCTCACACGGTCTCTCGGGCCGTGTTTGTTGGCTTGGTCCTGCTTTGCATCAGTGGCTTTACAGGTAAGCGTTGTGTTGTAGGTCTATGATGGGGGAAGGGCAGAGGGGAAAGTCCAGCAGAGATGCGAGAGGGCGCCTCCTTGAAGTGGGGAATCAGAGGAATCCACACAGTGAGAAGGAGGAAAGGCACCCATGGAACGGCCTAGGAACAAAGCCGTGACTGTACTAACCAGTGATCAATAACTACTGAACGAGCCTCCGGGGTGTGGGTACACTCACCACCTGCTCGCATTGGCGGCTCGCCCCTGTGGGCACCACTGTCAGGAAAGAATGGGTAACAGGGATGCAGAGTGATGGAAGAGGTACTTGTGGAAAGACTGAACTGGTGACATGACAGCTGTGATCTGTAAGAGAGAGGACTGGGACGGATGGTGGACCACGTCATTGCCCATGGAGTCGGCAGGGTGGTGGGCACCAGCCTGGAGCTTAAGCAGAGGAAGACTCAATGCTGGCACAGCCGAGCATCACCCTAGATCTTGGCAATGGCGGAGGCTGGAGATGAGGAACAGCTCACTTTCTTCATTAGAGCTCATTAAAGGACTATTGTGCCCGGTGATGCTGCTGAAGCATTGGGGGTGGCGAGGGTGGGTGGGTCCCTGGTCCTGATACGGCCGAGGTCTATATCGATGTCTGAGAACTGTGTTGTCAAATGACCACATGTGGATGTTTGTGGCCTGTGCCATGGTTTGAGTCCGCGTTCATGTCCGTGGGCCGTGCTACCCCTGGGGACCATAATGATGTGATCGGCCTACACTGCACCTTGAGACCGTCCTGATGACCAGGTCTGGGCTGCTACTGAGGGCCATGTTTGGGTCCATATCCTTAAAACAGCCAGGTCTGTGTTGAGGGCTGTGGCCTGAGCTAACACGGAAAACGATATTGATGCCTGTGGTCTGTGTTGCAGCCTGAAGCCATGTTGAGTTCCACCGGCAATGTTGTCACTAGGGGGCTACATCGATGTGGGTGGCTTGCACTGCCACCTGGGTCCATGGTTATGTCCAGGCCTGTGCTGCTGCTAAGGGCGGAGTCCGGGTCTGTGGTTCTTTGCAGGTGGGTTTGGGTTGATGTCTGTGACCCATGTTACACTACTCAAGGGCACTCGGATGTCAGTGGTCTGTGCTGAAGCCGAAAGCCATGCTGATGTCTACGATCCCAGCTGCATCTGGGTCCACCGCCCTACTGCAACGGGAAGCCCTGTTTGTGGTCTGTGTTGACACTATAACCATGTAAAAGCCCATAATCCACGCTCACACGGTCTGTAAAGTGCAAGTAAGCAACTTTCACAGTGATCTCAATGACTACAGGTGCACATCTGAGAAAGAGGCACATGGAAGATAGAGGCGACAGCCCCAATCTCCACCCAAACGCCTCTCCGCAAAGTAGCAGCAGCCTAGACAGGAAGCCATTAGAGGAAACGTAAAAAACTGCAATAGGATGCTATGGTGTCGCCCGCCACACTAGATAACTTCCGGGAGCCACGCTGGAGAGGAAAAACTCGGCTCCATTTAAGGCTCATGCTACTGAGAGTTTGACCCCGTTCCAGTGAGTATATAGATAAATTGAACTTTTTCTTTTCCTGGAGGGGGGATAAGAAGGGTGGGGAGAGGACAGGGAAGGACTGGGAAGGAAATGTGAGAGGAGTGTATGATGTGAAATCCCCAAAGAGCCAATACAAATATCATGTTGGCAAAATAATAATAATAATAATAATAATAATAATAATAATAATAATAATAAAAAGTAACTGAGCAACTTCTCTGAGCAAATAAGGCACAGGAAGCGTCTCAGTGTTCATTATCTTGTCTGTTCTTGGAGCTGCTTTGCCGGTCACATACTGTTAATCCTAAGGATGAGGGTCCTCAGCTCACAGAGGAGCTTACCTAAGTAGACTATTTCTTTCTTTTTTAAATTTAAAAACATACAGCTTGATCCAGAGTTTCACTATAATCAACATTTATTAAGCCTTAATTATACTTAATAAGATATGCCTGTTTCCTTTTTGCTGTTGTTGTTGTTTTGAGACAGGTTTCTCTGTGTAGCCCTGGCTGTCCTGGAACTGACTCTGTAGACCAGGTTGGTCTCAAACTCACAGAGATCTGCCTGCCTCTGCCTCCCAAGTGCTAGGATTAATGGCGTGTGCCCCCACCACCCAGCACCTTGTTTTCTTAATATTTTCTTTCTCTTCCTCCTCTTCTTCTTTGTTATCTTTTTAAATTTTCTGAGATTATAGTATAATTCTATTCCTCCCTTCCTGTCCCTCCCTCCAAGCCCTACCAATACCCCTTCTCATTCTCCTTCAAATTCACTGTTTTTTCAGTGTTATTCCATGCATATGTAAACATGTGTATGTATATACACACATGAATGTGCATATAGATACGCACATACATATATAAATATATACATTGTTCTAAGTGAACCTGTTCAGTCTGTAGGTTGTTAGTGCTAGTTCTTAAGCCAAAGTCTTTCTGAATCTGGTGACTGTGTTATTGATTAACACATTTTCCAAGTAATGTGAGATTATGCGCCTCATTTGGCCCCTTAGCTTGACACAAAACATGTAGTGGAGTAAGGGTTTCATGAGGTGCTCATGTCTTTAAGTGTGTATCCAAAAGGTCTATTGCTCACCACTGCCGGTCAGCTGTGCCCTGTGGATTTTAATTTCTGAATTTGAAGTCTCAGCTTGGCTTTGTTCCCACAATCCTTTTATTTCTCCAGTAAATTTCCCATTTCATGCTGAGTGCATTGATTTCTCTCTTTCCGATCTCACCTACGTGCTATTCTTTTTCACAAACTAGTGTCCCTGCAAGAAGCTGTTTTGGAGTTGCCAAACGGCTGTAAGAGAAAGAGCGGATATGCTTGAGAAACAACTGGCGGGCACTCATTAGTTGAAACCAAAAATCTACCCAGATGGCAAATCGAATGTGAAAGCTGAACATGGGTCCCTGTGCCTGGAGTTCTTTCTCCACAGCCTTGGACAAGAAGAAAAACCATAGTCTTGGATTGAGAACCTTTTCAGATCTGGTGGCATTCAAGGCTCAGCAGCCAAGTCTCAGGACCTCAGTGTCCTCTACTCTTGTCACCTGGCGGAAGCTGTCTAACCACCCTTGGCAGCTGTTTCCAGAGCCAGGAACAAATTCTCTGTGTCCCTTCAGTGGCATGTGCCACCATTGATTTTCCCCTTTCTTTGCAGGTTTCTGTTCCCATGGTTAAAGGACACCGTGTTCTCTGCCTTCTCCTTCAATGCCCTGCAAGCTCCTTTATCCTTCTACTCGGGTGTTTCTGCCCATTGTTCCTATTTCTGCCTATTGTTCCTAGTGCTGGGATTGCTTTTCTGAAACCCAGCCCTATAGTTCTAATAGCTTACTCAGATTTACCCAAACCAACCTTGTATACAATTTTCTATAATTTCCAAAATGTTTATGTCTTGTCTCTTGTCCAGCACAGAGAACATTGATCAGGGATGTTTGCTTTTAAGGTTCTGTATTCTCATCCATTTTTCTTCCCTCCCTCCCCAATTCCTTCCTCCATCCTTTCCTCCCCTCCCTCTCTTGCTCCCTCCCCATATCCATCTCTCCCTCCCTCCCCCAACCTTTCCTCCCTTCCTCGCCTATCCCTTCCTCCCTCTCTCCCCACACCCCTCTCTCTGTCCTTCCCTTCCATCTTTTGTTTTTGAGACAGGTTTTTCAATATGTATCCCAGGTTGGCCTAGATTTCCAACCTGTAGACTAGGTTGTCCTCAGTCTCACAGAGGTCCATCTGCCTCTGCCTTCAGAGTGCTGGGATTAAAGACTTGTGCCACCATACCTGTTCTCAACCATTTAGATTTCATTCCTTTTATTGAAAATAGATTTCCCCCTCATATGTCCAGATTATGGTCTTTCCTCCCTCTACCCCTCTCAGCTCCTCCCTACTTTCCCCCCCACCCAGATCCAGACCTTCTGTTTCTCATTAGGAAACAAACACACTTCTAAGGGATAATAATAAAATAAAAGATAAAAGAAACACATCAGATGCAGACAACACAAACAGAAGGAAAAGACCCCAAGAGAACTGTCGAGAAAGTAAGGCCCAGTCATCAGCACACGCAGGACTCCCGTGACCACACTAGACCAGACAGGAGGCCATGATACGTCTGCAAAGGGCCTGGAGGGTGAAGAGGGAGAAGAAACTATATAAATAAAATAAGAACCAAAAAATAAGATGGAATTAAAAAAGAAGAGGCCCGACATGGCATTGTGATGCGGAACCCTCCCCACCCCCACATCCTGTTTTCTGTTGGCGCTCACCTACTGAACCCATAGCTTGCTCTTGATTAGTTTCCCCGAGTGAGACTCTCTTGGAGAAAACTAAATTTTCATTTGCAAGTTCAATCCTTTTTCTTAATTCACACTGTCTAGTCTGCCATAACACACAACCATTTAAAGAGCTGTTGCTATTTAACAAATCATAGGTATAGGCAATCTTGGAGTACAATTATAGAGGGAATTCGAAATTTATGGTGGCACTGTGTAGTTATGTCACCTTGACATAAGCAAGAGGGAGGGAACCCCAATTAGTAAAATGCCTTCATAGGACTGGGGTTTAGGCAAGCCTGCAGGGCATTTTCTTAATTAGTATTTGGGGGTGGGGAGGCCCAGCTCACTGTGGGTAGTGCCATCCCTGGGCTGAGGGCACTGGTGCTGTGAGAAAGTGGCTGAGCAATCAAGGAGGACCAATCCAATGAGCAGCATCCCTCCCTGATCTCTACATCAGCTCCTGCTGCCAGGTTCCTGCCCTGGTTGCGATTCCTGTCCTGGCTCCCTTCTAAGATGAACAGTACCATGGAAGTGTAAGCTAAATAAGCCCTTTCCTTCCCAAGTTTCCTTTGGTCATGGTGCTTCTTTACAGCAAGAACAACCCTAGCTAAGACACTAATCAAGACAGCTGGTTTTATCAAAATCAAATGAGTACATTGTCTTTTATGGATTAGAGCAATAATTTCAATGGGGCATATTTTCTTGATTTCTTTTGATTCTCCACATGATCTCAAAATCAGTATCTTTAAATATGCCATCTTTTATTCAGGGACATGTCTGGCTGTGTTCACCCATCTTCTGGGAACAGGACATTAATAATTCTTAGCACGACTCTGCTTCATACTCTTAGTATATAACTGAGTATTGTCACTTCTTACAAGAACCCACGTCACTGGCCCAATGTGACTGGTTTGAGGATAACAACTTGGTCCGAGCTGAGCTACTTAAAAAAATATAGTTAAAGTGATCGATTTATTTTGTGGTTCCAAGTGGGTTAATTACAGCCCTTCATTAGACTGATCAGAATAAAGATTGTTCCTCCTTGATAAAAAGATGAGAAATGAAACTACAGAGGTATCTACAGAGGGAGGGAGAGTCCCTTAGAGTCTGAAGCCAGAGCCAAGAGTTGCAAAGAAACAGAGGATCCAGTCTCTGAATCTCATTTGTTTTGGGGTTACCTTTCAGCAAACATTAGCTCAGAATTTTGTACTTTATGTTTTGGAGACCCATTGACTCTATGAAGGAAGCAAACTGACTTTCCTATGGACCTGGCAATAAAATGCAAGTACCTAGCATGATCAGAGAAATGGCTGCCTGCGTCAGTCCTTTTTGTTCCTGACACTTCAGAACTAGCTTCTCTTTCAATCCAGTTATTTATTTTATTTTATGTGTATGACTCTTCTGCCTGGATAGATGCTTGTGTACCATGTGCCTTCCTGGTGCTCACCGAGGCCAGAAGAAGACATTGGATCCTGTGGAACAGATGGTTTTAAGTTTCCATGTGGGTGCTGGGAACCAAACCTGAGTCTTCTGGAAGAGCAGCCAGTGCTCTTAACCACTGAGCCACCCCATGAGGCTCTCCCTTTTCCTCTTGAGTCAACTTTTGAATTAGTTTCCATCAGTCTTTTTTGGGGGCTGGGTTTTGTTTAGAGTGGTGAGGATGATGGCGGCAAGATTCTCTAGACTTTTCTCCTTCCCAAAGTCAAAGCCTCTAGAGAGAAGTCTCTGTCAATGAAAAATTGACTAAAGACTTCTGATTGGTGTAGCTTAGGTCATATGACCACTTCCCAGTGAACTACTTTGGCCAAAAATATGGGCTATTCTGTCCAGACCCATCATGCATTATTTCCTTGGTGCTGAATAGGTCATACACAGCTGTTTTGGGGGGAATATATTCCCCAAACAGGTGAAGTAGGGAGATACTATTACCATAGAGGGTATATAACAATCTGAGAGGACCCACTGTTCCTACCACAGTGTGCTACACCATTTTTTTTAATTGTTGGTAAAATTCTGTCCTAGATTCTGAGCAGCAGCAGTAAGTAACTTTCTGCCTAAGTCAGTTATTTTCTCCCATTTCTAATCAAGAGTTCTGATGAACACACATTTCCCTCCCATCATTTCCTTCCCAGAGTCTTGTCTCCCTAAGTGGCGCTGTTGACTAAAGCACTCTAGTTAGAAATAGAGGAATCTTCTCCAATATCCCCCTTCCTCCACATACCCTCAAATGTGAGGATTATCCTCATTTTGGCCCCTTTCCCTTTCTGTCTCTGATGTCAGCTTCAACTTTGAAATATCACTGTTCCCAACGTCACTGTTGCATCTCTAGTGTTACACACTTGGTTATGCCTTCATCATCCAGTCCTTACATGTGTGCTGAATTTGTTTTTGATTTGTTTATATCGTGTGTGTGTGTGTGTGTGTGTGTGTGTGTGTGTGTGTGTGTGTGTACATATTGGTGTATATGTAGAAATCAGTGGATCTTTTGCCGTACTCTGTTATCTCTATCCATCTTGTGGGTCCTAAGGTCAAACTCAGGTATTCAGGCTCAGTGGCAAGGACCCTTTGGCCATTTTCCTTCAAGAGGAATGGTAAACTTTCCTTAAGTGTTAGAATGGGAGATGGGCTTCTCAGTGTGTGCAAAGACCGTGGCTTCTTCCTGATGTTTACAGCCTGGACTGCTAGACTACAAAGACCTCCCACAACTAACCTTTCCTCCTATGCAGAACCTCATGAACACGCTGAGGTTCCAGGCTGCTGGGGTAGTGCATGCCCCTCATCAGAGGTAACTTACCCCAACTGAACCCAGCTCTCTAGTGCATGTGTCTGTGAGTCTGGTTGTCAGGGTTCTAGGACCCAGGGTGTCAGGATATGCACTTTAAGATGACATCGCTCTTCTCGGGGTGGTGTGGGACTCTGAATGTTTGCCTGCCACGCCTAGCTGGCCTTTGAACTCCCAGGTCTCTGCATCTGTTCTCATCTGTGGACCAGGGACCATCTCTAGGGCCATGTCATTGTTGTTTGTCCCTTTCATCCACTGCTATCCAGACATTCAGCTTCACATCATATTTAGGTACACACTACTTATTCTTAAGATGCCTTGATATCTTGTTTCCCTTCAATGTTTGTGGGTGTAGCTTTAAGGAGCTCCTGTTTTCTGCAACCATTCAGACATACTATACTGGAAAAGGGTTTAAAAAGTCATTCCTCAAGAATCTCACATATGTATACCATGTATTTTGATCAAATCTACCTCTTGCTTCCCACCTTTAACTCCCCCGGAACACTTCCCCTCACTCCTCTCCCAACCTCATGTTTTCTTCCTTCTCCTCTTCCTCCTCTTCTTGAAGAAGTCGAGTCCAATTAGTGCTGTCCAAATGTGCATGGGTATAGAATATCCAGTGGATCATGAGCGACCTCAGATGGCCAATATATCTATAGTTAGGGGTGGATTCTCTTAAAACCCTCTCTCATCTCTGAGGAAATACTGGCAGGCTTGATTGTGCTCAAGTCTAGTGTAGATAGACCTGTCTGCTCATGAGTGCAACTTCCCTGTCATGTGAAGAACGCATTGTCATGGCAGTCCTCCCAGACCTCTGGCTCTAAGAAGACATCTACCACCTCTTTTACAATGCTCCTAAGCTGCGTTGGGGTCAGGGCAGGTGTGACGCAGATGTCTTATTTAGGGTTGGCTATTCTACAGGCACTTTTTTCTTTGCACTTTGTCTAGTTGTGAGTGTCTGTGTTAATTGATGTTCATTGCAAAAAGTAACTCTCTTGTGAGGCTGAGAACTGTATTACTCTAAGGGGCATAAGGCTAAGAATTCATAAAATAGTCTGATACTCTGCCCATTTAGCAGAATAGTAGATAGTAGGTTCTTCTTTGTATCTAGAACCTCCCCAGTGATGGGTTCTTAGCAAGTTTTGCCGTAGAGATTTTCATTTATTCCTCTGGAAGAGGCCTTTGTCGGATCACAAAGTGTCTGGTTGCCCCAATGACATTTGTGGCACTGTTATTCCAATAAGCATATCTTGCTGGGCTGGTTGTTACTGTAGCTCTTAGGGTTCACAGCAGTGCAAGATTTGCTGGTGATTTTTCTCCCTCAGCAGCCTGCATAGCATCTTTGAGTACTGAAAACCCTAGCCAACAGGAAACTTCTGGGTCGGTATCAGTTTGTTTCTCCTCATGCTGTGACAAGAAAGTGTGTGAAGTCTTTAGCAATAGAGTCTTACTATCAAACCCTTGCAGGCTACTGAAATCACTGGCCATCGCCTGCCTTAGTTATTGTTTTTGTTGCTTTTTTTGTTTGTTTAGCTGGTTTTTTTGTTTTTTGTTTTTGGTTTGTTTTTTGTTTTTTGTTTTTGTTTTGTTTTGTTTTGTTTTGTTTTGTTTTTTTGCATGTCTGGAACCCTCCAGATCACCTGGAAGATGGTATGTGCCACATCTGGCCACTGGGCGTTTTGTTTGAGAGAGTTATTTTAATTGTTGCCACCTCCTATATCCCCAGAGCTTCTGCAGCTGGTGTCTTAGAGGATTTACTTGACAAGTGCAGAACACAAGGACACTGATGCGACCTCACACCGGAGATCTCTGACTCCTCTTTTTATCATGCCTGGATTTTTTTCTTCCACCTACTTCCAGGACTTTTTATGACGGGTTGGCCTGTCTTTGAAATCTTAGATTGATGCCACAGTGGTCTGCACCTCCACCCTCTGTTGGAGCCGAGAGTCAGCTGCTACCCCAGCCCCTGTTAGCTCACATCCTTGAATTTAATCTGTTTATTCTTCATATTCTATAATGCAATCTCTAATCCAAGACTAAATTATTTTCATAACTACTCTGGCCACAGTGACAACCATAAATTATCCTTCCCACTTGGCAGCCTTGAATTTTCATAGCTGGATATTTGCTGTGGATATTCTAAATGCCTGAATCAGCGGTACGACACAGTGTAGATGGAGAGTATGCAGCAATCCCCTCATTGGACAAAATCAATCTGTACTTTGAAGTTGGATATAGTATAGATATTTACACTACAAAAATCATTAAAGACTTGGCAAATGGTGCATTTTTCCTTTGAGTCCTAGCTCTGGTGGAGCACTAATTTACAGAGGCCCAAGTGCCAGATGGGTAAAAGCCCTGCACAGCATCTCTCTGGACTAGTACTGGCTAGCAGGAGGGGTGGGCCTGGCATGGTGGGTAATAGCTAATCGCCAGACTTTAAAATGTCTAAAGCTAAGCTCCGAACACTGCTCCTAAACCTCCCCGCTTCTGTGTAAGCGCCCTCTTCGTTAATGGGCACAGCTAGGAACGTTGCCCAAGTCATTACCTCGAACTGCACATTCAGTTCCTCATCTGTGGACTTGGCGTGTAGCACTATTGGGGGAGTGAGGAAATCGGTTTTGGAATCATTCTTGGCACAATACCAGTTTTCTGAAATACCAGGTATCCATTGAAGTCATTGTTCAGACTACACTTGTTACCTTTGACCTCATCTCCCCCCACCCCCATTTGACTTTTAGACCTCCCTAGGACAAAGTCTTATCCTGTTAGTCTGAATTATTTTCTTGGAGTAAGGTTGTTCTCCAGTTTCCAGTATTGACTCCTTTACAGTCTGCTTCTGTCTGTTTATTATTATTATTATTATTATTTTTCTTTTTTGGAGAAAGAGTCTTTGTATATTGTTCCAGGTGGCCTTTAACTCATGATCCTCACATCCCTGCCTCCACAAGCCATCCTTCTATGCTATTTGTTTTATGACGATCCCCCTCAGGTGTGCTAGCACGGTTCTTCTAGGGCAAGGAACAGGTTTGTCAAAACAAGAATGGGGAAGAAAGCAAGGCTCTTTCCTGGGAAGACCTTGGAGCTGGGTGAGGATGGCATAGGCGGAACAGATAACTAGGAGCCAGGGAGACAGTGAGCAGTCTAGAAATTTTGTCTGAATTACAGTAAGCACATTATGAACTCCAAGCCTCTTGGAAATGGGCCCAGGATGAAGAAAATGGGAAACACAACTCCAGCAAGGGCTCTATAGACAAGACCGATAACCTAGAATACCGGAGAGTCCAAATAATGGACTCTATAGTCTGACTTTGTCAGAGCAGTATTCAGTGTTACAAAGCCTGAGCATATTTTGACAGAAATGACATTTCCAATCTTGGTGGCATGTGGTGATGACCACATTAATAACATTGACCCTACTTTCTTCTAGCAAATGATGGGATGGCTTGTGCTACTGGACAGTTTGAAGAATGGATAGATGTGGTTAGGATACAGGAGAGTGATCGGTGGGGATGGAGTGAGGTGGTGATGGGTAGCATTTGAGACAGCCTAGTTGTTCTAGAACTCACTGTTTAGTCTAGGCTGACTTTAAAAATCACAACAATTGTTAGCTTCCAAAGTGCTGGGATTATGGATGTGACTCACCGTGTCTGGCATTTTCTCTCTCTTCCCCTCTTCCCTTCTCCCCTTTGATAAGACCAAGATTTCAAGCTAAAGAAACATATAATTTAAAAATGTTATTTTGCTTACTCGGTTTAAAAATATCACCAAGAGAAAGATACTGCGAGAAAAACTACTCCCTGGGACCCCGACTCCCATCCTGACCGGCGCTGCTGTCCTGTCTGCTTCACTGGTCTGCTGACTTGGCCCCACTCCAGCCCTACACTGACCTGGCTTTGTCTCATATTTTAGATCATCATTTCTTGCTAGTTTCAGGGAATCGGTGACTCTCCTCTGGTGATTGGAGGGGGCTTTTCTCATTGTGACTGTCATACAGATATCTTCTATGTCATATACGTATATTCATTCTATATGCTAAAGAGGTCAAACTGAATCGTCCACAAAGATGGATCTCTCTTTAGAATTAGAGCCTGGTCCATGGTAAGACTTCCTATGAGTCAGTTCTACATTGTCTCAAATAATCCAATCAGCATTTAGTGCCATTGTCCCACAGCTCACTAGCAGCAGTGTCTTCTCCCCAGGTGCTGCGTGTGAAACCCCTGCCAGAGCCTGGCCCCCATTCCAGAGTCTCCCAGGACTGACAGATGGGGTCTCATCCTCCTTTCTTAGGACCCGCTCTTCCTTGGTTAGTCAACCTGGAGGAGTTTTTATATCCCAGTGCTTTGTAGGGTGGAGCTGTGCGGAGACTCCTCTTCCCCAGATTGTAATGCCCGGCTCTCTGAAGAAGGCTTCTCCTCCATGACTCTGTTCTTAAGTAACTCTAGTTAAAATTCACTTTCCTCCAATTTTTCGGTATCCTCTACCTTGTGACTTAGTATCTATAGTTAGCACAAGCATTAAAATCTTTCCGAACTTTAAACTAAAGCATTAATTCTAGAAGAGAACACTGATACATGGACTTGGACAGATGTCACCTCTGTGCATCATCAGAAATGCCTCCCCCAACATAGCTTGCATCCTTTTTTTTGGATGATAGATCTTGAGACATAAAATACAGGTAGGATGTAGTTAGGATCTTTCTTCCTCTCATCAAGTTGCATTGATGTGAGGCTCCAGACAGAGAGGCACTGGATTCTGTTTCCATGGCAACTGCTTCACTGCCTAGGGGAAAACAGGACAGCAATTGAAGTCTGTGCTAATGGCAGCCCTAAAAATAATCAGTAATGTGTTGAAATCAAGTGGAAAGACCCAGGCAATAATAGATAAAAATTAAACCTCTGCAATGTGGGGCTGAACAATCAGATGCTGGTTAAATCTCGTTGCAAGTGTCTTGTGCTCCAAGGTGTAGAGGAACAGTTGGTGATGAGTGTATTTTGGAGGATAATTGATCATTCTTTTATTGAATCACTCATTCAAGTAACGACCAAGCAAGCAGGAGGCTTGGGTCAGCAGTGTCTCTGATTCTGAACTCTCATGGTTTTATGTGGTCAAGGGACAAGAAAAGCTACTGTAATTATTAAAGATATCTTGTTTGCTCTCCAGTAGCCATTTTAAACATTTCCATTGGGTATTTGTGGGGTTGACCATAGCCAGCTCCAGGGACAATTCAAAACAATTTATAGATTTTATTAGTTTAGTAGAGGCCATGCAGCTGAGGTGGACGTCTGCCTGGTACTCCTATCTTTGGTGACTAAGTTCTGCTCAGAGCTCAGAAATCTTGTTTGGTGCTTGGAGAATATTTATAATCTTTGTTTTATCTGAACATGAAAAAGGATGCATTTAATATCTGTCACTCCTAGCAGTTACTTTGTGATTAAAGGGGAAGGCAGCTCTCAGGCAAGGAAAATGTCAAGGGAGTTACAGAGATGGGCTGGAATGATGAGTTGGTGGCTACAAGCACTGGCTGCTCTTCTACAGGACTTGGGTCCAACTTCCAGCATCCACAGATGCCTTCTGACCATCTGTAGCTTCCGTTCTAGGGGATCTGACACCTTCTTTTGGAATCCATTGGCACCACACATGCACATGGTAAACATGACACATCCAGGGAAAATGCTTTCACACATAAAGTAAATCACACACACACAAAGAGAAAATGATAGGAAACATAATGGAACTTGACTGAATTGCATGGAAGCTTCTAGATAACTCTTTGTGACTGTCAGCAAAATTATTTTTGTAGAAGGTTGGGTAGAGATTTCTTGTTTTCTGTTGCTTGAAATTAAACAAACACTTTATCCTCTTAATCGTCAGAGAATAACTTCCTCCATATGAACTGAGAATTCATCTTCAGCTTGCTTGTAGGTTTAGCTTCTCATTGTCCTATTTTCCAGAATTTCTGGTCCTTGCAAAATGGGCCAGTCTTTGTGGAAAGGTGGACAAGCAGGCAAGCAGACAGGTAGACAGACAGTTACACACACACACACACACACACACACACACACACACACACACACATCCCTATTGTCTTAGTCAGGGTTTCTATTCCTGCACAAACATCATGACCAAGGAGCAAGTTGGAGAGGAATGGGTTTATTCAGCTTACACTTCTGCATTGCAGTTCATCACTAAAGAAAGTCAGGACTGGAACTCAAGCAGGGTTGGAAGCAGGAGCTGATGCAGAGGCCATGGAGAGATGTTCCTTACTGGCTTGCTTCCCCTGGCTTGCTCAGCCTCCTCTCTTATAGAACCCAAGAATACCAGCCCAGGGATGGCACCACCCACAAGGGGCCCTCCCCCTTGATCACTAATTGAGAAAATGCCTCACAGTTGGATCTCCTGGAGGCACTTCCCCAACTGAAACTCCTTTCTCTATGATAACTCTAGCCTGTGTCAAGTTGACACACAAAACCAGCAGTACACCTACTATATCAAAGAGCCAGAATTCTCTATGGGCTTAGTTCTCTTCAAAGAAAATCTTTTGATTTTCAGAAGTCAGAGAATGTTGTGGCAGTGACATGGAATGACAGAAGGGTGAAAACGAAAGGAGAATCTCTAGGTTTTAACAAAAACAAAAACAAAAAACAAACAAAGACAAAACAGCAATCACCTGTCTTTATTTAATGTTATGTTTTGCAACAGACTGTCATAAAATTAGATTAGCTTTTCTTTTCTATCATCTTTAGCTGAAATAGTAAAATAATTAATATGTAAAATTTTATCAAAGAATATATAGCCAAATAATATTTATATGCCAGATAAATATTAGCAATGTTTCAGGCAATTAATCAATACTATTAATGATTTATTAAATTTTTGAACTGATACTGTTTATGTTATATATCAGCTTAAAAATCTGTGGTCTATTTTGGGTTATTTTTTTAAGTATTCTCTTTATTATAGTTTGGCTCTTCTACTGAAATGACTAAATTCTTGTCAGAGCTCTCTGCCTCTTGCTTGTGTGATTGGGACACTGTCTTCTTCCTGTGAGTAGGATTTCCTTCAGCACTTTCCTTCGGTCTAGAGGAAGAAGGAACGTGTTGGAGGACCTGCTTATTTTATTATTATTATTTTAAAAGCCCAGCTAGCTTAAGCCTCTGCCCTGTTACTGCATGGCTTTATTTTGTGGGGCTGCTATCACAAATGTCCGTAAACTGTGTCGTTTAAAAACAACTGACATTTAGTTTGTCACATTTCTGGTGTCTCAAATCTGAAATGACCCTGTTGGCAGGGCCAGGCTCTTGGCGAATCCTCTGAAGAGTCCTTTCCTTGCCTCTCCTCAGCTGTGGTATTGGGAGCAATACTCAGCGGTCCTGTAGCTGCCTCACTCCCGTCTCTTTCTGTACTGACACGTCACTTTCCTTGTGTCTCTGTGTGCCGCTAAACTTTCAATAAGCATACTGGACACTGGATTTGGAATCCACCTTAATCCCTTAGGACTTCATTTTATATGCCTGCCACAGTTCTGTAATAAGGCCACATTGTAAAGTCCTCGAAGGGGGCTGGATATAACTCTATTTTGAGACAAGGTCTGTGTGCTGGCTAATTTTATGTCAATTAGACACAAGTTAGAGTCATCTGAGAGGAAGGAACCCCAATCGAGAAAATTCCTGTATAAGACTGGACGGCAGGCCGGACTGTAGAGTAGTTTCTTGATTAGTGGTTGATGTGGGAGGCCCAGCCCCCCATGGATGCTGCCATCCCTAGGCTGTGGTCCTGGGTTCTATAAGAAGGCAGGCTGAGCACTCATGGGGCACAAGCTGGGGGCAGCATTTCCCACGGCCTCTGCATCAGCTCTAGCATCCAGCTTCCTGCTCTGTTTGAGTTCCTGTCCTGACTTCCTGCAGTGATGAACTATGATGTGGAAACATAAGTCAGATAAATCCTTTTCTGTCTAACTTGCTCTTGGTCATGGTGTTGTGTGACAATAGTAACCTAACCTAAGATAGCCTCACTCTGTAGGTTAGGCTGACCTCAGACGGACCATGTAGTCCATGTCGGCCTTAAACTCATGGCAATTCTCCTATCTCTGATTTTAAGGCCTGGGATTCTAGGTGTGAACCATGATGCCTGCCTAGACATGCTTTTTTGGGTGGCATTATTCAAGCCACTACAATACATAACAGGTGCATTATTGTCAGGAGAAGATGGGGCTAGTCACTCTGTCTCCATCTCATGTTGACTCAGCTTGTCCCACATGTTAAGGGCTTAGCTTGAAAACATTAAAGTTCTAAGTCCAAATCCACACCAGTCAATATCCTTTGGGTTTATTGACTTTATATATATATATGGAGCAATTAGGGGCAACCCATTGGCTTATACTAATACAGAAAGGCAGTGGAATGGAGCCTGAGGTGGGGTTTTTTAGGCTCAATCATTCTCTCATTTCACGCTCCTTTGTTTTTGTTTGTTGAGACTGGTTCTCTCCACAGAGCCCAGCTGTCCCTTTGCAGACATCACAGAGGCCTCGGACTCAGAGATCCTCCTACCTCTGCCTCCTGAGCATGGGATTAAAGATATATGACATCCCACTCAGGTATCTTCCTTTCTGAATGCCACTTTGTGCTCTCAAGTTGGTTGACACCATGACCTCCCTCAGCAGCTGGGGTCAGTCCAAGGAAGCGGGATCAAAGCCCATGGCTGGATGACTAGAGAGCGGATATTGCCATTAGAAGCTCCATAAAGAAACTGAGTAATCCAAGGCTGAGCCATGGTCCCCACTGTGGAGCAACAGACATGACAGTGAATGAGATTCAGATCTGTCAAGGTTGAGCCATGTGGGCATCCTCTCATTCCAGGCTGTTGGGGGTTCTGTTTCCAGAATAAAAGAGCAGGACACAGGCTGACGAAGCTAGATGGCCTTGTCAGCAGAGATCTCAGCTCCTTTTCCTTCTGTAGTCAAGCCTCTTTCAGAAGGTAGAGCACCAAAGTAGGTGTTGTGTAGATTACCATTGGAATAATTGCAGGTCTCACAAAGAGGAGAAGACCAGTGGTCTTGTGCTCACACGCCTGAAGGGAATGGATATAGATTAACAGTCTTGGGTGTAAGAAGTTCTTGAAGTCCAATCCCAGTCAGACTGTGATCCTGAACACATGACTCAACATTCATTCTCACCTCCATTATGTTAGGCCAGCAGAAAGTATTTTACACTTGGTTTATCTTTAATGTGACAGCATGGTCTGATGGTTCTGCTGCATAGCAACAAAATCAGTGACAGGAAGTTTTGTGTAGAGAAGAGATCACTTAATTTGTACCTAGGAGCTCTGACTGTGATCGCCTACTGTCTGATTATGGCCAGTCCTGTCTGACTGTGATCATGCCCTGTGTGACTGTGATCATGCTCTGTGTGACTGTGATCATGTCCTGTGTGACTGTGATCATGCTCTGTGTGACTGTGATCATGTCCTGTGTGTCTGTGACCATCCCCTGTCTGACTGTAACCATGACCTGTGTGACTGGGGCAGTGTCCTTTATGACTGTGACCATGCCCTGCCTGACTGTGACCATGTCCTGTGTAACTGTGACCATGTCCTTCCTGTCTGTCTGTGGCTGTGTTCTGTCTGGCTTCTCTTGGGTTACATATTTGCAGAATCCTCGGCTTATTTCCTTTATAAAATGATTTAAATATAGTTCACCTTCCACACTGCTCCCATTCCCTATAAAAATTCAACTACATCTCGATTATCCAAATATATTGTTTCCTTCGTAAATAAAATTTGTTTGTGTTTATTCTTCTTGGGGTTTATGGACTTTCTTGAACCTGAAAAAGTATTAGCAATTGTTTCTACAAAAGTTATTTACTCTCCTTTTCCCAGTTTCCTTTAGTTTTGCACTTTAAATAAACTTTGCTGCCAAGTCTGTTAAGTCTCTGATGCTTTTATGACTTTTCCATTTTCCAATTTCAGCTTCCTGTGAGGCACTTTGGCTGTTTCCCTTTCAGCTGTGTCCGTGCTGGTTTTTAATCAGCTGACTGTGAAATCTTCCTCCACAGAAAGTCTTGTTCCGAGACCAGTGATTTTCTGCATTCCTTGGATTGATCCTGCTTATCAGTTTGAACAATCTTTGCCCTCTTTCAGTTGTCTTTTCTGCTTATCTATATCTGATGACACCTTGAATATTTTACTATATCCAATGCATCTCTGATTTTTCCAATTTATTTTTGACAGTTCTTATATTTTCTACAGAACTAAAGCTAATTGTATACATCTTATATTTTGCTTTGTGAACTTAGACTTTAAAACTAGCCCCCCAAATTTAATTTCCGATTAAAATTTTTTTTTTTGGAAACAGACTTTCTCTGTGTAGCAGTTCTGGCTATCCTGGAACTTGCTTTGTAGACCAGGCTGGCCTTGAATTCTCAGAGATCCACCTACCTCTGTTTCCCTAGTGCTGGGATGAAAGGTGTTAGCCACCATACCCAGCTTTACAAACTTTTTTGAATTAATAATCTCCTTTTTATTTTACTCTTAGTTTGAATATTCTGTGTGAATTCTGTCAGTTCTCATTTTTTGTACATATTTTGCTGTATTTTCTTTTTATGCATTAATTAGTATTTTAAAGACCAAGTCATCAGTGGACCTATCTCTTTAAATTCTTATTTTCTATTTTATAGAGAGAAAAACTGAGAAATTTTATGAGAAAATGTACTAAGTGAAAACCTTAAAAAATAGTATCTTAAACCCCCATTACTCACTTTTATATAATAATAATAATAATAATAATTATTATTATTATTATTATTATTAACAGGTCTTCTCTGTATAGCCCTGGCTCTCCTGGAACTCACTCTGTAGACCAGGCTGGTCTCAAACTCAGAAATCCACCTGCTTCTGCCTCCCAAGTTCTGCAATTAAAGACATATGCCACCACTGCCCGGCTAAATGTTATTATTTAGAGGGGGCAAAAATAATCACCCATGTTAAACACACCAAAAAGATACATTATTGGGTACTATAAAGAGATGATACCCAGCTCTGAATCTTTCTATTTTTGTCTAGTTACCCCAGAGTAATTACAGTTTTTGTTGTAGTTTCATATTTCTTTAAAACACCAACTAAAATAGAATTGCATTTGGGAAAGAGTCAAGAAGTAATATCATTTGGTCATATGCAGGCTTGTGAGCTTCCGGGTGAAGATGACATCATAGGATGCGATCACTGGGCTCTCCTTGGGGCTTGTCTCCCGTGCGGACTTTCCTAACTCCACCAAAAGGTCAAAGAGTTCATGAGCCACCCCTGAGCACAGCAGGGAACACACTGAGCAGTTACAATAACTGCATCTGGATGCTATATTTTAGGTTTAGAGGTAATAAAATAAAGCTTTTGGAGGGATTATATGATTGCAACTTTATAGACATGACATGCTATACTGCTTAAATGTTAGAACAAATGAGCAGCCTGATCTCTCTTGCATTACGAGTGTGCTGATCATTCCCAGGCACAGCCTCAAACACAGCAAGGCCACCCTAAGTATTCCTTATGCCTCTTCCTATGGGACAAGCTACAGGCACGTCTCAGGAGGGCAGGAGTCCAATGCTGGGACCTGAGGGCAGGATCTGAATGAAGCACAGACTTGGGAGGAACAATGGTTCCGGGCTGGGTCTTCATGTTTGCTCAACTTTCTTTCTTTTTTTTTATTTTTTTTATTCGATGAATTTTTTTATTTACATTTCAAATGATTTCCCCTTTACTAGACCCCCACTCCCTGAAAGTCCCATCAGCCCCCTTCCCTCCCCTTGTTTTCCCACCCACCCCTTCCCACTTTCCTGTTCTGGTTTTGCCCTATAGTGCTTCACTGAGTCTTTCCAGAACAAGGGGCCACTCCTCTGTTCTTCTTGTACCTCATTTGATGTGTGGATTATGTTTTTGGTATTCCAGTTTTCTAGGTTAATATCCACTTATTAGTGAGTGCATACCATGAGTCACCTTTTGAGTCTGGGTTACCTCACTTAGTATGATGTTCTCCAGCTCCATCCATTTGCCTAAGAATTTCATGAATTCATTGTTTCTAATGGCTGAATAGTACTCCATTGTGTAGATATACCACATTTTTTGCATCCACTCTTCTGTTGAGGGATACCTGGGTTCTTTCCAGCTTCTGGCAATTATAAATAGGGCTGCTATGAACATAGTGGAACATGTATCCTTATAGCATGCTGGGGAATCTTCTGGGTATATGCCCAGGAGTGGTATAGCAGGATCTTCTGGAAGTGAGGTGCCCAGTTTTCGGAGGAACTGCCAGACTGATTTCCAGAGTGGTTGTACCAATTTGCAACCCCACCAGCAGTGGAGAAGTGTTCCTCTTTCTCCACATCCTCGCCAACACCTGCTGTCTCCTGAATTTTTAATCTTAGCCATTTTGACTGGTGTAAGGTGAAATCTCACTCAGATCCACCTTCCCAGAAGTGGTACCACCCACAAAGGGCTGGACCCTCCCACTTCAATCCCTAATCAAGGAAAAGCTGAGTAGACATTCCAACCCAGATGGGTCGAACTGACAACAGCCAGTCAGCACTGCATCCTCACTTAACTCTCGCCTCAGACCTATGAGACTGCTGCTTGCTTCTTGGATTCTCTGCACCTTCGCATTTGGAAAATGCCATTTGGAAAGTTCCGAGGTGAAGATTAGGGCAGTTCGTTACAGTCCCTGTGTCAGGGCTCACGATGCTCTCTCTGCAGCTTGGTGTCTGGGCTTTCTGAGAGTTGATTATATATATTTATAAACTTAGAGTTATTTTTAGTAGATTGAGATCAATATATGCTATAATATTGGGTCTAGAATACAATTAAAATCTTAATTGCTGCAATGATTATTATTTTTAATTACAGAAATACAAAGTAAGCATACAGAGAGAAGTAAGGACCGATGATTAGGTGCTGGGCTGGAGAGATGCCTCAATGAACGCTGTTTGCTCTTGCAGAGGACCTGAGTTTGTTTCCCAGAACCCACATGGTACGCCTCAGCCATCCATAATTCCACTTCTAGGGCTCTAGTATCTTTGTCAGGAACAAAAATACATAGGCAGAAATGTAGGCAAATGGCTCCTACTGATTAAGTAAATAAAACAATTTAAAAAAAAATTATGCGGTACATGTCATGTGCCCACTCTGTCTTCCCTTATACATTTTATACATGTC